>NC_091516.1:19959373-20265783 GCF_947461875.1 Haliaeetus albicilla | reverse complement strand
AATACCAAAAGCGTAATTACCTAAACAATCTAATGCAACTTTGCAGGATTCCAGTGTTATCTATACCGATAGACTACTGTATCTGTGTATCTGTACATGAAAAGATATATTTTTATTTAGCACAAATATCTTAAATAGGACCAGAAATTAGCTGTTGACTGGCTTTTGCATCAGAGTTGTTATTATGACAAATAGCTACAATGGAGTGATCTTTGAATAGCTGATGACTGGTATCTGCTTTTGAGATGAAGAGTAAAACACGTGCAAAAGGTGAAATATACAGCTAACTACATAGTTTAAGGGATAACCTTATTGTTTGCAGCTTACTGTAGAGCCTCTTATACACTAAGCCACAGACTGACACAGCGTACAGTGGCTAGCATGCATTGTGTATGTATGTTTATACATTTTACTGGGTGATTTCAAGAACATCCATTGCTGAAACATTTCTCTGACAGGACATTAGAGTCACTGTATTATTGAAAAAGAAAGAAAAAAAAAAATCCCCCAAACCAGAAACTTGTTAAATCAGTGAAAAGATTCAGCAAATTCGGTTACCATCATGTACAAAAACAAAGTGTGCAAGATCTGGGTCAGTGAGTCATCACAACAAGTCCTCCACATAGTCATGTCCAATACCAGGCCATCTGCCTGGCAATAATCACTTGTTCTAAATTAAATATAAAGAGGACATGATCAGATAATATAAAACCAGATATGTTTCCTATTCTGCCTTTAAATTATAAACTTCTCTCCTACAAGGTTTAGTTACAAATTCCTTCATTTTTCATCCATCTTTTTCCTCCAATTCCAACCTCTAATTTCGTTCTTCAGTCTTGCCATTCTGAATTTTTCCTGATGTTCTATTAGTCCACAGTAGTTTTCTCAAGTTCTCATTAATAACTTTCTTACAATTAACTTTTTTCTTGTCATCTTTTCATTTTATTACCTCCACCTTTAGTCTCTTCACCAGTTAATTATCTTCTTCTTTTTTCCTATTGATTCTACCCTTACTTTAGTCTGTACTTTTATTAATATTTGATTTCTTTCTCTCCTTCGAATTGTCTTGAATGTAAGAAAAGAAAGTTTTGCTATGCTTTTCTTCTTGCCTCTCTTTTAAATGGCTTTATAATTTTTAAAAAAATTTTATTTTTAATATCTTTCACCTGCTTTCATAGTTCTTTGTAAAGTCCTACTTGGCCAGTCTAGCTTTGCCATTCATTCATTAATTTCCTCCATGAACAGATTGGCTGTGAAGTCGAGCCCCTCCCTCCTCTGCAGAACCATTGTATAAAACAAAGGTTTGGAAGTAATTGAGGCATAAGGCTTTGCTAGATCATTCCTTTTCTTCTATTCCAGGCTTGTACATGGTTTTCAGCTCTTCCTTTCTCTGTGTTTGGAAGGCAAGGTCTTCAGAGAGATTATTATTTCCATCTGCATCTGAAGTGTCTAAAAAAACTTTTTGCAGCCCCTTACTTTTTGATATGATAATAACAGTCCATTGTATTTTTAAGAACCTTGACGCATAATAGAAAACATATATCAAGGAACAGAAACAAAAGTTGTAATCTTCCATAGCTAGATGAAGTAATTTTGAGCTTCTATGAAGGGTGAAATTTTCCAGAGGTTAGGGAAGAAGTATTTTTTCTACCAAATGGGCAAAAAAAAATATAATACCTCCTTTCTCATCACTGCCTTTCATCAACCATATATTTATCAGTCTCTACCTTCTTCAGAGAAGAGCTCTGATACAAAACTAGACCATATCAGTTAAACAACCTTTCCACCACTGAAATTATGGGAAATTCTGAAGAACATACATATGTAAACTGAGAATGAAATAAGAATCTGAATAGATAAAAGTGAACACAGGTTTCAATGTCCTGGGAAAACTGCCACTATAAAGACTTAGGTTAATTGCATGCTGGCTATGGGAGAAACACAAAAATTAAAGAAAGAAAAAATGTGGAACTACTTTATAGAAAATAGTGGGCTTGGTGTGTTTGAGTGCTGTAAATACACAGACTTTCCTGCCTCACCTTTTCCTGTTGTTTGGGTTTTTATCTTTTTCTTTGTCCCTTGTCTTTCTAGTGACCTATGACCTTTTTTTTTTTTTTTTAACCTTTTCAGTTTGTGTGGACTTATTTGATTTCTTTATTGTGATAGTTTCACAATTTGAATACATTTATCTATCATTGCAATTATCTTGAAAAACTCTACATATAGTTAAATAAGAAGACCTAAAATAAAGTGTGATGTGAAAAACAGAAGAATCTCAGGAATACTAATGTTCTACTAATGTTCTCTGAAAGCATTCTGATGGCTAATTTTTTAAACTGACAAATAAATATGCATCTTAATCCAGGAAACGGGATTACCAAATTTTAATGTAGAGTTAATCAGGTTAAGCTGGCCCGCTCGGCAAGACAAAAAGAACTAGTTTAGGAGCTACAATTACAAATCCTGCCTGCAAGTCCTATGACGAGTTCATTAAACACTGTCAATTCTTCTTTCTCTCATATTTGGCAATTTTTCATAAAACTAGACTTCCTGGAGGAAGGCTGTCACCACAAAAACTTCCTTTTAACTTTAAAAGCTAATATTATCTAGTAATTATATTCCAATGTTGAAAAGAAAATGAATAAACCCCTCAAATATCTGGCTATGTGTGACACTGTTTTTCAGCAAATTTTATCTGCCTGTGATTATGTGCCGATAATGAGATTTGATAACATGGTCATCATATTTACACATCATATTTCTTACCCAACTTGTCTCTATCAAATAGGCATCATTACAATAGTTTCCTTATCTTTTAGCAGCCAGGGTCTGAGAACAGTTGGATGATTCCTTCAGTAACTGTTAACACTATCTCAAAAGAGAACAGCTACCAATTTCAAATTCCTTGTGATTGAATTTCTAGCTTTGTGCCTCATTTAGGAGTATCTGGAACAGGTAATTCTGAAGAAATTATTGTCTCAAATCATTAATTGCATAAGTATCACAAATCAAAAACTAATAACAAACTAGTATAAGGTTACATGACACCTATATAGCTAAGTACTCTCTAAAACAAACACAAATGTGTTTGTATTCCTAGTCAAGGTGTCACTCTTTAATAGGATAATCGAAAGGTCACTGAAGTCAACTAGTGTCTGCCTATTCATGGACTTAGTAAGGTTTAACCTCAACCCACTTTTTACACTCATCTGTAACCTGTTTGGTAAAACATTGAATATTTCTTTTTCCCTCTGTAGGTTTTGTTTGGTTGGTTTTTTTCCCCCATTACATATTTCTCATTTCTTAACTATGTTACTTAGTCTTCATTGTAATAGCTAACTTCTTTATTTTTAAGTTTTTCTTACTAAGCTAACTCTTGGTTATTAGTTTTGCCTGTTTTTCTTCTCCCAAGAGTAGAGCAGGCCTTAGGAGTTTCAATTTAATCCATTGGGTAGTAGCTCTTTCTCTGTATTTCCTGTGGGAAAAATACTACTTAACAGCCTTTCCAGGCTCAGATGGTACTTATTTCTCAGTCCTGCAGTACAATTTATCTGCTTCCATACTGAGACTTTGTATTGCTAAAGACTTCTAGCAGTTACCCCCCTGTGGTAACCAATTTACACACAGTCAAACCAATTTAAACATGTTTCTTTCAAACTGATATAGAGCTGCCAATATTGTTAGCAATATTTCCTTCTTCATTTTTCAATTAACACAAATTGCTTGTCCAAAATCAGTACTTATATCCATCCAGAATTTAAGATATACTAAAACCCACATTTTGTATGAGATGATAGATAGAATCTTTTATGAATAAAAACAAAAATTAACATGCTGCCTGCTATTCATAGAGAGTACACTTACAATTACTTATATGTTTTGTATGTGTGTTAAATTTGTTTGCCTGTTCTTCTTGCCTTTGCATAGTTGAGATCCCATAGTATGTATGTTTTTTTCTATTAGAATTGCAATCCATCCTTAGAATTATACCTAGGGAATTTAAGCAATCTATGTTAATATCCTTTGTAAGTGATCAGCTGACAGTTTGTCATAGACTGTGGATTTTGCATCAGAGCATGAAGTCTGAGAACCTGATTCTCACTGGTTGTATAACATGACCCTCCTGGCATGCCACACATGCTAGGTGGGACCTCATTTTTAAGTGCAGAATAACTTGTGGAAGACTAATGGAACACATATTCTAGAGGTGGTTCACAAAGCAGAATATTATGTTCTGGATGTTTTAGATTTTCTATGTCTTTATGAGTGTTTAATGGTCTCCTGTAGAAATAGTGAGAATAGTCATTAATGTTAGGTTAAAAAAAAAAAAAAAGCTGAAACTGATCTTTTTATTCTGATGTAGTCTTAATCTATAGGTCTTGTGTCTGACTTTTCATTTACTCTTTTCTTTGTAATCAATCTCTAAATTTTAAACATCTGAGACTGTAAATAGTTAATCGCTCTTTTTTCTTTCCTTCAAAGGAAAATTAATTCATTCTGTGAACTTCCATCCTTAAGGCCTTTTTCACCCTTTATTTTAAACTGAACACAAACTAATAAGACAATGTAAGGAAGAAATCTTTGCAAATTGGCAGCTGAAATAAATCTAGATTTAAATAAAATGATTGCTTTGTTACCTTGTTGAATGCAATGAATATTTCTGTGTCATTCTCTGAAACTGCTTCGTCGGTGAGGAAAAAGCAGAAGCAAAGTTAAAGGCTTTGGGAAAGAGAACTTCAGAGCGATGATAAGATATTTCACTATTCACCATATTAGGAAATCAGTAACTCATGTCCTCACTTCTCTTCTGCTTTGTCACGTATAATTATGACAATAAGTCCTCTGCAGAATATGGTTAGCTGGTATCCAGATGTAGACCCAGTCAGGCTAACAAGGAAGGTAAACCAGAGGACTGTTTGTAGATGAGGCACTAGGCAAAGAATCTCAGCCTGGAAGCTGATACAGTTTCTATGTCTGTATTTCTTTTAAATTTGGACACTTCAGGAGCTCAAGCAGTGACTACCAATGCTTTTTTTAATAAGTTGAGTTACAAGAGTCTGACGTTATGCCATAGAATACATTCTTTTAGGTTCATTGGTAAAAATTAAGGAGACCTTTTTGGTGAAAACAAATCTGTCTCTGGAAAAATAGAGTCTTTAAAGGACTTAAAGGACCATCTTCTTAGCACCAGCAGAACAAAGTCATGATTGAAGAACTGAATACATAAATTTTCATAACTTAGTTGTACCTAAGGAACAATCTCTATCTGAGAGATATACAAAGGACATTCCTGTGAGATAAAAGGTCCTGAATCAACCCAGTGCCTTCAAAGCCGTGGCTCATTGAATATCGAAGCAACTAAAACTGGGAAGTAGGAGATTTTGTGGTTGAGAAGTGAATCAGGACTTTGGTTCTCATCAGGGAAGAACAGCTAAAACCTCAAATGTTTTTGGTACTCCCACGCTGAAGAATGTGAACAATATTCCTGTTCACTATGTATGTTGTTTATGTTTAGTCATTTGGGTCAATATGTAGAAACACCAGTTTGTGAAACTGCAAATAAAGTTGTAACATGCTATATAAATCTTACTTCAGCACATACCAATCTCCATGTCTTAGGCCAAATTACATTATTTTATCCCTGAATCTTTGTATTTTTTATTTTCCACTTTTTAAATGAAAGCATGTTTAGTAAACATTTATCTATTAGGTGGATTTACAAAAGAAATTTTATTAGATCTAAATTAGATGTGTGCTATCCTGAAGTTACTCAGCATCCTCCATTGCCAAGAAAGATATTTTGCACTCTTTGCCAAGAGGCCAAATATGTCCTACCAAAACTATCTTGTTGCATAACATTTTTTTTATTTGTATAGTTCACATAGAATAACAGGCAAGGCATGTAAGTTCCATTAGTTCCAGAGCTGGGGAACTGTACTGCAAACTGCAAGATCACAGACTGAGAAATATGACATTCAACTAATAAGTTTGATATAAGAGATATATAGTAGGCTGATAGAATCATTCTGTCTAAATGCATATTACAACAAAAAAATATTGGACTTGAGGTTTGTATTAAAGATTAATCTTGAACTGGTTCACAATAAGATATAAATATACTTTCCCAACGTTAGCCACTCATCTATACAATTCTTAGGCCAAGAAAACTCATGTGGAAACTAATTCAAAGTTAGCTTTTAGCTTTAGCACTGGCTTCTACACAGAACATGAGTCTTTCAATTTCTTTTTGTTTGTACTTTACCTAGTTGCTTACCTGTTTCTAATTATTGCAGACAGTTATCATGTAATGATCAGTTCTTCTAAGGACTGGGTTAGAAAGGCAAGATTCATGCAATCTATTACGGCATGATCTATTTAAAGTCTCATTTCTCCCTACATACAAATAAGAGTGGTGTTTGTAGTAACTTTTACATTAGCACCTTCACATACCCTAAAACCATTGCCTGACATACACTAAAATTGGTGCTGAACAGTAAATAAACAAGACATTGAGGACTTGTCTTGAATGCACCTTTTTTTTAGCTCTAACAGCGATATAATCCTATTTTGTAATAAAAATGCTTCAATTTCATTGAACAGTGCTTATCTTGGTCTAAATCACCTTTAGTATAAATACAGTATAAGGTGCTGTAATTTAGTTCTAAAGGGAAATAGCCATTATCTTATTCTACAATATATATACCTGCGGATTTCAATGTATGAAAAGTAACATTGCGAGCAAGAATATTAAAACTAGACTAAACTGTACAGTTCCTAGTTAAAAATCTCCAATGATAAGGTAGTGCTAAGCTTTGGAAAGGTTTATTTGATTAAACTTTGATAGTAAATCATTTTCTGATATAGTGACATTCAGAAATTACTGTTTAATTTCAATGTGTGTTATCAGAGAATCACAGAATGACCTATTTTGGGAAGGTTTTCTGGAGATCATCTGATCAGTCCCCTACTCAAACCTGGTGTGGATACATCAGGCCCTGTCAGTCCCAGCTCAGGCTCAGTTGGTAGAATATCTCCAAGAATGGAGACTCTACAACCTCTCTGTGCAACTTTTTCCAGTATTCAACTACTCTGATGGCAAAGGTTTTTCCTAGCATCGTACGAAAACATCCTGTGTTGCAACTCCAGCTCATTAGCTCTTTCTTTGTGCATTTTGGAGAAGAGACTGACTCTGTTTTCTCTACATCTTCCCAACAGGTACTCATAGATAGCAATAAGATCTCCTCCAAAAGTCTTCTCTTCCCCAGGCTGAATAAACCCTTCCCAGGCTTTTGTTGTGCGTATGCTAAGTGTTCCAGCTCACTTAGGATATTAAACACTAGCATCTCTTGATCTTTTTAGTCACATCCACTTTGTTCATGAATGACAGGAGCCATCAGCCACCAGTGTACCATAAGAGCAGGACTGCCCTCAGCAGAGGATGAACCAGCAGTCAGAGTGTCCCCAAGTCAAACAGGGCCCTCCCTTTGGGCCACAGCCCCACATTGCAGCCAGCAGGGTGAGCTGAGCAGGGTGGTGATGGCAATGGGTCCCTTGACAGCCTCATGCAAGATATGAACCAGGTCCAGGACCCATCCAGGGAGTCCAGGAAGAAGCAAGAGACAGAGATAGGTCTGGAAACACCTCTAAAGCATGGGTTCAAGGCCCATCCAGGAGACAGAGGTGGAGAAAGAGCTGGCAGTGGTATACCTACAGCCTTAGCTCAGGCAGGAACTGAAGGCCCAAGGTTGAGATTAACAGGGCGTCTTGGACCAGCAGGACAGTAGACAACAGGTCCAGAAGAGTCACTTGTCTAGTCAGCTCTGTATCATTTGTATTACTTGTGCCTGTCACATTGCCTTTCTCACACATGCTAGGGTAGCTGAAGTCTCCATACAAAGGCCTGTGGTTTCATGCAGCTTCCTTCAGTTGTCTGAAGAGGTTTCATCTATGTTGTATTCTTGATCTGGTGGTCTGTAGCAGACACCCATTATGGTGTCTGTCATGGTCATCTGTCCTCTGATCCTTACCCACAAGTGCTCAATGGATTCACCATCCAAACCATGTTCTCAACATTTAGATCTCTCCCTAGGCTAGTGCACCACCTGTCCTCTTCACTTTTCCTGCCTGTGCCTCCTACAAAGCCCACTTCTACCCATCACCACACTCCAGCCCTGTGAGCTGTCTTTACCACAGCTCTGTAACCTAAGGGAAATCATAGGTCTACAGCTGTGCACAGGCTTCTAATTCCTTCTGTCTCCCAAGTCACATATGTTTGTGTAAGTGCACTTGTGGCGGATCCTCTTCACTGAAAAAAATGAAGGAGATACCATCTGTGCCTGTGTGTGTGATCTGCCTTTATATCACCCTCAGAGCTCTGAAGTCACTCTGACCATGCCAAGGATCAACCCAAGAGTATCACTCGTGCCCACATGAATGATCAGAAAGGACTAACAGCACAAGGGCTTGCTGATCCTCAACACATTCTCCACACCACCCCAGATAAAAGCCTCCCAGGAGCAACAAACCTCCCAAGACAGCAGTGGGATCCCCACACTCCACAAAGGGGTTGTGTACCGTGTACTGCCACAGTGCCATACATGCTTCCATTTGTTATCATGCTTTGATCATTACTCCCCGACAAACCTAATATAAAGTCCTTCTCACTGGTTTAGCAAGCATAAAGTCATCAAAATGTGAAGTTGTGCACTTGTTTGTTCACTTTTGAATTGTAAGCAACAGATGCTAACAAACTGTAAACAGTGCATGCTGTCTTAGTAAGACAGACTTAAGTACTAAACTTGCAAGTAACTTCTTTGCAACTTGAACAGAACTTGTTTTAGGATAATGCTTTATGTGAGGGATTACTTCTGTGTAATACTACAACATCTTGATGCCTGTTGTTATGCTTGTATTACTGTACTGTGTTTCTGCTCAACTGTTTTCCAGACTTTAACTTTCAGACAGTTGGTTTTTTTTTTCCCATTTTGTGTGTCTGCCTCGGGCTGTATACGTGTGCTTTCTTTTAGGGGATGTTTTTGTCCCTGGTGGCTGGAGATTGAGACAGGAGGGAGGTACAGACATTTTTAACACTGAGGCTTGAGCAAAATACGCTGGTTTGTTTTTTGAAGAAAACAATAATAATAGATATACTCTCTTGAGAAGCCCTAACATGTCTATGCTAGAAGTTGTCATGACATAACAAGGTTCATTACGTCATAGTTAAACTGATATGAATTGCACAGAAATCTTGACTGATGTAATTTGGTTTTCTAGGTCCTGTATAGAGTTGACTCTTGATCTCATTCAAAAAAAGGCAACCTACCAATAATATGCCGGACAAGACATGAGGAAAAGTGCAGGAATTTTCTTTTTAGAGTCCAATCAACTAGAAATAATAAAAGAGAAAAAGACATCCTTATTAGTTAAACTTCACAACATGATGCAGCTAAAGAACAGGCAAATATAAATTATACTGGAAGGAGTACGGGAGTATTGCAATTCATTTGGTGCTGGTAGGAAGTTCAGCTAGAACTCGGGGCAGAGTTGTAGTCTTAGAGAAAGAGCTGTTGAGACATTAATTTAAAATGTACAGGAAAACTTTTTATTGAAGGAAAGAGACTCAAAGAGCTTAAATCCTTTAGCTTTGAGGAAAAAAAAAGGCTCAATGGTTTCTGTAGCAATATTGGGTTTAGAGGAAAAGCAGAAATTGCTAGTGCACAAGTACATAGACATGAGTCTTCCATGGAGAATGTGTAAGCTGGAAAATGTGAAGGTTTCTAACCATCAGTGGTTTAAGAAGAGCATTCTATAGAAGTAATAATTTAATGGATTGTAAAACACATAGTGACATTTTTATGAGAGGTTTTGTATAGCACAGTTGACTGTAACAGCAGGACCCTGTTATTCAGTGACCTGAGATGTTCCTCTCAACGTTATGCAGTACGTGTATGGAACAGGAAAAGAGTTAGCTTTATTCAGGTAGAGAAGGAGAAGAAGAGAACAACAGCCTGGGTGAGAGTGAAGGTGGTGTAGGGACAAAAGCTGAAAACTGAGAAGGATATCAGTTTTCTCAGCAGAAATAAAAGGGGTAGGAGCAGAAGATGGAGGAAGAGAACCAAGGCAAATAAACAAGGAATGGTGCCTGGTCAGACTGAAAAATCTAACAGATTATTCTGGAGGATATCTTTATGTTTTCAGTTTTTGTATTAAAAGTACATATTCTTCTGCCATATTGATTAGCTATTGAGAATACAAAATCAAATCTGTTTAGTTAATCCCCTTTATGTATGTTCATTATAATAAGTTTTCTGATCACTAATTTTCCTTCCTTCCTTCGTTTCTTGACTTCCTCCCTGCCTCTTTTTCATCCTCCCATCATTTCTTCTTCCCCTCCTTCTCTTTCTCTTCTTTTCAGAATATGAGCAAATAGCACCTTCACTTCCTCAGCACAAAGAAGTGCACTGCCAAGTTCCTTTATTAATGAAGCTTCTACAACTTCTATAACAGATAAAATAGTTACATGAGTTGGCCAGCCGTGGCCACATTGTTTTTCTTAACGCTTTGGTTTTTTCTGCAAAGGGAAATACACTTTTAACCAATAGTCTCTAAAACTAAGGCACACTATTGTCAAAATAATTCAGCACCATGACTAGATACATGTAGCAGATAAGTATCTGCTACACAGTGAGACTCATGACAAATATGTACCAAACAGGATCATAAATGTTCTGCTGGAAAGAGACATTTTCTTTAATTAGGATCTCTATGAGGACATGTCAGAGAGAGGTTCTCTATTGCCCCAAAGGCCTACTTAAGAGAGTCAGGCAGTTTTTGCCATGGTTAGGTGTAGGTGTAACATTTGCTATTCAGCAAAGAATTGTCTGGCATACTCAGATTTCTGGCATTCCTTTGCCTGCTGCTTCTTGGTGTTCAAATAAATACACATCTGTAGAGAGCAGTGGTAGTTGCAGTAGTAAAGTAGCACTTCAGTACTTGCATCAGAATTTCTACAGGTAATTTCTAATAATTTTACATGTTTTTAATGCTTTTAAAACTAAATCAGAGTCATATACTTAAATTCTTTACAAGAATAATCCATTTATGATGAAATTATTGAAGAACTGGCAAATCATCTGGTTGACTGAGAATTCCCATATTTAGTGCAACAGAAAAAGGTGTTCTACTGTCTATGTACCTTAGCCTTTCATGAATCTAGATCTGAATAAAGACTCTAGAATATATATTGGCAATTGCCTTTGACCAGTAATCCTAGACCACCTTTAGTCTCTTGACTTTTGTGCAAGGAAAAATTGCCGTTTTTTAATTTCTAATATGTGAAAACTAAGAGTTGCAACTAGCTGCATAGTTATTCCATTTTAAAAAATCCTAAGATATAGTGATCATTTAGCAAATAGGTGTCAACTTCCTATCTGAAATACTACTCTTGAGGTTTAGAATAAATGACTGAAATAATGATGACATGATATGTCTGCATTTTGTTGTTTCTTTGTTTTGAGGTGATTTTTTTTTTTCCTTTTTTTTACGTACTGGGAATCCTAGATTCACATAGAATGAAGCATTGGATCCACAACAAAAATTATTACAATTTCAGGATTTAAGAGGAAATTTTTTAAAATAATTTTTAAAATTGACCCAATGAGAGTATCTAAAGTAATAACTTGCCATTCAAAAATCGTGAGTCCCTCTGAAGTTAGTTAAAAGCAAACCTTTTAGTTTTACTTGCTTTAGAGCATAATTTTTAGAAAAGTTTTGCTGAAAGTTTTATTCTTTTCTGAAGTATCACAGAGAAGACATTTGTCTTTTTTACTTTGTTCTTTTTTACATTGTTTCTTAATTCAGATTTCTTTTTGGTTTGGTTTGGTTTGGGGTTTTTTTTTGGAGGTTCCCCCTCCGCTCTTTCTCCTCTAGTCAAGTAAGACACGTATCCCAGAAGATTTCAGTCTTAGTCTGTAACCACAGGTCTCTAGTGAGTTCTAACTAATTACTCTGTTTAAAATTCTTCTCATAGCAATGTATATAGGTTCTAAAATCCAGCTCAAAAAGCAAACGTTGCCAAAATTCTTATCAGTTTTGGTGTAAGAACTAATTATTTTTTATTCTATATACACTTCATTTTTACTCCAATTATTTGGGGTTTTTAATTAACATGAAAAAAAGAGAAGATATGTAATATTGTATTTTTTTCCAGAATTATTAGCTGCCTGCATGATACCCCTTTAAACAATTGAGAATAAAACTGATGATTGTGTTAGTGAAGGCAAGCTAAGCAATGTGTAAGAAAGCATGGCACTTAGTATAGCAGCTCCTCCCTTTACAGTCAATGGAAGAGTTGTGACAGGTTGTGTAAACAATTCTACTCCATGCAAAACTTTCTTTAAATGATGTATTCATTATTTCATATTTGATTTTTATGTGTGTTTTCTATATTTAATATACAGGAAGGTGCTGTCAAAGGAATAATAACAGCCACTTTATTGATGTATATATAATTAGGACTGTCTGCTCTGATGGATAACAATAAATCTTTAACCAAACTCCCACGCATTTGTTTTCTGTTAGGCTGCTGCACTAACCTCTAGTTTTCAGCTGGTATTTGTTTATGTGCTTGATGCAGCACTTTGCCTGCATTTGTTGCTTTGATATTTACCCAGAGTCTTCAGAGGGTGAGAAGGGATTTTGCATTTCAGAGGAGCTTAACCCTGCTATGTTTACACCATTATTAAAACTAGGTGCCCTACACAGAGGTCAACAACTTCTCAAAGGAAACGTGATACCTAGTATTTTGTTTTGACAGATCAGAGGTAAGAGCATTGCTTTCTCAGAAGGGACTCAGGAGGAGCCAAGAAAGGCTTTTTTATTTTGCAAAGCAGGAGTGTTTTGCTTCTTTGAATCAGTTTGCTTAGTAGTGTGTTACATTTGTATAAGGTTCAGTCCCTCTGACTCCAACCATTCATTTAAACAGTGTTACTTTGCTATAGAGGAGGTCTAATTTTTTAAGTTTATTTCTTATGGAATTCAAGTTTAAATGTGTTAAAGGCAAATGTTCCTAATACTGCAGCTTGTGAACAGTTTTTCCCATTGAATTTTGAAAAACATATTCACAGAAAATGTTGTATGTATAAATTTGTTACTCTTTGTAGTATGTTAATTGTACACACAGGACAAAATTTGATTTCATTGATATGCTGGGAAGACATTCAGTGAAAACAACTCTTATCTTGGCGTTTCATGGGAAGGGCTGGTTTGCGTTGCATTTGTGACCAGCTGTACTGAAGAGTAATATCTTCATTTGTGGGTGGATGAAGTAATTAAGTAATCAGTTCAAAAGTGCTGTTTTCTAGATTTGAAAAAGAAGATATTTTCCCTGAATGTTAATGCGGTTTACAGGCTTTGGGCTAGACTATCAACTCTGGTTTTTCTGCTGCAAATCTCAGAAAAGAACAACATGCAGAATCTGCAAATGCAATAGAATATTTTCAAGACAGTATCTTCACTTTTTTTTTTTTGGTTGCTATAATCATTTCTCAATTGGGAGGCCTTAATAGGGGTATCTAACAGTAAGATCAGTGAAAACAAGTCCCAGATATCATAAGCCATAAATATGCCAATAAAGCTTTAATGGAAATATGTATAAACATTCAGTATCACTACTGAATTCAATAAATGCTGGCTTAAAAAAAGTCTGAAAATGTGTGTTACTGATGCACGACTAACCAAATCCAACAGGTGTTAAAACTCAGATTTATTCTTCAGCAAAAGTTATTTAGAAGTCCACTAACATTTTATAAAACCATAGACTCAATGATGTAAAGAGAATTAATACTACACGGCCAGCTTAAGAATCCCCCAGATTTAAAGTGATGGCTCAAAACGCATGTATCACTCCCCTAAAAGCTGAGGGCTCTCTCCCTCGAGGAGTTACCTCGGGTGGTGCCCTGGCCCAAGAGGGAGTCCCTGACTGCAGACCCACTGCTCCGAGGAGGACTGCCCACGTGTCCGTGGGACCCGATTTATACCCCTGTCAAATCTGACCTGTGGTCATGTAATTCTATTGGCTAGGAGGGTCACCTCCATGTACCTGGCACATCTCAATTGGCCAGTTCAAATTTCAACCTGCAGCCTCCAGGGTTTCCTTCCCCTTCTCCCTTCCTGGAGAAGTTTTGTTTCCTGCTGGCAGGATGGGGGGGGCGGGATGTACTGCCACAATGTGTTATTGGGCAGTAATGATACAACTCTAGCAGTTGCCTTACTAAAAACATTAAGTTTGCTCCTACTTAATATGGAGCAAGCCTAATGCAAATTAAGGTACACAATACATAACAAATTCAAAACGGCTACATGATGGCAGTATTTTAAGCTTTAAACAAAACTCAGCGTATTGTTATCCAATGTATCATATTTCATCTTTGAACATATCTTCAACAGAAGGCTGGAGGCTTTGTAGGCTGGAGGAGTAATATCTTTAATCTGGCAATGCCACAGTTTCCAAAACATAGAAGTTATATAGCCATGACTGAAGTTTTAAAACAATTGGAAGGCTGACTAATTCCCAAATTAAGACTAGGGTTTCAAGGGTTAGCTAATATCTTATAAATAATTGCATGTGATTATTAATGTCAGACTCTCATACCTCATCTAAACATTTAGGTTTAAATAGCTCCTGATGAACATTTAGCAAAACAGATGAATGCTAGAATCTGACTAAATAACTCATCTATCCTTATGATTTAGGATACTAAATCTAAGACCCCAGAAATGAAAAGCCAGTTGCATCATCTCTTCTTCTAACACAATCTGGTCACATTTTGATTTAAATTGTTCTGCACAGTTTTTTTCATAGTATCTTTCATAAAAACACTTGGGAATAAGCAATTTTTTTATTGTACTATGTCTTCCATTCTTTGAAGAATATGAGTTCCCTTCTCTTGCTTAATAATGGAAATGCAAACCAGAAAAGGTAGAGTTAAACTACTTCTGATAAACATGCCTATGTCTTTGGAGGTTTGTTTTTTTCTTTTTTTTTTTTCATTATAGGACAAATATGGAGTGCATTCCAAATAATTATCAGCATAAAATAAGGCTGCTACAGGCAGATTTAATACACATTCTTGCTATTTGCATGTTGAGTTGTTTGCATCTATGCTCTTCTATTCATTGCAAATGAATATTTTTCTAAGAGCTGAGTAATTCCCCAAGTATTTGACAAATTCTGTATCTTTCCTCTTCTGAAGATATATAGGCAAAAAGTTACCAGCCAAACTGTAAAAATTTCTTGACTCACTCTGGATTCAAGTTAGTTGCATTTTTTTTTATCTGTGACTGAATTTCTTCAACATAGTTATAGATCTTTACAGAAAAACAGGATTTGTAGACAAAACCAAGGGTGTGTTGATGATGACTGGTTACTATTAGGCATGGAAGACTAGACAGCAACTGTTGATGAGTGTCCCTGACAGCATATACATAACTGCCTGAGAATGGGTTGTTTGATGCAAATATGTTTATAATCATTCATAATGAATATTTTAGCTCCTTTCTTCAAAGTTTTTGACCTTCTGGGAATGTATTTTTCAAAATTAGTTTACCATTTTAATGTTCTCCCCTCTATGGTTTTATAGTTCATTCAGCATTTAATTCAATTCCTAGTTTCATACACTTACCTTCAGAAAACTTTACTAATCTGTTGACTGGCTAAAGTTTCATTTCAGCAACAAACCCCTGTGCGAAGGAACTGACTGTGTATTCATTGTAAGACTTTTGTTTTCCTGACTATGTGAATCATTGTAGTGACTACTCTAAGAGTTCATTTCTGTCTTCTGATTTTCCTCAAAAACACATTTTCTAAGCAGTCCTTTTTTCTGCTTTCTTCAATCACAGGTCTAAAGATTCAAAGGGACTGTTTATTAATACTTTGATGACTATGTTGTTCTGGAATTGAAACATATTAAGTTACACTAATTTATCAATTTAATTTTTGGTTTTCTATCACTACACTTTTTCAGAGTTTCTAGAAGCCCAAATAAAATACATTTTCTAACATAACACTTGAATACAGAGATAAATACAACAATATACTGTAAGACTGTCCTTCTATGAATCAAGGAAAAATTAAAGACCTGTGGTTTCTAGTACCAGTGATTTGTCCCTGAATCCAAGTATCTTTCTAATCACAAGACCAGAGTTTTGGAAGGTTAGATTTTGAGAGTTTTGGAGGGTCTTTAATCAACATCCTGTAGCTTTGTAACAGTGAATTCTACTATAATTCACACTATTTAATACTTAAACTAACAGAGGCAGACCCCAGAGGCAGCATTTTATGCAGAAGTGAAGGCAGAAATTCTTCTAAGGACAGAGTTTGTGTGCTTAGCAATGGTGGGCATGTGCCATCGTGCAGGGTCCCTGGCAGTCCCCAGGCAAATCAGAAGCCTTTACCCAGCATAAGGTCCTATGAGAAGGTGTAGTTCTGCAGGTCAGGGGCTGTAGTGATCTCTGAGACCTCTCACTGGGACCACAGGCAATGGTCTCAGCACTTGCAGGTGGCATGCACTGGTAGAGGGTCCACAATATGAGTAATGGAGCTGTGGGAGGAGGTCAGCAGACTACACAGCATCAGGGATAACAAAAAGGAGATGGACCTAAAGTCTCTCAAGACACTGCACTACAACAGCCTGAACCTCCAGCTGCACCAAGGAGGGGCAGGCAGCACCTTGCTTGTCAGGCTGGGAAATAGAGACAACCAGACTGGTAAAAGGGGATGATTTTTTTTAAAAATGGCACAATATACGTCTTAATTTTTATTTAACCTGTATGGTTTAACGTATAAAACTATCAAATCATGTTGTGTGGTTTGAACAGAAGGCATTTGAAAAATGAAAAATAGTTTTGAATGCGTTTAACATCTTCTTGTTAAAAAAATAAAAAACCCTGGAAATTTATATGTACATTTAAGCTATATGATTTTGTTTTCTTTCATTTGGTTGTAAATTCATCTGCATAGTACTTAAGAAATAACAGAGTGATGTTAAGCTATTAGTTTTTTTCATTGATATTAACTTAAATTTGGGATTTTTTAACTGGTAAGATTAGTAAATGTTAAGCAACAGAATATTGTAACAACTCTCTCAGGAAATCAGGAAAAACTAAAGCACCTGTATTAGTCCATTGTATTCACAAAATTGGACCATTTGCCCTCTGCCACCACTAAGTGAAACATTTATATTGACTCACAGGTCAAGTATCTATTAAAAAGTGATAAACCAATCGCCACCCTCGCCCTCATCCACAGAAGTACAGGAGAGCAGAAGTAATGGCTGCTGTTCAATGACAGCTTAGTGGGCTTTTCTGTCTCACATAATGAGACAGAAAGCTTGGGTAGTTAATGAAGGCACTGTATATTTGAACACCTTGATAAAAAGTCAGTGAGTCAGTTGACACAAATCAAGGCATGAATCCAAGAAACTGCAGGTGGGATGAAGTGCACAGAGTCTATCAAAGCTCATCACATTTGAAAGTCAAAGATGAGTTCCTCAGTTAGAAAATTCAAAATTATGTCTGCTTCTCTTTTTCTCCATCTCTATTACCTTCTTCTTTACAGCAAATAAGAGCTATGTAGACTGACTGCATTTTATACATTGAAGTGCAACCTTATTTTTATCTTCAGTTTACATGAACAGTTACTAGCTGTATCCCACCACCTCTCCATTGCAATAATTCTCTGTAATTCTCTTCCTTACATTTTCTTTGAGAGATGGTTCTTGCCCGAGTTGGCAGATTTTGCCAACCCTTTCACATTTCTTTGATAGACACAAAATGAACTATAGTCTACCTCTTGTAAGGTTGGGGGGGGGGAAGTTGTTAGTGTAATTATTCCACATTTCAGAGGAAAAGAAGTGTCCTTATAAGATGATCACTTTATTTAGTGAAGAAAAAGGCCCTTATGAGTTTATTTCCTCTATATTTTCAGAGTGCAGCTTTTAGCTATCTATATTGCAGGCATTTCTTATAGTAAATTCAGTGGAAATAAATATTTGATCTCTGGTGTCTCATTCTTACTTTCCAAAAGTTACTCTGGCCATTTGAGACTACATCTTCAGGAAAGACTTTTCATATCTGTCTGTGCAATAATAACAGACTTCACTAGAAGTAGTATCTGGATCTCTTAAATAATTTACAGCTGTCACTCACTAAATCCTCCTTTAGAGTTTGCTGTAAAAATCTGTGAAGGACCAGAGGAAGCACAAGTAGTTTCTCTTTTGAATGCAGCTCCTGAAATGGATCGCTATCTCTCTTCTGTCTCCTACACTAAAGCATGAGAGTGAACTCCGTCATCTGCTCATGATTTACTGTTTCAGAGGCAGTCCAGAACAAACACTGTCACAATAGTGCTGTCAGCTGAATTTTAACTAGAGGGAATGAAGTCCCTCATGGCATAAGGAAATTCAGTCCTCTGACTGCTCTTATACTACATAATCTGGCTGGTCTCTAGAGAGCCTAAGGATTAGGAAACTGCAGACAAGCAGTAGTATAATTTAACTTCCTTTGGATGGGATGTTTCTGAAATTCCCAAACGGGAAAATTTTGTAAGTATGAATTAAATATTCTTATTTTCTCCATTTGCATGATTTTCATTTATTAATAAAAAAAAGCAATCCAGTTACCTTAATGATGGGGTAGTATTCCTTATCACTTAAAACATTCTGTACCTCTGTTGTTCTTCAGTCACTGCTGTGACCACTACAGCCATGATCTGCTGCCATGGGCCAGCTCACTTAGCCTCTGAAAGAGCATTCAGTAGTGTTTAGGATCATCTTTATCTCATCCCAGGTGGATTATGAAAGTTTTAATGTCTTAAGTTATGGTTTTTTCTGTTCTTTAAAGGAAATGTTGGTATCTGATTTTCTTGCCCAGTTTGAAACACACAGTAACCCTTTTTGTACCAAACTGGCTGCTTCTTTTTTGTGCTGTAGGGATTTAGTCAGTTTTTTTGTCTAACGTGGGACATGCACATGTTTTGGCAAGTTGAGATTCTTTGGAAAGACATAATTGCAAATATGAACATATTTTGGCATTTGACAGTAATTAGCATAGAAGAAAACCCAGATATCTGACTCAGAAAAAAAAAAAAAAAACAAACAAAACCAAGTGGGGAAAAAAAAAAACCAAACAACCCCAAACCACAAAACCTCTCTCTGCCATTCTCATGCTAGCAAATTCATCACACATACCATATAGTGGAGACATTCATCATACAACGCATTGTCCTTGCAAAATTTGACACGTTTTAGAGTACAATGCCTTTTTTTTCACATTGGCATGATGTCATTGGAAGATGGCTAAAATAAAACAAAAACAGGACGGTCTTACATTAGCTACAGATTCTAAGGCTGATTGTTTTCTCTGAATTTCCTTTATATTAGCCTTTTGCCTTTCTGCTACTATTTACTGAAAATGCAGTGTTGAATTTAGTCTTTCAAAATTTCAAGAACACATTAAATCCAGAATGAAAATTCAGTGCCATAAAAATAATGGTATCTCACTATTTCATAGTCATTTAAATCTACTAGAATTGTGCAGTCTTGTTTTTATTTTTTTGGAAAGTATACTATAAATATACTATAAATATAATGAAAATTACTACATTTAGATTATTGTAATAATGCACATGCCACTATCTCTACAAGCTTTCAAACAAAAAGTGGTACTGAAAGTGGGACTAAACCTGACAACAGTCAGGCAGTAGGACTAAGAAATAGATTTCTAAGCCTCTCATAGAAGAGAATTTTTCTTATTTTCTTATAATTCATTTTATTTAAACAGATGAACAAACCCAGTTGTTCCAGCATTTCAAAACAGTGACGTCCTGTTTCCCAATGGTTGTGCATATTTTGTCCACATGCTATGGTCATAGCTTCCTTATTAATCCAAATAACTTGGCCACATTTATTTTCTCACACATTCTGTTCCTTGAAAGTTATATAAAAACGAGTGTGCTTCTACACTGCAGGGCAGAAGAGTTATATGATAACAAATACAGTGTCCTTTGGCAGTACCCAGTGGAGAGCTAAGTTGCTTCTCATCTGTGATAGTTATCTAGCCTCAATGTTTCCATGGTTTTCTCAAATGGGTTATTTTTACTATTTTTTACTATTTAGTAAATAAACCTTATTTATTTACCCATGAGTCCTTAAGTACACTGTGTACCATAAGCTACATTGATATGAGTAGAATGTTGATTTTTATACACTACTACTCTTTAATATTTTTTATGAGAACATAATGGAAGCCTTTTTTTTTTTCTTCTTCTTCTTTTTTCCTACTGCAAACTTAACAAGATTTACCTTGGAGGCCTTCAGAGACTTCTATTTCACCTTGTACATTGCAGAGGAAGACTTTTGATTTGGCATCCTGTGTCCTTATACATTGGAAATTTAAACACAAATTTCAAGCCAAAAGCTAAGTGTAAGCTGGGAGATCCAAATTTATGGATTATAAACTTCCTAATATATGAGTTCTGGTGATCTGTACAAAAGCATTTCACTACATATCCAAGTGAGAGGTGTGTGTCTTTGCACTGTAATTTAAGAAAACATGGGTGTTCAGTGTGGGAGATAAACAGTGTGAATTCCAGCAGGTTCCATGAGTTGAACAACAGGGGAGCCATGAATAAAGTGTGTATGAGTTTAAGAGCCTATATGCAGCCTAGAGTAAGTCTAGTAAGTCTATATGCAGCCTAGATTAAACAGATAACATGTCATCCTAAGCAAAAAAAATTACTGGTATTTTTCTCTCCATATCTAGCTTACACCAAAACCAAGCACCTTAGAAGCAGTCTCTGTCCTTAGAGATTTGTTAATTCACTCCACTCAGGAATCTTCAACTGGAGAAAAGGAGTTGACATGAGGCAGAGGAGACATGATACACAAGGAAGGACCAAAACGATATGAGACTAGATCAAAATTGCCCATGATTTAAATTGGCCATTATAGAGTAGGAGAAATAAAAATATCCAAGCTTACATTGTGTTAAAAACCAAAGTAGTGCTTCTGGAAGTGGAAATCATTTTTACTGAAGGGTGTTTTCAGAAGATTGCCTACATTTTATGTAGCCTTTTAGAAATCAAATGTCACTTCAACTCCATTGTAGGTTTCACAGATTAGAAGTCATGAGAGTTCTTGGAGGTTTGATTTCCATTTTGCTTTGAAACACTGTTACAGACACCAGATTTAAAAAAAAACTACATAGACATTTTATATTTGCTATGCTCATCATTAAGGTGTCTAACTGCATAAATAAGAGAAATA
This sequence comes from Haliaeetus albicilla, assembly GCF_947461875.1. Taxonomy (NCBI): domain Eukaryota; kingdom Metazoa; phylum Chordata; class Aves; order Accipitriformes; family Accipitridae; genus Haliaeetus; species Haliaeetus albicilla. Next base: position 20,244,463 of record NC_091516.1, on the reverse strand, counting down.
AATACACTCTGTGATGACTCCCGTGTCATGGTCCGGTGTGACACTTTATGCACAGTTACATAAAATAGCCAGCTTCAATCTGTGTCAGATAAAGCTGGAAACAGAGCTCATCTTTTATTAGGAAAAATGTATCTCTTGCTTACAAATCAGTGCTATTAAACCCTTAAACTTGGGGATTGTTAACATATCATATATTAAGATAATCCCTTTACATATAAACAATGTTATTGTAGGATTATGTTAACACAGCAAACTTGAATTATTCATTCCAAAAACCCCATCATAATTAATTTGAATAAATGCCATCAGATTTTATAAAATTCTAACTTATGGGTTGCATAAGAAAAAATTAATATCAAGAAAAATGGTGTCTAATTATTTTCTGTTTCCCTTTCTTGCATACTGAAATTTAATTCTCATTTAAAAAAAAAAAGTGGGGGGTGGGAGAAGAAAATGTATTGTGTAATGTGAATGAAATAAAGTAGCAGCTCAACTAGATCATTGTCAGTTCAAGGCATTTTGCTTATGAGAAGCTGAAGGAACATTTGAAGTTGTTGCAGCTGTGACCGTTATTTATGAATCAGCGGGCCAGCTGATTCTGAAGCATGAGGTCCAGGACCACCAGAACATGTCCCAACCTTGCCATAAGACCTTTTTTGCCTCGTTACTTTTTTTCTAGAGAAGCTTTGTGACAGTTAATACACCCTATCAATTTGGATGGACATTTTAAAGAACAGAAGAATTAATTTCAGTAATCTGGACAAATTCTAGCTGGAATAATTACAGCCTAGATAAATTACCTTTCTGGTTTTGATAAGGCAACATTGTCTTTAATTTCTTGTCTTAGATTTTAGTCCCCATATTTTAGTGTTAGTCCCAATATAACCTATCTTTTGGTTGTCCCCATTTGTCACAGTATTGACCATGTTTCCATGGGGAATAAATTGTTCCTGGTAAGCATTGTTTGCAATATGATAGTAATAATAACTAGCAGAACGTAAAATGCAATATTACTAATATGAAAACTAATATAGTGATAGCAAACTTTCTGTTGTCACTCTGTACAAAAAGAAGCAGACAAAAGTAACTGTCCTATCATTTCTGTATGACAGTGCTTATCAGTATTGTCAGTCTGATTCTTGTGAACCCTCCATCTCACCATCTACATTGTCTTTTGTCTTATACTATTGTAATGGCTCCAGGGCAGAGCCAGCCTTTTCAGTCTTTATGTTTGCAGATCACCCAGTACAATAATTTACATGTGCAGTAATTATTCTAATACCCCTTGAGAACAGGTAAGAGTTTGTATATATCAGTTGCTAAAAGGAAGTGCATTGTAAACTTTAACCGTTCTGGATAAAAAGCACTGTATATTCCAAGGTCTGTTTTCTATCCTTATTTATAGACCGGCAGAAACACTAACCAAAGAAAAGAATTTAAAAAAAGGTTGATTACTCAGCAGTCCTTCCAAAGCTGCAGCTGTGCCACATGATTTTTCCCTTAGTCTTGTGCCTTTAGTTAAGATGTATGGAATTATCTTGTAAGAGTTTCTCAGAAAAGAAAAGAAAAAAAAAGCTTACTTTTTAAATCTTAAAATACCTCATGATCAATTCTGATGCAAGATCCTCCTCAGAGGTTCGAATGTTGTACTGAACTTTCCTGAAAGCACAATGAACAGAAAGAGGTCTAAACAATAACAGCAGAAAAATTATCCCTCCCCAGAAAGTTTATAAAACCAGTTTTTCATTAGTATGCAAAATAACAGTATCCTTTCTGAAATTCAACAACTAGGTGATTAGTTTATCAAAATGCTTAAAGTATCTATTCATTTAAAAAAATAAAAAAGAAAAGGAGGGGGGGAGGAAGGAAATGATAACCAGAAGCACATCCAGACTTCACCATTATCTCCCCATCAGCAAGATTTCAGTATTACATGAAGTACGTCAATAATCTGAGACACATCATTGTCACTAAGATTTTATTAGTTACAAGATACTTTCTTAACGTTGCAACTCTTAGTCTAAAGTACTGTCATACTGCATAGATTTGTAGTGAAAACATGACCTCAGCAAATTTAATGGCAAAATTCCCACTTACTTCATTCAAAACTTCAATGCTCTAGTGCCATTTCCTGGACTTCAAGAAGCCATAAAACGTTTGTAGCCAACTAGCATGCTTTTAAGTATCCATAATCCATCTAGGCTTAGATAAAATATACTTCCTCTGAAATCCTCACCCTGCTTGCTGTGGTCAAAAATAAGAATGTGTCCACCCTGGTGTCCTGACTTTGTAAGAAAATGAGTAGCAAATCACAAATATGAAAACTATTCCCCCCCCCGCCCCCCTTTAGGATACTATCCAAATTCTTTTAAAGTGAATTAAAAACTTTTAGAGAGAGACATATTTTCTGATTTGATTATTTGATTTCTTCATTGCTCACTTGAACTTCTAAAATAATGTGTGCTCTTGTAAGCAAGAAAATCTGCATAGATGAAATGGGAAGTTTTCATGGAATAAAGTCTTCAGCCCTTCCAATTTTAGTTTACCTCTCTCAGAACACTTTTCAGGAACATCGGAATGATGAATAACAATGATAGGAACCCAAATAAATATCTAGATGTGTTCTGGCTCAGTGTTAAATTCTGACATTGCTTTGCCATACCCACTTCTACATTAATATGTGCCTAAGCATTGTAAGTCACAATTCAAACCAACAAAATGAGGTGATGTAGAACTGATAGACAACCTGAAAAGACACTTTCAAGTTCTGGAAGGTTGTCCTTCTCCAGTTGAGATATGTAAGTAGATCATCACTCATTTTAATAAATCTGGGTTTCCCTGAAAATACATGTAAAATTACAGTCCCTTTTGTTGACCAGGATCTGAGGAACTGAATAACACTCTGAGAGTCAAAGCAAAAATGTTTTCTGCTGCTTTCTAGCTCTTCTGCAAAATGTTGTGCCCATGTTTTCGTGGTATTTTTCATATAAAGGGCCAAGAAAAAAATAGCAGAATATAAATTGCTTTATGCTCAAATAAAAAATGTGGGCCTATAGTTTGCTATGAAATTTTAGATGCTTTAAGGTGAAGCGTATTCAAAAATATGCGTTGCTTAGTAAGGAAGAGATATATAGAGATCTGACATACCATACTTATTATTTATCTGTTACTTAAAATTAAGTGGGCCTTTGCAGTTATCTTTACATTTTATGTGAAATGTTTATTATTTCTTTACTTAGACATTACATTCACTTTACTTTTTGATTTATGTTTATGTAATAAGGCAATATGAAATTTTCATAAAAACCTGATAATGCACAAATTCCACCAGAAACACTTTTTAAAAAGCATATTATGTTTATATATTAAATAGAGTGAAATTACTCTTCTGCTCCTTAGTTAACCCTAATTACTACAGCCTACTTCATAAACTACAAAACTTCTGAGTTCAAGTAATTTAAAGTGATAGAGTTCAACTTCTATACTATGTATTCTATTTAAAATAAAATGTATTTCTAATTAATAAATAAAATATATAGAATTAGACTGCTAATTAAATTACAGGTAAATAAAAGTTGATATTGCTCAGGATTTATTAGACATATCATTTTTAAGGAAAGAAGCCAAAATACCAAAAGCAGTGTTGTTTCATATGTAAGATAAAAAGCAACTTCTCTTTCTGTGAACAAACTAAAAGTCACTCTCTTTAGTATCTTGCCAAAGAAAGTTAACGCAATTGTTTGCAATTGTTAATGCTTTTGTTTCAGAAGGCAACTAGGTTGTCCCATGTCTGTGTTTGGTATAATTTTTTCCTACTTATTTTTAAAATAACAATTTTTTACTCTAATGTTTAAAAACAAATTGAAAATTCCGGTGAGACTTCTATTCTTACCAAGCATCAAAGGGCCAGGTCATGCTATTGAAGGTAATGAAACTTGGCTGATGGTAAGTCTAGAAGTCTTTCTCTTTCCACAGAATGCAACTTTGTCTGTCACTTGTCCAGACAGACTGAAGAAATCCTGTTGCTTTTAGGAGTCTTGTGCCATAAGATGCCATCAATGTCTACAACATGCAACAAAGAATGTAACTCTGAGCTGTTCATCTGCTATACAGTCACTCATATATCTGAGTACTGGCTTCTCAGATGGCTCAAAGAACTTCCTATGTGAGCCTTTTGACATCTTTTAAAGATAATATCAAGTGCAAAATGATCCATTCACACATTGTACTTCAGTCACTCATAGAAGATAGGGAATCATACAGATTTTTCAGCAAAACCTTCACTCAAAATTTCAGCTGTGAGCAACATCCATCCATAGTTCCATCCAGAATTTATACATGGCTAGCAAGTGTTAAATGACAAAGTATATGTTGACGAGGACTGGGGAAAAAGAATGTGCCCATTCTTTTTTCTGTGTATATGATGCATACATATTTCAAGCTGTCTTTAGAATCCATTCATTGACAGCTTTTTGCTTTCCTGTGCAAGAGCCAGTCTTACAGTCCATACAACTAAAAAGTAATGTATGATCTTTTGCTATTTTCCATTTAATATATACATATATTTGTGACTGGGCAAGATACAAATGGACGCTTGATATAGGTCTCAGAACTTACTACAATGCATAAGGAAGATTCCAAATTTTTTTAAATTCTAGGTTTCTGTCTGTCTGTGGAATATCCTAGCTTTTCGAAATTACAGTTTCACCCTCTTTTAAGCAAGACTGCTTATTAAGCAACACCTTTGTATTAACATTTTCTTTCCACCATGAACATGCAACAGGTGATAATTACTTTCACAAATCACAGAACATTTTTCTTAGTTACATTTTTATTAAATATACTGAGCCATATGAATCCCATTAAGGGATACCAACATTATACTGTTAAAATAGTGAAGGAAATTAAGATAAAATAGTAATATTTTATTTCTCTAATGATACACAATTCAGATGTCTTTTCAGATGTGCAAACATGTTTTCAACTTACTGTCACACTATGACAGCAAGACCTTTTTTCTCTTTTTCATATTTTGCCTTCCCATTCCTTGAGATATACCAGTGCATCAGCTGTTGTTTCAGCTGTGTCCAGTACCTGGCCATATGTGCACTACATGCTTGTTTTGTGAGAAATAAACCATCATTGAAGGAAAGTTCTGCTTACTATTGTCAAGCCATATACAGTTATGTGTTCTGGTTTCAGCTGGGATAGAGTTAACTGTCTTCCTAGTAGCTGGTACAGTGCTATGTTTTGAGTTCAGTATGTGAAGAATGTTGATAACACTGATGTTTTCAGTTGTTGCTCAGTAATGTTTAGACTAGAGTCAAGGATTTTTTTTCAGCTTCTCATGCCCAGCCAGGGCACCTGACCCAAACTGGCCAACAGTGTATTCCATACCATGTGACGTCCCATCTAGTTTAGGAACTGGGAAGTGGGGGGCAGGGATTCGCCGCTCGGGGACTGGCTGGGTGTCGGTCGGCAGGTGGTGAGCAATTGCCCTGCGCATCATTTGTACATTTCAATCCTTTTATTACTACTGTTGTCATTTTATTAATGTTATCATTATGATTATTAGTTTCTTCTTTTCTGTTCTATTGAACCGTTCTTATCTCAACCCAGGAGTTTTACTTCTTTTCCTGATTTTCTCCCCCATCCCACTGGATGGGGGGGACTGAGTGAGCGGCTGCGTGGTGCTTAGTTGCTGGCTGGGATTAAACCACGACATTATGTTCTGAAATTATAATAAAATATTACACTGCAGTAACACAGGGCAAGTGCAGAGGAAATTTTTAATAGGAGGGGCAATAGCTTTTAGTAACAACCAATTCAGGCTAACTTGACCACCTGCCATTATTTATTCAAATCCTATGTAAACGTAAATAGAATATAAAAATAGGAAGTCTGATCATTAGAATAATAACTCCAGCTGATAAGCAGGATTTTTTTTTTGAGAGAGAGTCTTAAATCATATCGTATAACATCAGCATAATCTTATTCTTTTTTTTTTTAAGGAGTATCAGACTAATCTTTTCCTCTGTACCTCCTCTCTATTTTCCTGTTGCAAGCTTTTTTTAAGGCCTTTTTTAAGGCTTTTCTTCATAAATTTGTGATGGCCTGATTTTGGGTAACTGATTTTTATGTATGTAACTGACAACCTCGTATCTTCTTTATGGCAGTATGAATAACTCATAACATAATTCTGTATTATAAAAAAAAATCATATTAAATGCTTCTGGAGTTATGACAAGCAGTTTTAATTTTTTAAAAACAAAATTTTCTTAAAATGAAACTTTGTACTGGTTTTTGTAAGGATTTGATGCAAACAACATCTAAGTCTCTGGAAAGATTCCTGTTTTCTAAAAAACCTTCAGATATCTGTCTGTTCTTTATTATGGGTTCAGTTGGTGCTGAAGACAGCGAGTAGCATAAACAGTAAAGGTCTTCTAATGCTTATTTTATTTTAACACATTTATTTTAAATTATATTAAATTTCATTTAAATGCAATGTGTAGCTAGCTAGTTATATATTTGCACAGGAAAATAAATGGGTAGTTTAACTCTGTGATAAGACTGCAATTTTAAAACAGCCTATACTTACTATTTTGTCCCAGCTAAATTCCAGACATCTGTTCTGGCTATTCTAGATATTCCATGCTCAGAAGATCACACTTGCCAGAAGAAATTTATTAGTCGCTAGTTTATATCTGTGCTATCATATAAAGTCCATGATCTTCAATGATTTCTCTGCCTCCCTAATGTTTACCCTCTTGATGAATCTATATGGACCTGTAGTATTTACTTGTAGCTCCCCTTTTCTAGGTTATACAAGCTGGGTAGTATCTTCTTAGGCAGGCTGTGAGCTCTTCTGACCATCTCAATAACTCTTTTCAGTACATACCTGTATTTTATATAGCTTTAGCATCATTTTAATACAGGTGACCACAGTTATCTGCTGTAGAGAGGTAAAGGTGTGATTTTTAGAAAGCCATGGTGAATGAATGTTTATCATAACTTTTTTCTTTTCTATTCTCCTCTACTTTGCCATAGTGTGAACAAAGTAGAAGGTATCAGTTAGAATTTTATGGCTGTGAGTTTTGCTACAAATACTGACACGGAAAACAGGAGCTGCTTAGAGTACTAGGTCCTTTTTATAAAAGAAGATAAGCATCTTTCTGATTCCTGATTCCACTTTGGCATTTAAGTTCCTGAAAGTGTCTTGCTCTTTTTCACTAACTGAACTGACTGAATTTTTAAACCCAAATCTTTTCTCTCTTGCAAGTTTGTCTTGAGATTTAAAACACTGCCTTTAGAGACACAACCCATTAAATCATCATACCTTTTTCAGCAAAAAACTTGCAACTGTGTAACTAAAACTCAGATAAAATGAATAGCTTTACTAAATTTAGCAAAGGGATGTAAATAGCTGGAAAAATTAAAGTTTTAATGGCTTATCAATAGATAAACATTATACATTTCTACTGGAAGTATTCCTTTATTATTTTTTCTGTGTTTGTTTTCCTGCAGCCAAAATATACGTACATATGGTATTCCAAAAATGTCTCAGCATAGCTTCTCTGACAGCTAAAAGGTCTCTTTAAGGCTTTATACTAGTTAGAAGATAATAATCTTTTAAACAGGCAATGACCTAGATATTATAATTCATACACTGGCAGTTCTCCAGTAGATGTTATTTATATCTGATATTTTAAGTATTAAAACAGCAGATTGATACGACCAAAACCATTGGGATTCTAGCTCAGGGTTTTTTAGTCACTGGTTATAAAAGTCTCCCTTATTATAAAAATGTCAGACTACACATGAAACCTTTTTAGTTAGACAAATGTAGCCAAATGTTAACCAAACTGAACTTTTCCAGTAATTCTTACAGTTGAATAGAAAACACACACACACAAAAAAAAAAAAAAAACAAACAAAGGAAAAACAACCAGGAATTATTAATTTTAAATATATTAACTATATCATGATTGTTCATTCCTTATGTTAATGTTCCCAGCAATTTTGCCTTATTTTCAACCTTATTTATTTACGATAATGGTGTTGACATGTGTATTTGTAAACAGGAGTTAAAAATAAGATAGAAAATTTAAAGCTTTTTTTTTTTCAAGGTGAAGTTTAAAAAGAAAGAGAAACTATTTTATCCTAAACAGGCATTATTTTCTTCAGAATCCCTAACAGCAAGAAATATTATTGCTGCCTGAACAGCCACCCAAGCTCAGAAAATATCCATGCTAGTCCCATAGAGTCAGTAAGGCTAGAAAAGACAACTGGTATTGTGACCAAGAACAGGTTTTCTGTAGAGAAAAGATGTATAAATTATAGACTGAAACAAGCATGACTATCAGCCACTTGAATGAAATAATATAGTTCAGCTGGTGTACTACCATAAATATGAAGCTGACATTATAGTAATATCTGTTGCGTGGTATTTCTTCTCTCCATTAGGAGCTGTGATTGAAAGGGCCCATTGCAGAAAAGACCACCTAAAATCATGCAACATATAGCATACAACATGCAACACAGCACACACACCACTTATTTTTCTAGCACTATATTCTAAAATCTCCCAATGTATTCCACATCTTGTAATCCATTACCTCTTTAATAAGTCCCATCTGGATCAAAATACCACAATATAAAACTTGATTTAAACTAACTGCATTATCACATTTATTTTTCTCTATGGACGGAGAAGATGAGTTGGGTAATAAAAAAATGTCTTGATTGTTTAACTCATCAAAAAAATCAGAATAAAATCTTAAAATCTGCAATCCAATCTATTCCTGACTCACCAAAATATATGTCTGAATATATATGAAAAAGACAGGAAAAAAAATGAAAAAGATATTTAGGAATGAAAGAGTTGCACCAGCTGAGAAGAAATTGGAACAAAAGGTAACTGCATTTACTTGTAGGGCTTAGTTGTCATTACATGAGGAGAAATAATGGTGGAGTAATTATCCTAGTGAATTTATTTCTTGTGTAGAAAGAATATGGCTAAACACATTCACTTAGTGAAGTTCCACTGGAATTGTGATAATTGAGGGTCACAAGAACATATATACTATAAAGGCATAAAGTCAGAAAAGCAGAGACTGTAGATCTGGAGTCAAATATGAGTACAAGATGATGGTGCAGAACTAGTAGCCCAAAGGTTTTTATTGCTGCTTAGCTAGTCACAGGATTTACATTGTTTCATTACTCCAAACTCCATTAACCAGAGCAGATTGCTAGTTCTGTGATCCAAGTATTGAACTGAAGGTATGCAGCATGTATGATAAGGTCATCCAAGGCCTCATTATCTAGAAAACTTAAAGCCCAATATAATTTCAACCTTTAAAAAAAAAAAAAAATCATTTCCAGAATCATAATCTGATCCTGTAGGCAATGAAGCTTTGATAGTCAATATTCCAGTAACAGAGCAAGTACAGTATTCAAATTGTGCCTGGAAAGGCTTGGAAAGACAAGTTTTCTTCTGAAGTTATTTCATTAACTTGATAACCAGAACAAAAGATCTGTGAATAGCTAGAATGGTAGAACATTGGAGGAGAGAGAGCCACTATATGTTAGAGAAATTCAATGAATCAAACATTCACTTGAAATTAAGCCTTACTTCAGTGCTTTTCTGTCCATGGTTTTCTGGATGATCTGAGTAAGCACGAAGTAGGGTTCTACAGAAAAAAAAGGTGTCAGGTCTGTCTGCATCAAGCTAAGTCAGGATTAAAATATGTATTAGAGAGAGAAGGGAAAGAAGAAAGAACAGTGACTTGTTGAGAAGAGTTTCTTTCACTAGTGGTAGTTTGATATGTTTACATAACAGGAGAAACTTTTGAATGTGGCACTTGACTCTATTTATTTCAGTGACTGTAATTCTTGCTGTGTAACGATACACAGATAATGATCCTGCCCTCCTATAACATCTAGTATGACATCTGTTAATTTTCACTGCCAAGAGCAGTTCACCTGTAACTTCTTCATTATAGGTCACCCTACCAGGGGGTGTAGTATTGGCTTCAGTTTGGGGTTTTTTAGTTTCTTTTTCTCTTTATCAGCAATGTTTTTGGAACCCTGTCATTCTTCTGTTACACAGGGATTAGTGGGATCAGGACACAGGAGGCTATCAAACAAAATGATCTCTTTCCTTCTTTGGTGGAAGGAATCAATTTCTAGTAAATTGTTTCTGTCATATTATGATCCAGACTCCTCACTGAACGATAATCTGCACAATGTGCCTGCTATGTTCTATCAAATTAATTTTGCAATACTGACTCCCACTGGCTATGGATATAAAGTTGAAAAAACGCCCATAAACTGACACATTCTAAAGTCCAAAGTAACAAAAAAAAAATCTTACCAGCCATAAAAAGAAAAAAACTTTGAAGACTGTAATTAGAATTTGAAACAGAACTGGAGGAGCACAGCAAAAAAAATTATTCTGAAATCAGTAAAGTCTTTTTCAGGATTTTACATCATTTGTTTGCCCTGCTATTCAAACACCAAGCATACATTCTCAGGCCCATGAGAAATGAATGTTTTTCAAACTATGAGATGTATTTCTAGAAAAGTTAAGTAAATGCATAAAGATCCTAAATACTCAGTAAAATATTCTAGAGAGCTAATACTAGGGGGGGAGACAAGATATTGAGTCTAAACAACATTTTGAATAAAAGAGGCAAGATTAAGTTTTGAAGGTGATGAGGTTAGTTCAGGTTTCATAAAAAATATTAAATTCTAATTCCACAAACTTGCTCCTTTTCTTAAGCTTTTGAGATTTTTTCTGACATTTTTGCACCTCTATTTAGATTGAGTGAGCAAGAGGATACAAAAGAAGGGTTCTTTTTTTAATTGGTCTCCTGCAGAGGTGTTAATAGGAAAGAAGACAATCTTCATCTGGGTTGTTTCAACGTACATATGAAGTGGCTTTCTGCAGGAGCCTGAACCTTCTGAAGACTATTTCTGCAGGACACTTCTTACAGAAAGTAAAATTATGATCATCTGTTGCAGATTACAGTCCAAAATATAGATTTGAAGAAGTTGTCAAGTATAAGCTGTTGATTGATGAGAAAATTAAAAAAAAATAAAAATAACAGTAAATCAGATTACTTTTTTTTTTCCCCCTGTGTAGAGATTTTATCTGGTCATTTACTAACAGCTGCAGCCTTCTATCAGGCAATTCTTTTTTTATTATATTCTAAATCCCTCTTAAAACATGTCAAATCAAGTGTTTCTGCTGCTTAAGTTTTATTGTCTGAAAACAAACATTATAAAAAGAGTTAAATCAACTCTTAATATTTAGAAAAGTATAACATCCCAGAGGAATGTAGTTTGGTGGACAAACTACTTTAGAAGGTTTTAAAGATGCAGTTGCATGTGGATATTCTGGTATTGGTAGTGTCTGAGATCATCAAAAAGGGGAGAAGGGTTTAAATCCTACTTTCCATTCACTTTTTTTGGTCTGTCCAGAACTTGCCTTACAAGTTTTTCTCATTCCTCTTCCAAGGAAGTAGCTAAAGATGAGAAAATAAGTTCCTTACGGAAAAAGTCATGACTGTGGTTTGTATGCTACATAGCTCAGGAAATTTACAAGGGTTAAACAAATCTAAATTGTTTTGGAAATCTCTTGAAATTGTTTGTGGTTTGTAGTAAATACATTTCACCTTTATGCATATTTTATTAAAAATTATCTTTTATAATTTCTCTTTTCTTACCTTTGCTCCTTACTGTCCCAAACTTCTGACAGTGCTTGCAAAGTGTAACAGCAACAACAGGGTACAAAATAATACCAGAACTCATAGCAACTCAGAACTGGAGATCAGGATGACTGACAAAAAGACTGTGAAGGAAACTTAGAGAACTACATACAAAGGAAACTTCGAGAACTATAGATTGACTGGAAAAAAGTTGATTAGTTTTATTGTATAGTTGTTTTAAAGACAAGGATAAAACTTCAGGCAACTAACTTTTTAGAAGTATGTTTTAACTGCAATTTTCATGTTGTTTTTTTTTTATTTCTTTGTTCATCTGCAAATTGGATCACAGATTCTCTTAGCTCTTATTCCCACCTACGGGAATACTTTATGTAGTAAGGTGTCATGAAAAATGTTTTGATAAATTGCAAAGACTTCTTACAGCTGGAGACTACATGTAGAAAAATTTAAGTATTTATTTACTTTCTGTTTATAAAAGGGCAATGTTGTAGTTGATGTAATTTGTCTTCTTATCAAAGTTGTTGACTTGTTTTCTGTGAAATATTTGCTAAGCAAAGTCAAATGTCTTCCTCTCTGCCTCCTTCTCTGAAAATCCTTTTCTTTCTCTCTTTTTCTAACAGGAGCTGGAATTCACAAAGTTGAGGTAGGAAGCTCATTTCACTGCTGAATAATTCAACTAGTTTACTCAAAGCCAAGAGTATTAAAACTTGATAATGTGATTCTCCTTATGATTTGTGTCTAGCAGTTATTCACTATGGTAGTTTACAGTGAAGGTTTACAGTCAGAACAAAATCTTTCTTCCACAATACAGAGAACTACTGTGGATTCTTCTTGTCAGAGGTGTGTTGGATAAAAGTTCATGTAAAATAATCAGCTATGTTTCTAAGCTTGCAAATAATTCTGAAGCATAATGCCGTATTCCAAGGCTTATCTTTCCATTACTGCTGAAGTTTTCCTGTAATTTATATTCAAATCTGATCTGGGCCCCATGAAAACAATAAGTTTTTAGGGAGTTGTAACCTCACTGGGCAGTGGAACACACTCTTTTGTCTTTCCAGAACTTTATAATTTTCTTTAAGCCAAAGTAGAGGGAAGAAGGTACTTCTGACTAATAATAGTTCTGAAACTGCTTTATCTACACAGATTTGTAATAAAGTTGAGTTTATCAAGGCACACAAATAAAAATGTACATGTTGTGTTGTATTTATATCTCATTTTCAGAATTGGAAACACCCATTGATTGCCATATTTTAGTAATAAGAAGCTCAGTTCTTGCAGGGAAATTGTCTAAAGAAAAAAAGAATAGCTTTTTTAATATATCCTTTCAAAAGTAAATTTTTAACTTCAGTATTTTGGCAATAATTTGCAGTTCTGTATTTGACTACAGTAAATCTTACTTTATCAATAACTCAAAAGGTAAAAAATATTAATAGTATTTAACTTTAGTTGTGGAGCTTGAATCTTCAGGCTATGTATATGTCTTTGTAGAAAAAATGTAATCTATATTACCTACTGTAATATGGCAAATGTTTAGGACAGACTAAGTATACTGAAAAAAACTTCATTTTAGATGTAAACACCAGACAGAAGTTAGCCAGGGACACTTAGATATGCTATAATTTCACATCCCTGTGGACTAAAGATTATTTTTTCATTATTCTGTAAAATTTTTGTAGTCAGTGTAATTTTAGTCTTATTTCTACCCTCAACTCCCAGTTCTTACTTTTTTCTTGTTGGAATATGAGCCATGCATACTTTACAATTTTACTATTTCATAGCCCAGGGATTTCTTTGTGCACTACTGTAATTTCTTTCTTGAAAAACACAATATATACTGTCGCTTTTCTTGACATCAACAGGTACAATTCCCTCTGGCATGGGAGTGATCCCCTAAAACACTCTCTGCATCTGTTTTAATAGAGCTGTATGCTTAACAGTATTTAGTACATAGAGAGAACCTACCATATTTTTTTAGAGCATAGTCTGTTATCCAGGAAATTAATTCCATATTATCTAGTAAACATGAATTCTTCATTTCATTCAAATGGTCCTAAACAAAGGTAATGTTAAATCAAAGGCGATATCTTTACAAGGAACTACTAAACAATGAAATCCTTGTAATAGTGTTTATCTCTGGAAAGGAAAAAGAAAAAAATTATTTTTAATAGCACTTCCACCCAGACTCTGTCCATACAAGGGTAACCGTGCATAGATGCTTACAAGCCTTTCTGCTCACAGTTCATTAGAGTGGTGTGTCATGACAAGTAAACCTCCCAGAGGTCCTTTTAGGAAGCTTCCACCTTATTGATAGACTTTGGCATTAGATCTCGTAGTTCCTTTGCTCCAGCAGCTGAAAAGAGGCTTTAGGGCCTATACTGAGCGGTTATGTGAAGAGCAACTAGAAGGAAAACATAAATTAAATAAATTCATGTCTGGAAATTAAACAAGTCATAAGAAATAGAAAGAAAAGGGCAAATTAAATGTCTGTAGTACCTCATATCTGAAAAACTCCCATTCTGGTTAAGAATCACTGTTGTTCCCTTTCTTACTGGAAATTTGAAGAATAGGAAGCAAGCAGCAGTGCAGAGAGCAGGATTAACCAGAGGCAAGACTTCTGCTCTGGGATGCAGGGTTGTGGTGGTGATTCAACATTGGTCAGATACCAACTGGTTAGATCCAGTTTGGGTTTCCTTTCATTTTCCTGTCACAAGATCAGTGGAAATGAAACTACTGACAATAGAATGTGTTTAATGCTTTGTGATTTAAATGCAGGACTAATGGGAATTAAAGAAAATTAAGTTCAGGTTGGTCATAAGGCCAGTAATCAACCTTGAGAAAAAAAAAGACTTTACCACTGGGCAGAGACCTTCAGGTCCGGCAAACCAAATCTCCCTCCCATTTGCACAGCACAGTCCAAATTGGGTCAAGGGATTTTAATATTGTCTGACTGTAGGCAATATGTGGGAGCACTATATAAATATGTTGGACACAATTTATGCCTCTTCATAGATATATATATGCACCCTAACAAAATTCTTTGTGTGTCACTGTTTATCTGCATATTGATGTCCTCTCTCCCATATACCAGTATCAGATGACCACATCAGAGATCTGCACATGTAACATTGGAAATTCTAGCACAAACCAACCTCCATCTTAGTCTAGGTATTCCAGGATAAGGAACTGTTTCCTCCAGATGTTCCAAGATAAGTAAATGTTGTCCCTAGTTATTATGAACAACAGCTCCTTAGGTTTCTGATACAAGTAAGGGATTTATTTGTTATTTAATACCTTCAGGACAGGACAGGGTTAAGTCATACACTACATTATGAAAATTAATGTTCCCATGTCTTATAGGATCAGGACCTGTGTTTGGGATAGAAATTAATCATTTAGAGCTGATGAAATATCAGCATATGAATTATGTAAATAATTATATATATGTATTTATTTTTATCTCATAAATTCCTTACTCTTAACCTTTTAAACATAATAAAAATCATTAACTGATTCAATAGCCATTTTTTTTCCTTAATCCTGCAGGTATCTTTGATGTTATCATTCTAAAAAATACATTTACAGACAGTCTGGGCAAGTGTGTGACTGAAAAAGGTCAAAGCAAAATACCAGCCTACTTAACAAATATATTTTTGCACTCTGTCACAAAAATCCTTTTGGTTGCATAGCAACTGTCTTTTTAATTACTACTTGCAATCTAGATTTAAATAATTTAATTAGTATTTTTCTTCATTAAATTGTTTCACCCAATAAATTTAATGAATTCAATTCATTGCTTGTTTTTAAATGGTCCTATTTACTTCCCTTCTTTGCCCTTCCAGCATCTTTGGCTATGCAATAGAGACTAAAAATCTCATTAATTTCATATTAAAAACCACAGTCAAGAGGACTAATCCTCATCCAATAAGCAAAGATACATCATTTTAGGTAGTGTTTGTAGCTGAAGTCACTGGAGTTCAGGTAAGCACTGGTGAAGCCAGTGGAACTTCATAAAACTTCCACATTACAACTACAGAAGACTAGAACTAAAACTAAGGGTTTTTGCGGCAAAATTCAGAGTGATGTGGCATGTTTAGAGTGGTCTAATTTTAGAGGTAGTGTTTCCTACTATGTTTCCTACTATTTAATCTTAGGTAACCAGAATTATAGTCCTTTATGAAAAATCTTCAGCTATTGCTTTGTAT
This sequence comes from Haliaeetus albicilla, assembly GCF_947461875.1. NCBI lineage: Eukaryota > Metazoa > Chordata > Aves > Accipitriformes > Accipitridae > Haliaeetus > Haliaeetus albicilla. Next base: position 20,228,535 of record NC_091516.1, on the reverse strand, counting down.
TAAGCTGCTGCTGAGAAGCTGAAGCCTAACGAGAACCAAGTAATTCAAAAACAATTAAGTGAGAGGGGAGGAGATGGTATCTAAACAGCTGCAGAACCGCAGCCACATTTATCATAAAGAGCTATAGCTGTTTCACAGTGCAGGTCAAAGCTGCCAACTGATTTAAGGAGATATCAGTACTAGTAGGCAAGGTTTACGTACTAAGCTGGTGAAAGTACAAGGTGGTAGACAGCGAACTCAACCTATGTCTTCTGGATATGAGGGAAGGAGGTAACGGAAGCATTCCCTCTTAAATAGTTTGGCATCTGTATTGGCAGACAGCAAGAGCACCTATATAATATCTGTTGGAAACTCTATGTCTGTCTTCCTTCTGAAATAACTTCTGTTAAAAACTTTAATTTTTAAAGACCTTAAAAATTTTATAAGACTTTATATTTTCAGTACCCATTTATGATTTGAAAAACAATGGTTTTCTCTGATTTTCCCCAAATTAAGCTTGAATAGAAATTCAAGTCTGTATATGATAGATATAAATATCTGAGTATCTGAAACAGAAAAACATATACGTGGTTTATAAAAGTGTTCCGATATATTTAGCATTTAAAGTATTATTTACTGAAACCTAAAAATATATTTTGTGATGGTTAGGTTCGAAAACTATTCCCATGTCCAAAAATAAATAGTTGTTCTTCAATGAATTTTGAGAGGCTGAATTTGTACTGTAGTGTTTTCTGCCACTATATGAGGTATTAATCTAACATACTCCTAATTAATCTTATGTGTAAAATCTTTACAATATTCATGTCTTCCCCTTCACCCATACAGTCTTAACCATGCACTTCCTGCTTTCCCAACTACACTGAATTTTCCTGGCAGTTTTGAGAATATCAAGCATTATTTTAAGACATTTTGCAGGTGGTTTGTTAAAACAAAACCACCAAACAAGAAAACCTTAACCTTGTGGGTAAAAACTTTCATACATCACCTAAAAAACCCCAAACTCCTTCATTCATTATCTCTCTCATTATAACGTGTTTGTCTAAATAGAATTAATAGAGTACCTACCACAGGTTTTCTGCACTGATTGCACATGAATTTGTAGATGTTAATATTCAAGGACATTAAAACAAAAATAAAAGAAATTAGATCCTTTCAAATAAGTGATACTTTAATGTTTGGTCCCATAAAATAAAATAAACATTGTAAAAAATTAAGCCTATAAACATCAGGAAGATGGATAAGTTGACACACCATTCTGCATATCTCTGTTTAATAATATTATATTTCATTTCCCATGCTAAGAAAACAGCCATTACCCAAAGCAGCCATTCGTAAACAGCCATTGTGAACAGATTGCATCCTTGTTGGTGGTATGATAATTGAAATAAGTTTACCAGTCTTTTATGAGGAAATACCAGATGTATAAAATACCTATTAATCAACTCACTCGCTTTTACAAACATCAGTTTCAATACCAATGGCTAGCAAAGAATAAATGGAGTAAGAGGAAAAAGAGAATTAGCGAAATAACTCAGCAGCGTGTTGTATCACTTGCAGTGAGGGAGGTAAAAGAGGAAGCGGTCCAGGGTAAAAGGATCCTATCTTTTGGCTATGCTTATGGCCATTGGTTTCACTGTTTATACCTGCCTGCTTCTGGATCTCTGTAATGCCTCTCTTATAAGCCTGCTTAAAAGCAACTTTGTGAACTGCAACAGAAGAGTCAGCTGCCCATCAGGCTCTCATAGATGTATTTGTTTCTTTTCTACTAAACACATTTTTCAACTACTAGTTCTGTGTTTATGCAATAGGCTACAAAGGCATTACCTGTCCTACAGCATGCTGAGCTAATGTAACTATTTTTTCTCCTTCTTGTACACATGTAGATTTTTTCTATTATTGGGGGGTGGGGTGGTGGTGTTTGTGTTTATTTTTTTATTTATTATTATATGCTTTAGGAACTAGGACTTTGGTACTATCACAGAAACGTGGAAGAACCAATGACAAGGATGGAACAATGGTGAATTCCAGGTTCATCCCTGGATTTATCTGCATTACTTCTGTTTAACTTTGGGTTTTATTCAGATGAGAGATAAAAATCTCATGGGAAGTTTTCCTGTTGTGATTGCAACAGACTCATGTCTTCTGAATCACACATTGTTTCTATCTACAAACATTTCTGTCTGTGCAGAAACTGTATTTAGATAGTGACAGAAGTCATACAACAAGAGTGGATGCATCAACTGCAGTTGCTTAGATAATGGTGGCAGCTGCAAGAGCTGTAAGATACCTCACTACTTTTAGGATCTGCAGGAAATATGCACTGCATTAACCTTTGATCAGAAACTACACTTACAACCCCTTTGAATTGCTTGAACCACTAAAAGCAGTTTGGAATAGGCATTTCAATGGAGTGACCAAATTACCTTTCTGAATCTAGTAGGCCAATTATGTCTTTAACCCAGTGGTGCAGGCCAACAGGACTGTTTAGCAAAGAGAGGCAGCTGATACTGAAGACTCTGTAGGCACTGAAGGGGGACTGACTTCAGACCACCTCTAGTCTGTTCTTGCGTTAGGTGCATTCTTAGAGCACATTCTCTGATTATTTCTAGTGAAAGGACTCTAATTCTACCACTCTGCTGAGTCCAACATGCAAAAGCATCACTATGAGATATCGAACAAAGGTAACAAAGGTAGTTGAGAACTTACTTTTACTCATTACTTTCATTAGAAGCCAATGGATTAATAACATAATTGCAGGCATGCAAGGATGTGAAAACATCAGTTTACATTTCAATTATTACTGCTACTTAGAAAAATATTTTGTTTATGTCACAGGAAACTTTGAAAAGAGAACACAGTTAGTTCACAGTGAGTTCGATTATGAATTGACATCAATCTATGGCTGAATTTGAATGTTTATTTTCATGATACTATGCGTGCAAAAGGCAAACTATCAACAGAGTGACTGATACCTTTGATTCAGTGATGAAAGAGAGGGCACATTTCAATGAAATACCTTTCTGGCAGGTGAATGCTAGGGAGGAAATATATATCCACATTTAGCTAACTAATTAACCAATTAAGGCACTGGGATTGGCCAAGTATGGGGAAGGTCAAGGGAGTAATTTTTGATTAACTTGTTCAGGGGCAATAAAGACTGGGTCTGTAGGCTCCTGGCATTAAAATCAATAGTGATCTTTTATGAAGGAACAGCTCATCCAGTCAGAAATTACATGGAAAGCTGGTAGCCTATCTTTAAGCCATATCCAGGAAGCTGTTTTTTTCCTCAGTCACTATACCTGGGTCAAACCAAGAGTTGTTACAGAGAAAAAAGCTCTGGATCCCAAATAGTCAGGTTAGACAGTTAGTTGGAGGAAGCAGTGATTCAAGAGACAAGACAGATGACATAGACTGTATTAAATTCAATGCAAAATAAAAATCTACGTTTTCTCAAAATTCTGATCTATGTCTAGTCTCTAGGTTGACACCTATTTAGTCACAACATTAAGATCTCTCAAGGCCCACTGGCAAATGCCTTTTGCATTCAATAAAAGAGAAGAGAAAGTCTCCACCTCTTTTGAATGATAACAGAGCTGCACACCCTTCTTTATATTCAGTTTTGGGCCCCTCACTACAGGAAAGACATTGAGCTGCTGGAGCATGTTCAGAGGAGGGCAACCAAGTTGCTGAGGGGCCTGGAGCACAAGTCTTATGAGGAGCAGCTGAGGGAACTGGGGCTGTTTAGTCTAGAAAAGAGGAGGCTGAGGGGAGACCTCGTTGCTCTCTACAACTACCTGAAAGGGGGTTGTAGTGAGGTGGGTGTTGGTCTCTTCTGTCAGGTGGCTGGAGATAGGACAAGAGGAAATGGCCTCAAGTTGAGGCAAGGGAGATTTAGGTTAGATATTAGGAAACATTTTTTTACTGAGAGGGTTGTCAAACATTGGAATGGGCTGCCCAGGGAAGTGGTTGAGTCACCATCCTTGGAGGTATTCAAAAAGCGAGTAGATGGGGTACTTCAGGACATGGTTTAGTGGGCATGGATGATGGTTGGACTCGGGTCTTTTCCAACCTAAATGATTCTATGATTCTATAATTCTATTCTTTGATCTCCATGATATATGAGCAACATTCACATGTCTAACAGATGTTGAGTATCCAGCTGACATTTTCAATAATTTAGTGATGATTATGACAAAAGACTTACACTATAAACCCAGACAGTTTATTAGTGAATTGTGAATCTTTTAAAGAACAAGCCTTGCTAAAATGCCTAGTTTTCACTAGAAATTAAGAAATACAATCCTCTTTAATGTAGCTGCCAATGAAGAAATTTTTCCAGAGCTTTTCTATCCAGTAACACTGATAGACTTCACAAAAAAAACCAATAATTTCAGAAAAGCATTGTGGCAGCTGGCATGTGTAAGTGTTGCTGAAATCAACAGGAAAAAATGATTAAATGTAGAAAATGTAGCCTTTACTTATAAAAGGAAAGCCTTCCTTGTAATTGCTTTTTTATTTCTGCTGAGTCACACCACATGCTTGCAACTTGCTGTTCTTTAAAGCACCAGTATCCCCTTTTATCACATAAAATTAGGGATACAGAAGATAAATTGTTTTTTTAATTCTTGGGTTTGATACATGGAAGACAACTGTTCAAATGAAAAAAAAAATTACTGTGATGTAATATTTCAAAGATTGTAATATTTGCCTTATTAATTTTCCTGTCTCCCCCCAGAAATGTAAAGAACTCAGGAAATACCTTAATTGCTCTTTCTGATAGAAATTTGTTAAACTGTTGACTTTGTTATTTCTGTAAGGTGTGAATCAGAAGTCTCAACATACCCTTTATCTATTCTGCTTTACTAGAATATGCATAAAACTCTGCTACTTTTGAGGTCCCGGTACTTAAGATTTAACGTCTACTGGTGTATTCTAGCAGTGAGTAGTTTTTATAAATGCATAAAAAATAAATCAGCTCGATGTTTAATTTAAACTTTTAAACATAAAAATAAAAGGAAATTGTAATCAATTTTATGTGATTCATGTAAATATTACAAGTTATATATGTATTATGACATAACAATATGACATACCTGTTATGGATGCATGCATAACCAAATCCAACAGGTGTTAAAACTCAGATTTATTCTTCACTAAAAAGTTAGTTAGAAGTCCGGTAACATTTTATAAAACCACAGGCTCCATGACGTAAAGAGAACTAATACTACACAGGTGACTCAAGAATTCCCATGATTTAAAAATGATGGCTCCCAAATGCACGTATCACTCACCTAAAAGCTGAGGGCTCTCCCCTTGAGGAGTTACCTCGGGCAGTGCCCCAACCCAAGGGGGAGTCCTTGACTGCAGACCTGCTGCTCTGAGGAGGACTGATTCCAACGTGTCCTCCGGCGGGACCACGATTATACCCCTGTCGAATCTGACCTGTGGTCAGTTAATCCCTATTGGCCAAGAAGGTTACCTCAGTGTACCCGGCATGTCCAATTGGCCAGTTCAAATTTCAACCTGTGGCCTCTAGGGTTTAGGGTGTTTTTTTTTCCTTCCCCTTCTCCCTGCCTGGAGAAGTTTCATTTCCTGCTGGCAGGTTGGGGCGGGGCGTGGGGGTGGGGAGTGTACTGCCACAATACATACAGTTGTTTGTAGAGCTAGAGCATTACATAACTTCGAAACATTGTGGTACTTCATATAAATTTTCTTTGGCATGCCATTTTTGCAGTTTATGGCAAGAAAACCAGGGGATGGGGCTGCCAAATTCAGTGAGTTAGATCCTACTGATTTTAGTTATTTCTGAATATTGCCCTTAAGATAAGAAGAGAACCTGTCTCAGATTTCTACATACATACTCAACATCACTCCTTGTGTAGGTTCACTGACTCCTGGGATGAGTACAGTTAAGCATGTATATAAATATTTACAGGGTCATAATGTTAATCATTATTCTTGTCACAGCAAGACTATATAGTTTACAGCAATTTGCCCCACCCATCTTGATATTATTCATGTTGTGGAACTACTTTTGTCAGATCATCAGAGAAACAGAGGTCAGACCAATGAGCAGCTGAACTAGTGGTTCCCCGATCACAGAAAAGCCTCCTACGTGAGACTGTGGTGCTGCTGCTAAGAAGGAAAACCCATCCTTTCCCTTCCATCCAGGGTCCTCACCAGATCTTGGTGCACAAGAGCTCCTTATTAATCTTGCATTTTAATCTCTTAATCTTGGCTAAGAAAAATTAGGGAAAGGCTTATTACCGGTATAACAAGTATGGTTTGAGTGCTATCAAGTCATTTACTGACCTCTGTGAGCTTTCCCCCTACCGTAACAACACTTCTGTTCCCTAAGCGACATTACTTTGGCTCACAGATATTCTAGAGCCATTCTGCCAGATGGCATGTGCAGCCATTGAAAAATATAATCCTTTGTGCTGGTTTTGGCTGGGATAGAGTTAATTTTTTTCATTGTAGCTAGTATGGGGCTATGTTTTGGATTTGTGTTGAAAACAGTGTTGATAATACAGGGATGTTTTTGTTATTGCTGAGTAGTGCTTACAGAGTGAAGGCCTTTTCTGCTTCTCACAACACCCCACCAGCGAGCAGGCTGGGGGTGCACAAGAAGTTGGGAGGGGACACAGCTGGGACAGCTGACCCCAACTGACCACAGGGATATTCCACACCATATGATGTTGTGCTCAGCATATACAGCTGGGGGAAGAAGAAGGAAGGGGGGACATTCGGAGTGATGACGTTTGTCTTCCCAAATAACCTTTACATGTGATGGAGCCCTGCTTTCCTGGAGATGGCTGAACACCTGCCTGCCGATGGGAACTAGCGAATGAATTCCTTGTTTTGTTTTGTTTGCATGTGAGGCTTTTGCTTTACCTATTACACTGCCTTTATCTTAACTCACAAGTTTTCTCACTTTTACCCTTCTAATTCTCTCTCCCATCCTGTTGGAGGGGAGTGAGTGAGTGGCTGTGTGGTGCTTAGTTGCTGGCTGGGGTTAAACCATGACATCCTTGCAATGAATTAAATGAAAAACTAACCAGAAAAGCAGTACATATTACAAGCATAATAGCTGGCTTGAAAGTGTATCCTGGGGTTTCAGATGATGTCATAATCTGCTACAGCAAATTTAATAGTATTGTTGCCTGGGAGCTAAGCCATTATACTATGTTTAATTTCACTAAGATGTAAATTACATGGTTCAGTGTTGTATAGTATTGGCTACTGCCATTGTAGATTCTTGTTCTTGCAGCTGTCAGGAATTCTAATGTTTATGGGGATTTTGTTTAGCTGGAAGTCTTAAGCTTTTATAGATTTTTTTAAAAACAGTTATTTTATCCCTCCCTTATTTGCTATTACTCCTTCTCATCTCTGCACTCATCTCTTTTCCAGCAATATTAACAGAATAATAGGCTGACTCTTTGAAGTATATCAATAAATGTTCAGTCCTTGAAGAGATGAGCAATATGACTTGAGAGCAACTTCTTGTCTGTTATCACATTTGGTTTTAGTGAGCCTTTAAGCCAAAAAGAAAATGCTCTTCTTATAGAAAAATAGTCATCTTGGGTGTTTATATTCCATCTTTTGTGGTAACTGCCAGCATGAAATTTGAGGACACATTCTGTATTACCACATAACTTTCACCAGAAAGATATAAATAAAATTTGCCTCCAATAAGTACATTAACACTTCTGTTATCATCTGAAATTTCCAGCTGAACTGTATAGGAAAATAACCTAGTTGACCATACATAAAACATAATACATGTATCTTTAAAGTAGTAGACCATATTTTCTATCATTAAAATCTAATTCAGTGATTGACTGTTAGCATCTAGTCATGACCTTTAATATCAATGATTTCTTGACAACATACTACAAGTACTATGCTACATGGCAATGAAAATGCTATGGGAACTTACTGGGGTTTTGTTTCAAACGTCTGTTAGTTAAAAAATATCGTACTCTTGTGCATCTGTATATATTTGTCTCTGCATTTGTCTGTGGGTGGATCTTTTGCCTATCTACTCTGCTTGCCAATGCTATGCTTCTGACAACATAATTGATTCTAGGAAGGCTAATGAATATATGGGAAATAAGTTGAGACATTAGATTGGCTTTTAACAGCAACTATTGCTAATAAAGAGATGATTCACAATAAAGGTATGCTTGAGATGACATAAAATAAATCAACAATAACTGGTGTCAGTTTTAAACCACACACAATTAAAAATAATTTTATCTTTATCTTGAAAACTTAAAAGCAAAGATAAATGTTCAAATTTACAGAACTGTGTTAATGTTTGCTTTGCCTACATTTTGATTCTGGCTGTATTCATTTGCTTACTGTAGTTGTTGTGATCTACTGGCACAAATTCCCGTCTTTATAGCACAGCTATGGTATAGCAGCCATTCAGTGGCTGTGTGAGAAAAGGCATGCTTCTGTCAGTGCTCTGTAACATTTCTGAGATTAACAGTCTTCTAAAAGCTGAAATAAAAGTGCTGCATATCACAAAAAATATTCTAAAACCAGCCATAAGATCTCTTTGAAATTGCCTGAATTTGTCTTTGGAATTGTCTGTACAGGAACTTGAAATCATGCAATGGAAGAATTCAGCTGGGGTTTTGTCACATGTTTATTTGAACAAAGAGAGAGGTTTGTTCTGTGTTTTGGGACCAGTGTTAAGGGATTTTTTAGGTTTTTTGCTTCTAGAAGAAGCTTTAGGTAGTACAAAAACTAAAGGTCTTATGACCTTAACTGAGGCTTCTCCAACAAAATTGTAACCAACCATAAGCAAAACTTTCCTTTCACCTTCACTTCTGTCATTTGTGAGTTTTAATTAGCCTACAGAGAAAAGTGTCCCAAATGCCATCCTACCCTAGGTTTCAATTCCTTCTCTGTGAAGTAGCCTACATGTTCTTACTCAAGGTATAGAAAAGTTGTGTGGAAACTGTAGCCTGGAAAGTTTTTGCTGTTGTCTGCAGAGAAGCTACAGAAAGAAGCACAAACCACTTTAAAATGAGATTTACTGTACATACACAGACACTAATGAAGAATGCAATAAAGATTGAGAAATTATTTTAACGGTAAGATTCTCCGTGATAGACACCAATTGGAAAAGCATAATGGTCAAATGCTTGGCACAGGTAACTCAACTACTCAATAACGATCTTCAACAGGGGAGGTGGAGGCATGAGCTTCAGGATTCAGAGCATTATAAATATAGCTTCCATACTCCTCTCTTGAAGAGGGAAGGGAAAGGTGGGAAGTAATATCTATACAGTGAATGATTATCTACAGCTTTTATAAAGTACTTAACCTTAATAATGTAGTAATATCAAGAAACTAGTTTGCTTTAGAGTGCTCTGGCTGAAATTAAGTGAGAAAACTACTATTCCCTGAAACACAGAGTGCTATGAAACTTGCCATGTTAGAGGAAGCATTCCTACTTTGCAAATGGATGGCAAATACTGCTTCAAAATCTTTCTGTTTTCCCTGTCCCTCCGCACTTTTCATTTGGAAGAAAAAACTTACAAATTAAGAAGTTAAGAAAAATTCTACAGTCATGGAAGTAGTAGATTTTTCTTTCTCTTATTGCAGAGGGTTTTTTATAAATGTCTTTATATGTAGATGAGGTGTCTGATATTCAGTTTATCAGAATTGTAGGAGATATGATGACTTAGTGCTTCATGCTCAGAGAGTATGATATTCTAAAAATAAAATAGCAGTGGAAAGTAAGGAAGTGTAAGGCTAGCTGGAATCAGGCAAAAATCTCCAAACCTCCTTTTTTTTTTTTTCTCTCCTAGAAATGCATTTTATAAATTAGGCCTTTAAAAAAAAACAAGCCAAACCAAACCAAACCACTATGTACAGTGCAGGTAATATTTTGTTTAGTTCCTGGTTTTTTTTTAAAAATATTATGAATCACTGATGTTTCTGTTATATGTAACAAAGAAAATACCATAATTTGAGAAATTCCTCGAAAGGCAGATCACTTATTGTGAAATGCTCATTTGCAGTTAGCTTTTTCTCTTTTAAGAATAAATTTACAAAAAAAATCATTACACGACGAGCATATATTTTTCCACTTCACTGATAATTGTACGGCACTTTTCTCAATAGTAATCTGAATCCTGTCTTCTGAAATCTGATCTCAGAACACAAACTTTAAAATAATAAAAAGTGAGCAACCATGATAGCATAAACCAGCAACCCACATCCATATGTTGCAACCTTCTGCTCTGAAATGATAATCATGTCGACTATACCTAAATTCCAAAATCTTCTGGTTTCTGTTTCTCTGAATTTCCCAGCTCAAAGCTGAAACAATGGGTTTTGTCTGAGACATTTTCCCTTGTTTTTCACTAAAAGAAAGATCTCCAAACTGTAACCTGATCCTGTATCAATATTACATTCCTACATATTGAATTATACTTAAACTCAACATTATATTTAAATAGTAGATGATAACACTAAACCACGATGGATTAAATGAGTTGTTTATTCACAGTTCCATATTGCAGTGGCACATGCAGAAATGCTGTTTAGCTTTTTGCTTTCAACAAAGTTATATTTAGCTACCACCAATACATATGTGGAACCGTAAGCTTAACTTTACTTTTGGGTTTTATTCCTAAAATGCCTCCTTTCACATTCAAGATACTTGATAATTTGCCTAGCTGGAGTCAGGGAATATGCTCAAATTTGTTATTATTTGGAAAATGAAATTCAAAGTGATTCCTTTATAAAAAGGATTTTAAAAAAACCCAACCTTTGCAAGCATAAGCCCAATCACAAGCCCTATGTTTTGTGTTTGCATTGCTAATTTATCCTCATCTTATTGAAAATTCTGGAATTTTGCACATTCTTTTTAGGCTATTTCAGTACCAAATTGCATTCTGTCAATGTCTCATTTGAGCCTAATGTTTTATTCAATATCACATGTATAGCACTAAATAAATATAATGATTCTAAAAGATGAGTGAAGCTAAAGCTCTTTAGAAGTTTATTACAGATGTTATTTTATCTTTATTTCATAGCTTTCATAATACAAATTAGTAGACTAATTCTATTTTTACTCAGACCAGTTTACTTCCTTTTTTTTTAAGACAACTTTTGCTTCTAAAGAAGTTTTTTGAAAGTATGCTAAATCAGTCAGAAAAATGTCTAACTTTGCTACTGCAGAAGAGCATCCCCCAAAAGTTGTTCTTCATATCAAAAGTATGCATAAGTTTCCCATGGGAAACTACAAAATGAACAGGGTTTTTATATTGTCCACCGTTGGCACAAGGAAATTAAGAAAATTAACAGATGCCAAAATATTGTTTATTTTTCTTTTGTAGCTGATGTAAATTGAGAGAATAAAAGTGTTAAAGAAGATTTTAATGATACCTATAGAAAATTAAATAATTTATACTGTGTTCTGAAATATTTCAGGTTTCCTTCATTTTTTCTTATTTGCCAAAAATAGTAAAGAATGAATTATGTGTTAGAAACAGTTCTGATTCTTTCTCTGTTTCTTGTAGCAATTCTCCCCATTCTTTTTTCTCTTCATTATGGTGTGATTTGTCTGCTAAATGACAAAAAAAGTCTGCTATTGGACATGCTTTTTATCTCATTTTTTTATTACTTCTTATTTTACATAAGAACATCAGAAATGCCCTACTCAGAGCTATACTCTGTCCAGCACAATACTTTTTCTCTGGTAGTCACAATACAAGATGCTTCTCTTCATTCATAGAATCATAGAATCATAGAACCACAGAATCATAGAATCATAGAATGGTTTGGGTTGGAAGGGACACCTGAAGAACATTTATTCCACCCCCTCTGCCATGGGCAGGGACACTTTCCACTAGACCAGGTTGCTCAAAGCCCCATCCAGCCTGGCCTTGAACACTTCCAAGGATGGGGCATCCACAGCTTCTCTGGGCAACCGTTTCCAGTGGCTCACCACCCTCATTGTGAAAATGTCTTCTTTATGTCCAATCTAAACCTACCCTTTTTCAGTTTAAACTGTTGCCCCTTGTGCTTTCACTACAGGTCTTGGTAAAAAATCTGTCTTTCTTATTAACTCCCTTTATATATTGAAAGGCCACAATAAGGTCTCCCCAGAGCCTTCTCTTCTCCACACTGAACAACCCCAGCTCTAACAGCCTTTTTTCATAGGAGTGTTCTTCATAGGGTGTTCCAGCCCTCTGACCACTTTTGTGGCCCTCCTCTGGACCTGCTCTGAACTAGGTGCAGCACTTTGCACCTGGCCTGTTGAACTTCACGAAGTACTCACAGGCACACTTATCAAGCCTGTCAAGGTGCCTCTGGATGGCATCCCTTCCATCTAGCAAATCAACTGCACTACTAGCTTGATGTCATCTGCAAAGTTGCTGAGACTGCACTCAATCCCACTGTCTATATTATTTATGAAGATATTAAATAGCACTGGTCCCTGTATGGACACTTGAAGGACAGCACTTATTTTGGGTTTCCACTTGGACATTGAGGCATTGACTGCAACCTCTTTAGATGCACCTTTCCAACCAGGTCCTTATCTATCTAACAGTCCATCTGTCAAACCCATATCTCTCCAATGCAGCTGCCAGAATATTGTGTGGGGCTGTGTCAAAGGCCTTGCAGAAACCCAAGTAGGTGACATCAGTTGCTCTTCCCTTGTTCACTGATGCCGTCACTCCATCACAGAAGACCACGAGATTAGTCAGGCACAATTTGCCCTCAGTGAAACCATGTTGGCTTTCTCTAATCACCTCCCTATCTTTTATATGTTTCAACATGTATTCCAAGAGGATCTGCTCCATGATCTTTCCAGGCATGGAGGTGAGACTAACTGGTCAGTAGTTCCCAGTGTCCTCCTTTTTACACTTTTTAAAAATGGACATGATGTTTCCCTTTTTCCAGTCACTGGGGACTTCACCTGACTGCCACTACTTGTCAAATGTGATGGAAAGCATCTTAACAATTTTGCCTGCTAGCTCCCTCAGGACCCTGAGATGCATCACATCCTGGGATGCATTCATCCCATACTTCCCCAGCATCTACACTCACAGGATTAGGGATGCTAGAGGACGTGTCCCTGCCTATTCTCTTTAGTATCCATTTGCCAATTTCACTTAAATTTGTCTCATCCCTTTGCAAACCTGCTGATCTTATTTACTTTAATAATCTGTGGCAACAAATTCCTGAATTTCATTACTGGTTTTATAAAAAAGTAAATAATCTCTTTAAAATTGATCTCTTCCTCTTTCAAACTGATATCTCTCTCCTCTTGCCCCTAATTCTAGTATTTAGTAAATAGAAGTGCTGTCTCTACCTTAAGCTTTTGGCTCAATCATACCCAGTCTCTGCCTTTGCCTCTTCAATGGAGGAGCGCAGCCCTTTTAGTCTCTCCTTGTTAAGCTCTTTCACTTGTTTTAACACTCTGTACCTTTTTTAACTCCACTTTACCTTCATGGAGATGTAGAGAAGACAGCTGCATAAAGTATTCACAATAAAGCAGCCCATGATTTTATATAACAACAAAATGACACCCTCTATCTTTTTCTTGCTACACTTTCTGATTGTGATGAACTTTTTCTTGGCTTTTGTGAATGACACTGTGCAGTAAATTATTGATTTCAGAGAGATGTCAATAATTCCAAGATATCCCTACTGAGTTACAATGGCTATTCCAAATTCAGCACCCTGCAAGTACAGTTTTGATTATTTTTTCCCTATAAACTTTACATGTATCTACACTGAAATCTATCACCTCTTTGCTTTCTCACTCAATGTTGTGAGGTCCTTGAGGATTTTCTCACCAGCAATACAGCATTTGGCCCAAGAGAGCTCAGTTCTAATGACCTCCATAAAGTTACAGGTCACTGAAAGACATTGAGCAAAACCATTCCCACTACAAACACTTGGGGAATGTCACATGCGACTTTTTTCCATCCTGAGTGGTGACCACTAAATCCCCGTCTTTGCATCTTATCTCTTAACTGCTTTTTGTCTATAAAAGGGAGAATTCCTCCAGTCTTGCAACAATTCATTTTCTCTAAAAACATTTGGCTGGAAAAAAAAAATCAAGGGGTTTAAAAATCCAGTCACTGGGTTGCTGTTATCCATGTTGGTTAACAACTTCCCAGAGCTCCAGCAAGTCAGTGTAGCAGCCTTTCCCTTTTTAGAAACTGTGCTGACTCTTTACCAACAGATTGCATTTACTGATGCACTCAGTGACCTTTTTATTTACTGTAGACCTTTTGAAGGGCTGAAGTCAGAGTCATTTGTCTCTAGTTCCCAGGGCGCTTTCTAGAGCAAGAGCAGATGCAAGTGACTTTAACAATCTACCGTCCTCTGACAATGTGGCTTTTGCCACATGTACATTGCACACCTTAGGCAGAAGCTTGACAATTTCGTGTTTGAGTTCATTCTGGTTTCTTAAGTGAATGCCATCTGACCCCAGCATCCAACTCCTCTATTTGGTCTAATCCATCTATAATTTGCCCCCCAAAAAGCAGAGCAAATATAGAGTTTTCAGAAGTAAAGACAGGTAGAAAGAACTCCCTGAGCTTCTTTTCTATTATATTATGATTCTCAAGTACCCCTTTTATACAGTTTTCATCCAGTAGTGCTACTGATTCCTTAGATGGCCGCCTTCTCTTCAGTATTTAATAACTTTTTGCTATCAACTTAAGCATTATTATGCTGTTTGTGGTTTAGTAGTATAAAACTACCACCACTTTTTTATTTAAGGACCCCAGGTACTGCTGAAGTAAAAAAAAAAGGGGGGGGGGGAAGGAAGAGCTACGCAAGTTGTAAATAAAATGAGACGATTGGAAGAATCTAAAGTAACTTTCATTTAAGGCAATAGAAAGGCTCTGACTGATGTTTGGGTGAGACGAATGAACTACTAAGCCTCTTGAGTAATTACCATATTATAATTATAAGAACAATATGCATTGATTAATAGTTATAAGGCTCAACTGAAAAAAGGTGAAACAAAGAATAACAAACCTTTCACACAGCCAAATATTGCACTAATTTTAGGAAGAAGTACTAAATTAACATTTTTATTTTGACATACTCAGACAGGGTTTCATTTCCTGAATAAATGTTATTCTCATAAGATTTTTTTATTCATTTGCAAATATTTCAGAATTTTCAGTTAGAACACTGTATAGAAAAATCCTTTTCAAGCTCTTTCTACAGCATTTTCTGGCATAGTTCACACTCATCAAGGCCCTGTAAGTCATGAAAAAAACCTCAACAAAATCAGAAAACTAAGAATTGAGGAAAGAGGGGTGTGATAAGGAACAACAGCACATTTATAAAATAAACTTTAAAAAAAGATCACAAGAGAAAGAAAAGAATAATCCAGAAGTACATAAGTTTAAAAAAAAAAGCATAGATTTTATTTTTGCTTTATTGCATCGCTTCAGTCAATATCACTAATGTATACTGCTGTGACCCTATGTGGTAGTAAATATCTCCTGCTATAATGAAAATACTATGATCATGAGTATGTGTAATATTTTTTTGGATCCTTCATTTCGCATGATTGCTGTTTAAAGGATGATTGTTTCCCAACTAAAAAAAAGAAAATAAAAAAAGAAAAAGAATCCAAACATGAATATATCAGCACAGTTTTATGCAGGCTTCACACACATCTACCACTGACCTGTATCCCTGTGGCTGATAAATCTGCTACTGATTTTCAATGTTTTAGGACAGGAACTTTTGTCTTTCCTTTCCTCTGCATCATGTTTTGAATAAAAAGCAGATAATAACTGGAATGTTAATGTTAAGGATTTCAGATTTGTAAATGAGCAGGGTATTCCTAGACATAACAGCATCCTATCTGCGTATTTCAGATCTTTGCTGTCTATGTCATACTATGGAAATAGAGTTCAGAAATAGTCACCTGCATGCGGGTCAGGATTTTCAAAAACAGGGACTAAACATGTATTTGAGGATTCAGCATCCATAAAAAGGTTCTAAATATGTGAATTACTGAAACCTCTGTGGGGTCTATATGGCCATAGGCTTTTTGTGAAGGTTTTATTTTTATTGAACAATAGTAGGCTTTAGCAGCCCTCCTTTGTCATAAACTATTTTATCATTTTCCATAACAGGAAAATAAGTCTCAGATTCTGACTCTTTTGTATCTCTTGCTTTGTGCAGTGCTCTGAACACACAGCAGCAGAACTGCATAAAGCATTCAATACTATGCTGTGAAACACGGTCATTAAGCACCTGAGCTAAAAGCTACTGTAGCAGACTAGAAAATTCCCGTTGACTTCAATGGGATTTGGGTCAAGTGAAGTGAGTTAGTATTTACAATAAAAAGACTAGGTACTTCGAAATTGGTTGTGGTGGGTTGGCCCTGGATGGATGCCAGATGCCTACCAAAGCCACTCTGTCACTCTTCCTTTTCAGCTGGACAGGGGAGAGTAAATATAACAAAGGGCTCATGGGTCGAGATAAGGACAGGGAAAGATCACTCACCAATTACCATCATGGGCAAAACAGACTCGACTTGGGTTAGTTTATTACCAATCAGATCAGCATAGGACAATGAGAAATAAAAACTAAATCTCAAAACATCTTCCCCCCACCCCTCCTTTCTTCCCAGACTTAAATTTACTCCCAATTTCTCTACCTCCTCCCCTCCAGCAGAGCAGGGGGACGGGGAATAGGGGTTGCGGTCAGTTCATCACGCATTGTCTCTGCTGCTCCTTCCTCCTCAGGAGGAGGACTCCTGACAGTTCTCCATGAAATTCTCCAGTGTGAGTCCTTCCCACGGACTGCTCCAGTGTGGGTGCATTCCACAGCATGCCATCCTTCAGGCACAGACTGCTCCAGCATGGGTCCCCCACAGGGTCACAAGTCCTGCCAGAAAACCTGCTCCAACATGGGCTCCTCTCTCTATGGGTTCACAGCTCCTGCCAGGAGCCTGCTCCAGTGTGAGCTCTCCACAGAGTCACATCCTCCTTTGGGTGCATCCACCTGCTCCAGCGTGGGTCCCCCACGGGGTCACAAGTCCTGCCAGAAAACCTGCTCCAGCGTGGGGTCCTCTCTCTATGGGTTCACAGGTCTTGCCAAGAGTCCGCTCTAGCATGGGCTTCCCACGGGGTCACAGCCTCCTTTGGGCATCCACTTGCTCCAGTGTGGGGTTCTCCACAAGCTGCAGGTGGATATCTGCTCCACCGTGGACCTCCATGGACTGCAGGGGGACAGCCTGCCTCACCATGGTCTTCACTGCAGGGGAATCTCTGCTCCGGCACCTGGAGCATCTCCTCCCCCTCCTTCTTCACTGACCTTGGTGTCTGCAGCATTGTTTATCTCACATATTTTCACTCCTTTCTTTAGCTGCAGTGCACAGGTTTTTACTCTGCTTCTTAAATACGTTATCCCAGAGGCGCTACCACCATCACTAATGGGCTTGGCCTTGGCCAGCAGTGTGTCAGACTTGGAGCCATTGCCATTGGCTCTATCAGACATGGGGGAAGTTTCCAGCAGCTTCTTACAGAAGCCCCCCCTGTAACCCTCTGCTACAAAAACCTTGCCACATAAACTCAATACATTTGTGTAATACAAACCTTGCTTAAATGTGTAGTCCTTATATGAGACCATTTGACTAGATAATGATCTTGTATTCCTCAGATGTTTATATCTAGATTACCAGCAATCTTTTAGTGTAGCTGTTCTCCTGAAAATAAAATGGTTTCTATTTTGACAACAATACAACATTTTCTGTCAACATATAAACAAGTATATTCTTACATTGTTCAAATTTACATTTCTTTTCAGCCAGTATTTCCTCTTGTAGTAGCCACTTGAGTTAGCCATCATTATTTTGTTAGTAATACTAACATAGAGATACACATGCTTTTTAAATCTACTATTTCATTTAAGGGGCTGGACTTCCTTGACTGTCCTGAAGCCTTGCAAAATGTGGAACAAATATTATCCAAAAGTTTGTATTTAAAAAAGAAGGGGAGGGAGAAAGAGGAGAGGGAAAACATAACTGCATTTTTAAAAAAAATTCTGTGTTCCTTCCATCCCATTAATTCCTTAGATTATTTTTCCATTCATTTTTCCCATGACACATTCATCACTTTCAAAAAGCCAGAGTCCAAATTAACCAGATGTGCTGAAAATGCAAATAACTGAAAAATGGGTTTCCCTGGAAACCAGATGAAAGCCTTCAGAACAGCTCCACCTCCTGCTCAGCTTGCCTTTCCCTGTTAGCAGTTCAGTAATAGCAAATCAAGACACTTATACTCAGATCGTCCCCTCCACTTACATGAGCAGGGGGTAACCACTTCAGGCAGGATTCAGAAAGGAGAGACTTCCATTTCAGTGTTTTTCACTGTTTTATTCTCTGTGAATCTGTAACTTCTGTAATAGCAGCACATGGATCGGGTAGGATGGGCATTTTTGCAGATGGTATCAGACAGCAGCTGCCTTTCATATTGTCCCTTGGCAATCCCATGGTTAACTGTGTAGAATATCTACTAGAAGGCCACTCCAATTAGCACTCATTTATCTGGAATCCCTTCCCCGGAACTTTACGTTGTGTTAGAGTATTTTGAAATTCAGATGGGAACTAAATGACTACCCAGAAAACTCACCTACCGTAATCTGCTAGCTTTTTCCCCATGTATTCTGGACTGTTCTGCAGATGCCAGAGGTGTATCAATGAAGGCAAGCTTCCTTTCCCCTTGACTGCATCCTGCCTTTTTCCATGGTTCTCAGCAGTTCATGTGACTGAGTTGCCTTGGTCCCTGCCAAACACTTAAAACTTCTAGTACAGTACCTCTGGTACAATTAAATTGCTGGAACACTTTAGCATAGCTTTGGCCCTTTGTGCTCCTTCATGTAGTACCGGGTGAAAGGAATAATACGGCCCCAGCAGATGTTCGACATTAAGTGGCTTTGTACTCAAGATCCCTTTCCCTTAATATAATGATCTTTTCTGGCCTCACAAATCTTTCTTTTTACAGACTAAGAGCCCTGCAGTGTAACTAGAGAAATGTTGCTGTGACAATAAAGTTCAGTAGAAATTTTCATCACATTGTGAAGCAATCATGACTTACCCTGAGAATGAGGAGAGGACACCCTTTGATGCATTGCTCCTGTTTTCATTCCTCATCTGCTCAGGGAGAGGTGGAATAAATCACAGTGCTTCCACCCAGACTAGAATAAATTTCTGAAGGGAGAGCTGAGTGAAGTACACTTATTAAAAATTGTCAACTGAAATGAACGCAGGACAACAAACAACAGAAGTATCTTGCCTTGTTAATGAGCTGCTGCTATCTGGATTAGCATGTATTTGCTGTATTTCTAATTAGTTTTTATTGTATTAACAAGCTAATGTTAATATGATACATTACTTTCAGTCATGCAGGCATAAAGCCAATTTTTAGGAAACTGGACTTCTAGAGAACAAAAGTAGGGAATCAATGAATAAGTAATTTACAAAACTACTCAGCCTAACCCTACACCAGAGAGACAGATTTTATAATACCCTTTTTTTCAGTATGCCACTATAATTAAACAATGTAGATATGATTAGCATTAGCAGCGATCTCCTCTGGAAGTTGGCACCTAGTTTTTGTTCTGACCTTCTTTCCAGTAGGAACAAATATACCTGTCTGTTACAGTTGGGTTGCATCCTTTGAATAATAACACGACACAGAGTATCTGATACAGTATAGTATGAATGAAACATGGAGATTCCACTTTTCCCCTCCCTTCAAAAAAAAAAAAAAAACAACTGCAAAAATTGTCATTTCTGAGGAGTAAGTTCTGGTTCATCAGAATGTACAGCACCTCGTTTAGTTGACAGCAGTAATATTGCTTGGACTTAAGGAACAGTCTTATTGATTCATGAATATTCCAAAGGGATAGATTAATCTTTTTGAACGATACAGCTTTGATGAAATTGCTGTTTAACATGCTAAAGTGCCATATTCATCTTCTCCTTGTTCAAAAGAACTTCCTATAATAAAGACTCTTTGTAACAGCAGTAAGGCATGTCTGTGGGGAATGTTTGCCATGAAGTGTTTGCACTTTGAAATACTAGACATTTTGTCTTGTATTACACCACTCTCTAAGGATATGAGTGTATGGCAATATCCAATATCTTCCATTCAACTTTATAGCTTAATTATTACTTGGGACATTCTGTCTATATATTTGTCTAAGGTTAGATAAGCAACACATTTATTAAACTTCATAATCTGTGACATGACCTTCATTGTGTTTCACATCTGTAAGTGTATGCGAAAATCAGGCAGATGGCCCACCACACATATGAAGGTAGATAGGCAGGTACATAAGTAGGTGGGTAGACAAATTTCAGTATGGGTAGAGAAACTGAATTGCAACTATCAGAACTTCTACAGTGAAATCTGTGCCTCATATGTGAGAATAAACCCAGATCTCTTCTTGGTAGCCCAGCGCTCTGAGGACTAGACAGCCTCATTAAAGTGCTCGCAGTGCTCAGCCAGTATAGTGTCTTAGTACACAGCTGATCTGATCCTTCCGGTCTCCAGTGATCGACCAGGTTCAAGTGACCAGTTCCTTGGCTGAATTTTACTGATATGAAATATCAGCTTTATTCTGGTCCCGTGGCCTGAATGCAGTGACTCTGTAATAACAGCTGTGCTTTTGCAAAGGCACTTTGTTCCACAGGTTAAAGAGATCTGTGAGACTTCAGGGTTGCAAGTTGCAGAGCACTGCATGTCACTTGTTAAATACAGTTTAATAGTGAGTAGCCTGTTAATCTCATGACCTCTACAATCTGATACCATTTCCTGTACATTGATGATGGTCATACTGCTATTCATCTGCATAGTTTTATTAGTGAAATATACATGAAGGATACAGACATAAATTTGAATATTGCTCTGTGAAATGAATTGTGTATGCAGACTAAAAATAAAATCCTGCAAATGTTTCTGGTTTTGTAGGTGGAAAAATATCTACCTGCTCTTACAATTTTCATACTTTGAGAACAGGGCCTTTTTTCTTTCTCTCTTTCTTTCTTTCTTTCTTTTCTTCTTTTTCTTTCTTTCTTTTTAACTTTAACAGTTCATCATGGTTTATGTCAGAAATTAAGAGTTTTGGTCTCTTATCTGCTTGCCTTTGGCAGCATAGCCTCAAATTGTGAATACCATAAATATTTAATGTGATGTTTACATAGAATATTGAGGAAATAGAGAGCAGATGTATATAAATGTAACCAGCAAGAAAAAGACTGATTAAATTTAAAAAAAAAATAAATTGCTGAGCATTAGCAAAAAAGTAGAAGGTCTATGTGAAATATGTATATTATGGAAAAATAATCTTGCTTCATATTTAGCAATACCGATAGCACTGTGCATCTACTGAAGTTTCTAGCACAGGACTTGGAACAACTATGTTTCAGTTTATAAGCAGGCCCAATCTTTACATGTTGTGCTGATGTTGACATGGTTTTACTGGGGGAGGGGGAGAGCATTTATGGGACATAGTCACCTAAACAGTCTCCTTCTCGTGTTATACCCATACATCCAACCTTCTTCCACAAAGGAAAAAATAAGCCCCAGTATAAATTATTTTACTTCTGAAATAGAACAGAGGCTTTACAGCACTCTCATACAGTACAAAATGTAAAAGTTCATTCAGAAAATTAGGTGAGGCTTTGTGACTTTGCAGAAACTACAAGAATTTAATTTGACAGCTATGTATAATCTGCAACGAATGTTTCACGGTCTGATTCAGTTTTGTGTTTTTCATAGCTGGTAGCAAGAGAAAATGAGAACTTTAATCATGTTCACCACATCTTTAATGAGGTAACCAAGTCTAAACTGGGAGGACAGATTGCAAATAAGTTATAGGTTCTGCAGAATCTCAAAATCTTGTTTGCAATTCCCAATGGAAATGGTGTCCTTAACACATTGAAGTAGGTAACAGAAATATACACATCTTCAGAAAACACAAGAGGGAAGATCTAAGGAACTGTAAGTCAGCCTCACCTTAATCCACAGGAAGATCATGGACCAAGTCCTCTGGGATTTGTTCAGCTTTAAGAAAAGAAGACTCAGTCAGGGGAGACTTTATTGCTGTCATTCATTGTATGATTCTGTAATTGTGTGATTTCCACAGGATATTGGAAAGTTCAGACCTCAAAAGTTATCTACATTTTTCTTGTCTAGAATGAAATGTAAAGCTTCTGAGACATGACTTACAAGATAAAAAAAAAAAAAAAAAGACTTTGTTTGCCATGTTAGAAATATTAAACCTATAGAAATAATAAAGCTAGTCTAATAAATACTATTTCTTATACTAACCATAATAATGAGTATAAAGTGATTTGAGAACATGGAAAAAACACCAAGCTAGCAGTAGTATTTTCTAATTTCCCTTGCTAAATATCTTATAAATTGCTGAAAAAGAGAATGAAAAATCGTTGAAGAGTTAGTGGGGTAAGATGGAATTGCAAGCAACTGTACTGAGAAAGGTAATGCCATGAGGTGTTTTCCACATCTATCACCAATGTGTTCCCAGCCTCCCACACCAAGTCACTTTGGCTCAATAGTTTACTGTATTGCTAGAGACGTTATTGATCATATTTCACACTGTACTAACTTAGCACTCAATGTCTTGTCCTACTTTCACTTGTTGTCTTACTGGATAAATTCATAACTGCTAAGGCTCACGCTGCAAAACAATGCAGAGGCACTCATGATCTCTGCAAGACTGACTTCCCAGAGAGGCAGACTCTGGCACTGTTGCATGACTTGCTGGTGGTTTGGAGCAGCTTCTCTCACCACTTATGGTTCATTACTGTCCTGCCAGCCCAGCATCATGCACGTTACAAGGTTGTGTCTGCAGGAGAAGAGAGAATGGGGAGGCATTGACGGGGAGGAGGATATATCAGGGACTATGGTATTCGCTCACATATGATTCTGCTATGTGAAATTGCACGTAGTTTGAGAAAACTGCGTAAGAGGCCAGAGATAACATGACTTTGTACACTAGGGCAGAGGCATCTTAAAGCCTATGTTCAGAAAATGTCAAAAAGCACTATCTTACCCTTCTAGAAGACATACAACACTATTTATCTTAGTGTTCTCAGTTTTCTAAACTTTTTCCTTCCCTTTGCACTTGTACTGTCTTCTACACTACTGCATTTTCCTGGTCCCTTCCCCACATAGCCCTTTGCAGTTGTGTACGTGGGTGATACTGTAGTCTTAAAAACTTTAAAAATTTAAAAAAAAAATAAAAAAAATCTTTAAGCAGTGACATTATATCTCAGTTCTAGAACCTCAGGTTCATTCCTGAACCAGACATCTTCACAGACAAACTATCTACAGTGCTCCACAGCCTTTTAGCCACTACCTACTTTTGCCATCTATACATCAACCCTTAACTTCTTTGGACAGCAGTTTCCAGGTCTGACAAACAATAGAAGTCTTCAATATTATAGTCAGAAGCCAAGTTAAATCTAGATTTTTTTGAGAACTAAGTCTAAGTTCATAATGATATCCCATGAACTGAAACAATGTTAAAAGAAACCACCCCCACCCCCAAACTTTTGAAAAACTCAAACAGCCTTTTATTAAATAGGTGTTACCCTTGTCTGAAAAGGGTGTTTGAAACCCCAGGAGACATTTCTCTGTCAGACTGGTAAAGAGACTGACTTAAGAAATAATTTTTCCAGGTTTTTATTTAACCAGTTAAATGAGAATCTTTTAGAAGAAAAAAATTATTCAATCCAATCAGTATAGGAGTAATCAGATTTGTAAACCAACAGTGAGTATTTTTAGAATATTAAAAAAAAGGAGAGCAAAAAGAGAAGGAAGGATGCTCTTTGAAATAAGGTGCAGCTTATCTTAGTTAGTTTATTTTAAGGTAAGGAATTTTACTGCAGAAAATATGGAATATTTAGGAATAAGAAAATAATTTCTTTCTGCCTGATGGCTGATTTCAATGTAGAGCTCATCAATTTTATTACTGAAATATATATATATGATGAATATTGAAAACACTTCTTAGTTCTGAGAGAGTATTCCTTGACACAAATGTGAATTAGAACTACTTCTAGAGTGTTCAGTGCATCACATGTTCAGCCAGAGATAGCCACACAGATACACTGCTTGTAAATGAATGGACTGGCACTGGTTAATGGAGTAATACTTTTTGGCCCACAAAAATGATAACACTAAAAAACTTCAGCATTGTGGAAAAGGCATTTGAAGAAACATTAAGCTTAATGTTTATAGAATATATTCAGATTGAAGAGTCAGGAGAATCCTTGTCTTTTTCCTCAGATTATGTCTATCTTCACAGTAAGCATCATATAGTGTTTTCAGATACTATATATGTAGCTTCTTCTCGTTTTGCCATTGTTTTAATGGTTTGCATAGTTCTTACACACCTGGATAACTACTTTCCTTGACATCAAGATTTCTTCATGACTTTCACCCAGTTAGAACTTCAGAAATTTTTATGAGCATCGTATACTTGTCTACACCTACATAGCTAAATGAGCATTCATTTCTGAACCAGTAGGAAAAGAAACAAAAGATTCCACATAGATAAAGAGGAAATAACAGGGATTGTTTTAACAATTTTTTATCAATATTTTCCTTGCTACTGATGCAATCAGATCCAGACCACATACATTTCAAAAGGAAGTTACAAAATGTGGCCCTTTAGATCTAATTCTTTTACTTTAGGCAGCTTTAATAAGTTACGCAGAATATTATGACACCATCTTCTTTAATAGACAGCAACCTTTCCCTGAAATTGCTTTAACAATCATAAAAAACTGTTCCATTGTGATTCCTTCCAAGCCACTGTACTAGAACAAATTCACCCCTTTCTAATTGGGTCACATCAGGCAACAGTGAAAATGCAATTTGTTGTGAAATTTGTTTTTGCATTTTACTGTTAGAAGCCCAGCGTTCAGCTCTTTCGCAGCTCTCCATTGGACCTTATCAAAGAAGATGTTAGCTGGAGGGCATCAGCAGCACTGATCACTCAAAAGGAAACAGAACAGCTGTGTTCCTGACAGCTGGAGCAAGCATGATGTCCATCAGCAAAAATAAGGGAATATCTAAAACTGTTCTCCTTAGCAGGGTGCCCCCAAATCCTGTTATGTTGTAAATGAGAGTTCCCAGCTACTGCCAATTCCAACCATTATTTTTCCAGTATATGATAAACATTTCTTTTTACATCTGTGTGTTAGTTTGTCATGCTGTCATTCATCATCCATAAAGTAGCTTTAGGTAAGAATTATAAGAGGATAAGCTGTTTCAGAGAAGCTCAAGCCCTAAGAATCCTCCTATGTAGATGCACTGCAAAAGCTCACACTGTGAACATGCACACAGAAATTCCATACAAGAAACACATTTGTAGTTCATACTTTTAAGCCTAAAAGGAACTGCTAATAAGGTGCATGTCCTCTTCCTGAATCTTCTCTGCATCATTCTTTTTCTATCCTGATCCTAATATCTACACTCCAATAATTTTATCTTCATTGTCATCAATACTCAGAGATCAAGATACATCTGAATTTTGTGTTCTGGTGTCCAGAATACATTAACCCAGCACTGCTTATCCTACAAAGTTACGATATCACAGAATGTTATTTTGGACTGTTCACTATATGCCCCCTGCAGAGAGACAAAATGAAGTAAACAAAAAGGAGTAGTGCATGTTTAATGTTCTGGATTCTGATCAGTGTCACTGTCACACTTGCTTTGCCTCTTCTAAGTTGTAATTAGAATTCACTTTAATGGCCTTTCATAGTGTTTTTTCTTTATGTGAAAGTGGCTTGTTCATTAGTTAATCTATTATTCTATTAAAGCAGAGATGATTGGTCAAATAAAAAAATCTGATAGCTTATTTAGCTTTACTTCTGTCTCTAGTTTTTACATATTTCAGCTCTAAAAAATCTGTAACACATTCCTTAAGGCATTAGCATTACCTGAGGTGAATTACACCATTAGAGATGGAGCTTCAACAAAATTAATCCAAACTGTGAGATCAAAACAGCTTTAGAACCTGACCTTACAGTCAAAAAGCTACAAGCATGCTAGTCACTGTCTTATTCTTTCAGGCCACATATTGCTTGGGAATAAACAGATGTTATATTTGGTATAAGAAGTTTTAAACTGGACCATGTATCTCTATATGAACATGAGTAGCAAAGACAGATCTTACAAGTTGCCTGCAGGCTCCCAACCTTCTACTGTTCACTTCAACGTGTTCTTGCTTTCCATGGTTTAGTCTCGATGTTGTCAGTCTCCTACAGCAGAGAGGTACATAATTCTTAAAAAAAAATCCCTCCCAAAAGAAAAAAGTCTTAAATTTTAACTATGGCATACCAATTTCTCAACAACCACATAATCCTATGTATATTTTGTGTGACTGTATCTTTGCAAAAAACAAAATACTGAAATGATGTGGCTAAAATTTTGCCCAGAGAAAATAAAATAACAAAGCATTAATGAATATGCATCTTCCTTCAGTTACTAAATTTGCACTTGCAATTGAGGCATTAAAGAAGAAACAGTTAAACCATTAGCATTGAAAAATCTAAGGAATGCAAAAAAATTTTGAATCAAGGGCTGTTATTCTACAAATACCTTAGTCTAATGTGTTTATGTATTAGAGTGATAATGAGAAAGTTCATGGGAACATCATCCAGGCTGCTGACTTGCTGCACAGAGCAGTGAATTAAGGTCTAAGTAGCATCTATACTAACCTGTCTGAACTTCTAATTTTTATAAAGTTACAGATTTGTTATTCAAAGTAAAAATTGTGATTCCTGCAGGTTAACTCTAAACATCACTTCTTTACCATACAGACAACTCTTATTTATGCAGGTGTCATGTATACCTCTACGCATATTAAGAATGATCTCTTTTGTTTATATAAAGACAGACTGTGGCCTTTACCTGGATAGGCAGGAGCAGTTTCTCTGACCTCTCAGTGGGCTAGCACACACTGGCAGCAGCTTGATTTGAGGTTCTTACACAGGGGGTTTTTAGCATAAAAATTGGGGGTGGCGGGTGGGGGGAGGGAATAAAAAGTATATAGGACTTTATAGTGCCCAGGGCAAGACTGTTTTTCCCACTTCCAAGAGATACAGCATGCTGTCTTGTACAGATGCCTCCCAAAAATTGTCTAAATTGCCTCCTGAAGCAGTGCTGCACTGCGCTGGCCCTAGCTCAAGGCTATGACTAAATGCAGTAATCTAGCTTTTACAGCTGCAGTATGACAGACAGTGAGGCAAGATGCCTTAATTAACTGTGTTTACGTATGTGCAAGACATGAAAACAAAAATTGATTGAAACTCATTTGAAAACAACAAGATTTCTTCCTACCTGCTCTTTGTCAGCTAAGAGAGTTTTTCAGTGGAATTCAAGATGTCTTTTCCTTTTAAATACGTGATTTATAATCTCAGTAGTTCTAATTTACTGTAAGCAAAACATCAGATTAGTAATGTGTTTAATATGAGTTATTAAATTCCTATTAGACTAAATTACCACCCTTAGAGATATAGAAAACTACTCCAAATTAATTTGTGTCTTTCAATAACTATGTATTCCACCTATTTCTAAAAACATCCGTAATTTTAATGTTTGTGCTACAGCAGTTCTCTTGGTCTTTACACTATGACTAAGGCTTTTAGGTCAGATTCTATGTCCTATTCCCTTGGGTGAATCTTTGTTTCAGAAGAAAATAATAAAATAAAATGCTCTTTTAAGAGTCCTTTCCATGCAGGAATAAGATGCAATTCCTTTTGAGTGTTCTTTGGCCAAGGTCTAGTATGAAATAACCTTTACACTTCACGCATATCTGACTAGACCCTACTGGGTCACGTGACAGTCTAGCATCCTCCAGGAATGTTTTTTCTAATGATGTCCCCATTATTTCTCAGTTGCAGCTTGCCTAGAAAGGAAGCACTGTTTCCAGCCATTTTTAAAGGCCTTTTTCCAAATCCTTAATGCTGTGAAGAAAATACACTCTTTTTCTTGCTACCTGTCCTAAACCTCAGATGAGTGAGCTGAAAAGCTTACTGTAGTAAATATTGCCATTTCTTGAACTTGAAAGGATTTGACTCCCTTTTACTGGGTTATGAAGCTACGTGCCTTGAAGTTCTTAGAAACAGTAAGAACCTGTGGGATGATGATGGAATGTTTCCTTCTGTGAAGTATCTGAAAGCTGGTGTACGACTTCACAGAGCAATAGCTGTTTTACAGTAACTGCTCTGCAAAATTTAAAAAAAGTAGGGACACACTATGTACTAGAGTTTAATATTCACAGGGAACATTAAAACACAGAGTTGCTACACTGCAGCTAACATGAGGAATTATAAACTGACGTACTGCTGTCTCTATATACACATATATAAGTATATCTATGTGTATGTGTGTGCTAAAAATTATATATAGTTAACTCACTAGCACTCTATTTAGACAAGTCATTGTCAACTGAGTATTTCTTGATTTATGGTACAATGTATTTCTTAAAGAACTATTGCTGTAAGTTGTTGGTGACGTCTATTGAAGCCTATTTTTGCATTCAAACCACACAAACTTTAAAATCCTTACATGCAATGTGTGATGTACCTTTTCCAGCCCCTTACTTTTTTTTTTATTTATATCTTTATGTACCTTTGTTACATCTAAAGCAAAACACATAAGTTAAAAATTTGCTTCTATTTGTCAAAATTAACAACACTGTGTTAACGATGAAGATCCTACAAGTATATTGCTTGTTTAAAGGAAGGAGCAAAGACCTTACGTTTGTTTAGTTCTATTTTATTCTTATTTCTCAAGAATGCTGAAATGTATATAAGATGTCTTGGTAGACAAGAGAAAAACTAGCATTAAATTATAACCTCTCTAGTTTGAATAATCCTATAGAATGTAGTGCCAAATTGTCTTAAGTGTCTAATTGCATTGGTTAACTTGAAGAACTTAAGGAATACAGCAGTATTAATCTCTTAAATGGTATTGGTTTTCTATAGGTTATCATCATCATTTTGTAGAACACTAATTAAATTTCAAGGCCTTCTTCAGAAGAGCTTTGCTGAAGATAAATCATAAGCCAAAACAAGTGAAGAAAAAAAGGCACTGCAAATCTGCCAGTTACCTAATGCCCTTAGACTCTGTGCTCTGCTTATCAGTGTACTGATCCTCAGCATATAGTTTGTTCCATTTTCATGTTTCTAAATGTATATATATGTCATAATTAATATGTTCTGCACATCACACTTGCTGACTTAAGAAACACTAACTTAAACGTTTTGCTGAATCAGGATCTTTGTGTAGCTTAGGTAGTAAAGGACACATATGTCCAAGGCAATTTTTCTCTTAACTTGCCTTATAGTTTTGTAAATGACAAGTCAGTCTGCCACCCTCCCATCTGTGCTCCCCTTTCTACACTCAGAACACATACTTTTGCTTCTTCTTACATTATTTTTAATGGACATACAACACTGCTGGTACGGTTCTTTTATCTCGGCATAATCAAGAAGCCCTTAGTTAACAAATGAATTTTATTTCTGGGTCCAGTCTAAGGCATTTCAAAATAAAAACAGCCTTAGAAACAGCCACCATGCTCTTTATAAATTTATTCGTTTTTCCGATCTCTCTTGGCTACATTAGGTCTGCTATTTGCCTATTTTCTGCGATAGACAGAAAGGCTCCATCATTTGTTTACTGCTATATGCATGGTAGAGTGATGGGAAGGCATATTTCCTCACAGCAATAATACTTTAATGCTGTCAGTGGTCTTTCCAGGATGAACTATTTCAATTATAAGATCATCCTCTGATGATTATGTGTTTTCCCTCCCTTTTTCTAATGAACTGCTGCTATTTCTAAAACTTTTAACTTTTCAAGTATCTGACATCAGTTTGCATATGGTAAAAGAACTAGGATACATGGCACTCCATATTGACAAATAGGGTGCTATTGAACTATAGTACTTTTTAATCACTGTATAATCTGTTTAGCTACTGTGTATGAATGAGATAAATTGAGGGTTGAACTTCTTCCAGTCTGCTAAACCATAACAATTTATCTCTTGCAGAGATACAAGCATTAAAAATGAAAGATGAGCAGATATACAAATCTTGATTCTGCACATGTATAGTACATGCCGTTGGCTGCCTGGAGGAATTTGCATCCCAGTAGAGAACAGAGTGGGAAGGTCTCTGTGAAAAGACCCCTCCTCTATTCTGAGTTTCACCATTCCACAAAGACTTTTTCACAGTACTTTATGATGTGGCACAACACAGAAGCAGACCATGAACTTGGAGGTATCAATATTGTTTCAGGAAATGCTGCTTTCAGTATGTTTTTCCTGACACAACCACAATAAACAAAGGACACCCATATGTGCCCTAGAAATTCAAATTTAAAGTATCAATTAATGTATTTATTATTATTTGTTTTCTCTTTAGTACTGGCAGCCACAATCAAAAATTAACAAACATATTTAGATATATGAATATATTCCTTTAGATTTAAACTGATTTAAAGCCTGAACAAAACCGGATTTAAACATTTAGGTCTAAATCCGTTTCTTAAAAATCCATGTTCAGTCTTGTCACGGAATATGTATCTTTCACGTTGCAACAACCTCTGTGAAATTGTTGATGGGCCTGATTTTCTCCTTAGCCACTAAGTGTGCAAAAAATCATAAGCAGCTACCACAAAATACAGCAGACTCAGGAAGACTTAGGTTGGGAATCGCAAAGACGTTAGAACAAAAAGTTGAGAGACAATATAAAGAAGACTTTTAGTTAGGCATTACATCAGCTGGAGCACTGGCTATCTGGGAAGTCACTGAGAGGCACCAAATTCTGTTTGGATTGCATGAGAGAACTATACCTACTCACAGATACTGGATTTTGTTCTTGTGTTTGGCTATCTGAAATTTGCCAAGAGAAAGCCCAGTGTTACAGTATTTATGCTCCCTCCCAGATTTAACTCCTAAGGTGTTTGAACATTTTATCTCCTAAGGTGCTTGACTTCCATGCTTTGACTGTGCCCAACATGGCAGCATGTTGAAAATCACATTAGATGTTTATCTGCTTGTTTAGGTACTTAAATAACTTTTGTAAATATGACCTCAGGAACTGCACAACTGTTTGCCTGTGGCTGTCTGCTAATACTACTCCCAAATGATGTGAAAGAGAGGATATATTAATACCAGTCCTAGGAATTCCTACAGGAATGCTAAAAGCTAATGGTTATTAAATGCATGTACAATAACTGCTAACTGCTCCTGGCTCTCATTTGGAAAAAGTTTTTGTCATTATCTTTGTCACCCAGCAGCTGGGACCTCACAGCCTTGAAAATGTCCTCAGATTTGGAAAAAACAGTCAAACATGTTGTACCTTAAAAGACTAAATACTGGCATTCTGCATGTTTAATCAGATTTCATACACATCTGGGCTCTGCAATACAGCCTGTCTGAGGAAAGTATGCATTCTGCCACTTCCTATCGATAAGGAGATAAATAGAAACAGGGCAAATCCACGAGATAGCTGTGCTCAAGCATTAGGCTAAAGAAAAAATAAATCCCTGCAGCATTAAATTTCCAGATTTTTTTCTATTGATAATACAATCTCAACTAGAAAGCTCATAAGCAAATATTGCTGTTTTGAGTTAGACGATTATTGGACATGTTCTCCTGAAAAAAACACATCTTTGAGGCTGTAGAAGTATTCTATTTTAACTATTGAAGTTTCAACTCCAGTTAAAGAAATTTGACCAGTTGTCATAGCCTGTTCTCTTCAGATCTTAGTGTAATTCAGGCTAGAAGACACTCAGAAGGTCTCTAGTCCAACCCCTTGCCCAGAGAAAAACCAGTTCTGTACTCAGACCAGGGTGCTCAGGACTTCACCTAGTTGGGACATGAAACCCCCTAAAGCCAGAGACAGCCCAGCCTCCTTGGGCTTCTTCTCCATTGCTTGGGCAAAAGGCTTCTCCTTATGTCCAGCCCGAGCATCTTGTGTTCCAGTTTATGTCACTGCCTCTCACCCTCCTGCCATGCACCACTTTGAAGAGCCCAACTGCATCTGCTCCATCTCCTCCCGTCAATGGTGGGGATGCTGTTGAGTGCCCCCAAAGCCATGCCTTCTCCCAGTGGAACCAGTCCCAGCACTGCAGCCTCTCCTTGCAGGGTGGCTTCTACTGGTTTCATTCCTATTTATCTATATTTTTATTGTATCAGAAACCCAAAATTGGACACCATATCCAGATGTGATATAGCAAGCACTGAATAATGGGTGATCCCTTGATGCTATACCCCAGTTCACACAGCCTCAGGTGCTGCTGGCCCACTGGCTGCGGGACAGCTGTCTCCTGCTCAGCTTGCTGCCTAGCAAGGCCCAGGGCCATCTCCACAAAACTGCTTCCTGGCCTCACCAGCTCCAGAGTGCCATTGCTGCAGGGCTCTGGTTTTAGGGCTCAGCCTCTGTCTTAGCTGGATTTCACAAGGTCACTTGTGGCCCCTTCCTTCCACCTATCCAAGACCACAGAAGGCAGCCTGGCCCTTAAGCGTGTCGGCTGGTCCCCCCTTGGCATCATCAGCAAACTTGATAAGTGTGCTCTCCATCCTCTCCTCCAGGTCACTGTTAGAGATGTTGAACAGGACAAGTCCTAAGATAGACCCTGCACTACACCACTTGTTGCCAGCCACCAGAGAGAGTACAACCCAGTAAACCATGGCCCTCTGAGCCCAGCCATCCAACTGGTTGTTTACTGCTTGTCCTCACATACAGACTGTGATCCTTTAACTCGGATACAGCAACATGGCAGGAGACAGTGTCAAAAGCCTTGCTATAGTCAAGGTAAATACCATCTGTGTCCACAGATCCAGTCATTTTATCACCAGGGGCAGTCAGGCTAAAAGTCAGACAAATCTGTGTTGACTGTTTCCAATCACATTCTCCTTCTTGAGTCCAGAAATATGTTCCCAGAGGAATCACATTGTGGTTTTCCTTGGCACCAAAGTGAAGCCAAGCCCTGTCTGTAGTTTCTGCATTTATTCCTTTTGAACTTCGTAGAAGATACACGTAACATTTGCTTTCATGTGCAGTGGTTGGAGATCTCACCCAGCGTCCTTGACTTTTCAAAGATGACAGAGAATGGCCTTGCACCTCCTCACTTGTGGCTCAGCAGATCAGAGTTGTCAAATTGTCTCAAGTAATCCCCAACTTGGCTTCATCCACTGCTGACCATTCCCCTCTTTGAACACTTCTAATTAAGCACAGAGACTTAGGAGACCTCACTGATGATGACTGAGCAAAAGAAGGAAAGAAAGCAGATGTTCTCAGCCTTGTCTATGTCTCCTGCCACTAAATCACCTGTCCCATTCAGCAGTGGGACATTGACCTTGTTCAGTCCTTTACTGCTAATGTAGAAGCTCTTGTTGCCCTTCATGTTCCCATGTCATTTCTGAACCTAGTCGGACTTTGGTTTTCCTAGCAATAACCCTGTATGCCAGCGTAGTGTTTCTAAACTCCTCCTTTCTAGCCTGTCCCTGCTTCCAGCTCCTGTATGCCATCTTTTTGCATTGGACCTCTGTCATGAGTTCCCTGCTCAGCCAAGATAGTTTCCAGTATGTCTGCTTGTCTCCCCGTGTACTGTGATGGACTATTCTCACAGCTGGAGATGCTGTTCTTGAAAGTCTGCCAGCTTTCCTGAGTAACTTTGCCTTTCACTGCTGTCTACCATGGATACCCATCTACCATCTACCGAATCTCTGAATAAGGCAAAATCTACTCATGTGAAGCCCTATTCTCTTTCCTCACTCTGCTCAAGACCTTGGACTCTCTCATAATATGATTGCTACAGTCAAGATACCTTTGACTGTCACATCTCCAGCCTCTTCTTCCCTGTGAAGGAACAGCAGATCCAACTGCTCATCATCCCCTGTTGATGCATCCAGTATCCGTTCACAAGGATATGCCTAATACCTTTCAGAAATCTTGACTGTTTCTGCCCTGTTATTTGCTCTTTGAGCAGATGTCAGGGAGGGTAAAGTCCCCATGAGAACAAGTGTTTGTGACAGAATTATTTCAAGAAGGCTGTGTCTGCTTTGTCACCCTGATGAATGGTCTGTAGCACACTCCTGTCAGTATCACGCTTAATGGCCTGTCCTCCAGCCCTGACTCACCAGCTCTCAGTCAGCCTGCTGTCTGTGCCATAGATGAGCTCCACACATCTGAGCTGCCCCTTCACATCCTGGGCAGCTTCCACCCTTGTCTTCACTGCCTTTCTTTCCCAAAGAGCTTGTATCCACCCATTGTTCACTCTGGTTGAGCGAGCTGACCCACCACATCTGCCATTGCAACTTTGCCATTATTTTTTGGCTGCACATGCCGCTCTAGTCCCTCCTGCTCTGTTTCCCAGGCTGAGAGCATTTGTGTACGTGCACTTGAAGCAGATGTCCCTTTGCCCTTTCTCATCACTCTTGAGGTATCCCTTGTTCCCACCAACCTGTGCCCTTCTCCATCTGGCCCATCTGCTCTTTTCTCATTTGACTTTGAGTCATAAAATCCTTCCCTTGTCTTAGCAGTTTAAATGTCTCCTCATCATATTGGCCAGTCTTTTGGTAAAGGTGTTCTTTTCCCATTTAAGCAGGTGGATCCCACCTCCCCTCTGCAGTCCTTGATCCTCAGATTGGGTCCCATGGTCATGCCCTGGGGCATATCCTCGCTGCTACTTAGCATGGGCCTGCTGTGTGCAGTGCAGTTCAGCAGCCCCTTCTTCATGCCCAAGAGCACAAACCCAACTCTGCTTGTGACACCAGACCTTGCCAATGTGTAGGTCCCTCCCTGGCAGGAGCCAAAAAGCCATTGAGTTCCTCCCTTGGCAGGAGCTAGCTGCAGACTAAACCTCAAACACATTTTTGGGGGGAACAGCAGAGGGTAGTTGTCAGAAATGAGTGCTAGAGCTTGCCCTGAGCAAAAAAAATCCTGTGGTGACCCTTTCTAGGCAGCCACAAGCAGCCCAAGGTGCCTAGAGGAATTCCTAGGACACCGCAGAAGCAGACCCCAGAGACTGCTGCACAAACACTTCTCTGCTTGCTGCACTCTTTGGATGTTACTTTTAAGTAATGCTGAACCACTGTTAATGCTACCATATTGCTTCTAGGTTCTGGGCCTTGAAGTACACAGCAGCTGAAAAGAAAACCAAAGCATCCAGAGTATCTGTTACTACTATGTCAAAAATTTTGTAGGACTTCCTTATGAAAATGAAAAAAATAGATGTAATTCCATTGTGTGAAGCTTAGTTGTGTCAGTTGCACATTGCTATACAGTCATGTAGAACAGAAACATTTGATTTTCTTCCTTTTTAAATAGCAGAAGGAAAAATGCACAAAGACTTCCTGTTCATGCAGGACAACTTTTGAAGCAGGACACACAGAATGAAGCAGCTGTGGGGTTTTTCTCCTACCCGTTGTGTTCCTGACAGTAGACGTGCTGGTAAAGGGCAGACGTGCTTTGTCTTGGGTCACACCAGAAATTGTTAAGAGAGATGTAGATGAATGAACTTTTAATTGAGACAAGTGCAGCAGAACTTGGATAGAGAGAACTTTGATAGAGAGCTGCAAAGCTCCAAAAGAGCAACTGTGGGACTAGTCAGAGCACTAGGACAATCCAAGCTAGAAAGTATTCATTTTGTTCTCTGTGTTTGAATACAGACAACAAGGCCAGGACTGAGCCCCGTAATGTGATTTTGAGTTAGGTAAACAAAGCTGTCTCTCCACATAGTATCTTCTTTTCCTTGATTTTACTCCTCCTTCCTTGGTGGACAATTGATGCAATTGAACACAGCACAGACACAGTGTGAAGCCAGCAAGGCCTGAAAGTATTCAGGACACTGAAAAGGAAGTGTCCAACTTCCATTTTGAAAACAACTTTCACTGTAATAGAGGAAAAAAGTACCTGAACTTTCGTCTCCTGTGCTTGCTAGCATTCCTTGGGTATGGAATTCCTGGATGATCGTTATCTAATGAAGGTCTTGATCCAGATCTGTCTGTTTGGTCCATGGTTTTTTTCACCCTGAAATCTAACTGGGTTCAGTGTGTAGAGAGGCTATCTTCCAGTGAGAATGCACACCACTTTACTTAGCTTCCCTTGCTATATTATGGCTGGTTATATTCAATATGTGTGTTTGAGAAATGTAGCCAAAGGCAGAATTAAAACATTTCTAACCATAAGG
This sequence comes from Haliaeetus albicilla, assembly GCF_947461875.1. Lineage (NCBI taxonomy): Eukaryota > Metazoa > Chordata > Aves > Accipitriformes > Accipitridae > Haliaeetus > Haliaeetus albicilla. Next base: position 20,192,275 of record NC_091516.1, on the reverse strand, counting down.
GTAGGAAGCCTTAATGTTTTATGAATGGAGTGATAATACAATATCTTTATATTCTTGAAATTAAATTCATTTGAAAAACCCTTTAGTGCTGGTGCCTTCTGAAATAATTACAATAATGCCTTACCTATTCAATTAACCTCTTTGAAACTATTGTATTAGTGATTGTGGGTCATCTCAATCCGGATGAAACTGTCACATACAGAGCAGAGTAAAAACATGAAATCACAGTGGCACAAGTTGCAAATTCAATCAGAAAATCACCATTAAAAGTACTTCAAAGTCCCTGTGCCAGGAAAGAGAGTCTCTATCAGCATAATGATGAATGCTGTTTCAAGAATTGAAACCTACAGACTAATAATGATGGATATAAGGTAGGAACCGGTGATGTTTCAGAGTTTTGTGGAATTTAAATAAAACATCAAGTAGCTGATTCTACAGTTGCTCTGCTGACTCTTTCACAGAAATCTGCACAACTGTTGGTGATCACAACCAGATGCTGGATAGAAATGTTTGAAATTCAGCATCTGCTCTTGCATAACACTTTCCATTGGCACAGTCCTCTCTGGAACAGTTATACATTAACTCTGAAAAATATTTAGCATTAGTCATACTTACATACAGTCTTTTTAAAAATTAAATACCACATTTCTGTAATGATGGTTAAGTATTATTAAAATTCACTGACATGCTAAACAGTTCTTTTACTTGTCACTCTCTGAAAAGCTTTTTTGGTTTAGGAAAGGACTTTACATTTTTCTGAGGACTGTCCTTATAGCACTCTAGAGTCAGTGTCAGTGAATGAAAACTGTCAGCTGTAAAAACTGACACATATCTGACTACAAAAATGTTGCTATTTCTTATTTTAGGTAACTTTCTTTGTCAAGCTCTACAAGGAGAAGTAGGTTTTGTATAAGTACTTAATACATATGTTATTCTTTTGCTATGGGACTGTTATTATTCATTCTAATATTACTGCTCGTGTCAGGACTAATTTTTGCATTATCCAGGTCACCTCTTTGCAAGTCTGGTCAGTCCAGCTGCCCAGCTTCAGTAAGCAAAAGAATTTAGGCTCTGTGTTTCATTATTTTTTCTTATAGGAATGAATCATATTTGAAAAAAACCACAAATGTCTTTAAGCTCATTGTGATACAGATTTATGAGTCACTAGCTTCTTATTTTAATCCCTCTTGCCCAATGTGGTTTTCTGTGTAGGTGGTTGTGGTCTTCTCTTGGGTCAAGCAAAAGGAAACCACCAGATTTTTTTTAGCCCTAGCTTCTGTCACATGTAAGTTGTACTTTCTCCTGACAGATCCCTAAAGTCAAATGCTGCCCACGCTGACTAGGATAAGAAAATCCTAGATACAATGGGAGTAGGGCAGAGTTTGGGTGGTATGGGCCCACAGAGGAGCCCTCCTGAAGCTGCCTGGGGCAGCACTGGTGGAAGAGGGAGGTGAAGGGAAGTGAGTGCCAGGCAGGCAGAGCAAGGAGCAGGTCATCCACTGTGGAAGTGCTCTGCTCAGAGCTCCTTGGAGAAAGACAGCACTGCTGATACAGTACACTTACTACTACACCACTGATAACGGTAGAGGATTTCTTCTTTGGAAAACTCTTATGTAAAATCTATCCACAGGGATCGAGTGTTTGGTCTTTTGTAAGACTTCTTCTTTGGGATTTCCAGCTTTCCATTGAAAGTATGTTGTTATTTCTGACTTGTGTGTTGGGAAAAAGTGAATCTTCTTGTCTTTCAGTTACTGATTTATAGACACTTTGAGAGGAAAAAATCCAAATTCCCCTTTGCATTTGTTTTCTCTGTTCCTAGTTGTCTTAAAATATGACAAGAAGCAGGGGCATCAGGGCACCATGATTCCTGAAGGAAGATCATTGAAATATTGTCAACATATTAATTTTTCACAAACCTTTAAACTCCTAATCAGACCCCACTTCCAAGCTTCCTTACTTAGTAAAAGGGAAGTTCAAACACTAATCTACTGGTAAAGAAAACTGGATGCCCAGTTAATCCTTTACTGTCTGTCCTTTATACTCATTCTTCCCTGCCTCCTATCAGATTCTGTGCATGCTTAGAGAACTGCAAAACCTGACTGGGACATTTATTTTCCTTTTAAATCTAGACTTCATATGACATCATTATCATTTTCATATGTTGCCTTCCATTGTGGCTGTTGTTTTTGGGGGGTATCATCTCATCTGATCTTGACGAGAATATTGTGGAAAAGTGTTAGCGATTGCTGGAAAAAAATCCACATTTAATATAGTCTTTGGGGTTTAATTTACAGTAATTTAAAGTAGGACAAAGGTAAAGCAATATTTGTGGCTATGAATTATTATTTATTTACATCTCACTAAAGTTTCCTCCCTAGCAAGCTGTGGTTGGGTCATATGCCTTTAAGTATGCAGGCGAAACACATGAATTGAAAATCCTGTTGACAGGTAAATGTGAATCATCTTTTTTCATTCAAAGGAAAATAATCAAGCTCTTTTCAAATAATATAAAATGTAAAATGATTGCCTTTTGGGGAGGAGGCAGGCTTATCAGCATCTCTTCTATAGAAAATTATTTCCATTTTGTAGCTGGAGGAACATATGCTGCAGCTTATCTTGTCACTTGACTGCAGTTTCTGATATTTATTAGCAGTTGATTTCCTGTAGATGCTGTTCTTTCCTGTTTCTCTTCTCCATCCCACTAATCAGTTATTTTCCCAAAAATGACATCTGCCCTTCTTTTTCCTTCTTATTTCCTAAAGAAGATTATTTTATTACTGGTTTTCAATAAGCGTTTCTAATGAGTTGTACAGCCCTGGTTCCATATATGATTTATAACAGTCTGTATTTGAGGCTCCACTTCCTCCCCCACCCAACTTTCCCTTGGTCAGTTTTATCAGAGCCCACAAGACTGAGATTTTGTAGTCATTGCAGTAAAATACAGAAATGATTAATTATGTCTTCATGAGAAAGTTTAGTATTCATTAGAGATTTACACAGAACAGAGGCAGGGCTAGTTGTAAGATATACAATTGTATACAGCATCTTCACAACTTCTACTACAAAACTAGAGGCCAGCTGCACATTAGCTTGATGTCCTAGGAACATAAATGCCCTACATCTATGACTGGGAAAATCAAAAGTCCTGTAAGCTATTGCTCCACAGCTAAGCTTTCAATTATTATAAAAAATCATCTTTCTCACTTCTTGCTTCAGAAGTATCTGCTTGCAATTTTCATAGTCTCATATCTTTCACTACTCTGCTTTAGCCTTTGATGTATGTTGGGTTTGCATTGTTCTTTTTTTGTGTGACTCATCTTGCAGGAAGTGGAAAGTTCATAACGTACCTCCATTTTTAATTAAGATAATAAGACATATTAGAAAAGGTATCTTCTTTGATCACAAATTGATAAAGCATAGCAAAGCCTTGGCCAGCTACTTAAAACACCGTTGTCCACCCAGAAAAGACAAGAGCTGTATTATAAAAAAATTTGTTCCTGGAGGTAGCACTAGATCTCAGATAATTTGCTGCCAAGAGAACTGATTTCAAGAAGTATTCTTGTTTTCCTGTTTTACTGTGTTGCTTACCTCCTCAAGCTGATATTCTAAAGTTCTTGCTATGTAGTTGCCCAAGACTGTTCTTGTCAGAATCCTGCGTGTACTAGTTTATCTGTGAAACAAGTCTGTGAGAAAAGTGAGTGACTCACAGAAGAAAAATATTTGTTCAGTTCTTGTAAGGTTATAAAAAGCCATTACTCACTTGTCAATTATACCTATATTGTCACAAAACCATGTGACGATACATAGAAAAATGTGCTACATGGTTGCTATTTATGTAGAAACAGACAGGTATAAGAAATCTTCTATTGGGAAGAAAAAAGAAAAAAAAAAAAAAACAACAAAAAACAAACTGGTATTGCTATTTGGAAAACTAAAACCAAAGCTTGGAGATTCCTGAACTATCTTGAGTCATGGAATCAGAAATACTCCAGTTGAGGTAAGATGGAAGAGCCCTGTGACAGTAAATGTTCAGAGTAGGAGAAAGAGCATGAGGAGAGCATTCCTTCTTCAGTGTCAGTAACACAGGATGATGCAGGTAAAAGTACAGAGTCAGATTTCCAGCCTTTTGCCCCTACTCAATGCAAGCATTGCACACACAAATTCACTTATATGAATGCTCTTTCAGCCCTGGTACCTGTAAAAGACTCCTACTGACTCCCTGATTTCCCTACTAAAGAAACACACATCTAGCTGTGCCTTCCAGATGGTTAAGTAATAATTTGTACTAGACTCTCTGGCCTGTCTGAGCAGTGACAGGTGCAGAACTAGAGGGAAGAAGGTAGATGAGGTAGCAGCCTGAAAGGCTGTACTAAGTAACAAGTTTTTATTGTATCCACATGGGAATTCTTGTTAGTACAAAGATAAGAAACAGATGAAGTCATATGTTTGTTTATAATCAGTTCAAATGCTTAAGTCTAATGCAAAAATCCCAATATTTTGCAGTGCATCATACTAACTGCTCACTAGTTATAATAGTAACCAGCCTGACATGAACTGTGTGATGAATCATATCAATTAAACATGTAATAATTCAGCTCTTTGGTCTTATGAACCCGTAAAAATTCACAGTTCTCTAATTAAGATTTTAGTCTTAAATTAGGCATAGTAATTATTTAGTAGTTTATAAATATTTTCTTAAATAAGTCATTTAATTGTTAATGTATTATTGCAACAAACTACTTTTTTTATTATAATTTGACTTTCAAAAATAGATATTGCAAGAACTTTTGAAAGAAATTAGTAATTGTGAGCATCTTTTTGCCCTGAGATATTTTAAGGAGGATTTATATGAAGGTATATATATATATATATATATGTAAGGTAGTCTGTACAAGTCTAACCCCAGCTGTTGCTGCAATTTTCTAAAAACATGACAGCTTCTAAAATTATTACATGTTCAGTACTATCAACTTCCTTATATTTTCATGTTTGTAAAATATTTTCTGTCTTTGGTGTATTTATCATCTGTTAGTAAATACTGGCATGCTTAGAAAATCAAGGAATCTGATTCCATTGTGTAGTCTATTTAAACAATCTAGAGTGCTAGCTAAACAAAAGTTACTAATGCCTTAAGAAAACGGTGCAAAAGTGGAGTACAAACTATGTAAACTTCAATGTAAAAAAACCCCACCTGTTCTAGACATAAGTTCTTATTGGAGACTCTCAAATGCCTAATCCCTTGAATTGTTTGCTGGTTTAGGGATTTTAAAAAATTCTTGTCTTAACAGAAAACTTCACAAAAAGGAGCAAGTGAGTAACGCTCTTGTTTCATGGAAATATTAGAGAAGGGGTAGTCAAACACAATGGTCTTCAGCTGCACTAGCTGCAAAAAGAATGGGGGAAGAGGTTATCAAGACAGAAGTGTCTGAATATACAGGGTAAAAGGACTAACATGACAATTTTTTATATGTAACAAAGACAACTATTATATTTTATGAACATTTTCTCTGTGAAGCAGAGCGGTTACTACATTTAATCATTTTAAGGTATGCAACTAAAATGTATTGGATGAAGAATTAAATATTAAAAATGTTTTTTTTAAGTGACAAAAAAAGTCAAATTAAGCTTTCTCAGATTTTCATTCAGTCTTCATCATCTGACTCCCAAGAAAAGTAACACATCTTGTGGTTTAGATTTCTAATAAATCAAAACTTTAACATTTCATAGACCTTTTCTCACTAGGTGCATGTAATTACTTAATTACTGTACATGTATGAAGAACAAATGAACTTTTTCTTTTGGCTGGTTATAGACTAGAAAAATATCTATGCTCTGTAGCATTTAAGCTTTCTCAAACCACAACTGTTGTGTTGACTCTTGGCAGAAAATTAAGAACTGCAATAAACTATCCCACAAAATGCTCTTCTCTCTTGTTTGTTTCATTCCATTAGCCACATGTGGCCTGAGACATTTATTGGCATGGGACTCCTTGGCAAGAACATTTGCATGAATCTATCTTCCCTCCTCTCTGGTTTTAAGGATTTATGTTTTATTTTGTAAGATCATCAAAAATACATTTGTGCAAAGAGTTCCTTTAAATAATCCTCTAGCAACAGGATGCATCAGTCTTCTTCAGTATAACTAAACTATAGACAGCCAGTCAAATTTAGAAAAGCCCTAGGAGATGTAGATTTAAGCCCCCTTAGCTGAGGGCCACGTTAAATCCATTTCTTGACAAACTGCTTGTACCGTATCCCTCTTACTTAGAGCTGGACATCATCAGCTGCTTATAAGGCAAGAGTGAGACAAAAGATGTGTACAAGAAGAAAACACATTAGATAAGGAGGAAGTTTCTGGCTCTGAACATATGTGTCTAGTGTGTGTCTTTGTCTAGGGAAGAGGTGGTATTTTAAATCTAGCTTTCATGTCATTATCTTTTATTGGCTGGCTTGCATATCTTCCATCCCATCCAATCCATCTCAATTTGTTGAATGCCAGAAATTTGATTCTTTCAAATGCTTTTCACTCTCCATATAGGAAATAAAAGTACATGGACTTATTTTGTTCTTTCTGAAATAAACATGTATTTCCTTATTGCAAGTAAGAATTTAGAGATAAAACAGAGCTGAACAGACATCTCTCAATTTTAGGCAAACAATGCAATGACAACTAAAGAGTTAAAGCTTTTCAGAGAAGCAGCAGATGCCTATAGTTCTCAAGGTTAACTGAATTTAGTTGCTGCTTTTATGAAATTTATTATCCCTGGGCAGTAGTCTCAACTACATCCTTTATTTTGGTGCTTTTAGAACAACACTGTTGTTAACGAGTGAAATAAAGTAAGAAAACAAATCACCACATAGATTAAAGGTATTTGCAAGTGTTCTAAATTCTGTTAACCAACAGTTAGTGAATTATATAATGCATTAGTTGCATCTTTGCACCCTGACCTGAATAATAAATTGTCATATGGTCCTGGCTGAACACTCTGTCCTTCCCCTCTCTCCATAAGCAAGGTACTTTCCAGGCTGATGTACCTGCATGACACAACTTGTGCTATTAAACCTCTTTTGTGCTCTATTGGTGTAAACCTTGTTTGTTTCCTCAGTTTGTCTATCAAGCTGAAGGTATGTATTAGGCAGGGTTCGTTTTCCTAAGGTAGGCACCTAATGCCATTTCCAATGCACTAAAATATGTGAACATGTATGACTGGCAGATAGGACATAATGACTACAGGGTACTGTTCCCCTTCTGAGTGTCAGCTGGAGGGTAGGTAAGACAGTCAAACAGACATCTATGTTTAGGCAGATTACTCCTGCCCATCTGTTTTTCTGTCATATAGAAACCCTGCATGCTCTGGTGGCCTAATATGATCTGTGAGACTCCCAGCACTGGTTGCTGCAGTGCTTTGGGTATCCTGTGCTTGTAGCTCCCTCCTCCTAGCACATGAGACAGTAAATATAGACACATACAAAGACGCCATAATTCTAAAATTATTAAGTCATTCTCAGTCAGCACTATGTTAGACTGCATCCAAGTCTGCCTCCATCACTTCTGTTTCCTTAGAAATAGGAGAAAAATGCCCCTATACAATGTCCTAGCACTGTGGAGGCAGGGGACAAAGCAGAGGCACAGCCCGACAGGGCAGCAAAACCTTTATCTTGATCTTAACCTGTAAGATTGATGTTACAGATGGTGTCCAGTAATGTTGATTTCATCAAAAATAGTGTTGGTATTTTGCCTACTGCTGTTTACTAAACCTTAGTACTAACTGTTAACAATGATAGTGATTTAATCTAAAATTGGATAAATTGCCTGCTTTGAATTAGAATTTAGGTGTTGTTTATGTCCAGGGTAGCTGGCTTCAAGGTTGAGTTCTTCAGTTTCTCTAAATTTCTGAAAATGAACAAGTCCAAGGTCGTAAATGTTTAGTACTTTGGACAATAATATCAATACAATTAATTTCCTTTTTTGCACTTATGTATTGCATAAATCGTAGAATCATAGAATGTTTGGGGCTGGAAGGGACCTAAAGATCATCTAGTTCCAACCCCCCCTGCCATGGGCCTGGACACCTTCCACTAGACCAGGTCACTCAAAGCCTCATCCAGCCTGGCCTTGAACACTTCCAGGGATGGGGCATCCACAGCTTCTCTGGGCAACCTGTTCCAGTGTCTCACCACCCTCACAGTAAAGAATTTTTTCCTAATACTAATCTAAATCTACCCTCTCTCAGTTCTAAGCCATTACCCCTCATCCTGTCACTACACTCTGTAGTAAAGAGTCCCTTCCCAGCTTTCTTGTAGGCCCCCCTTAGGTCCTGGAAGACTGCTATAAGGTCTCCACATGCCTTCTCTTCTCTGGGCTGAACAACCCCAACTCTCTCAACCTGTCCTCATAGGGGAGGCACTCCAGCCTCACTCCTACCCTACTAAGTTTTTGTGGGTTTGAAGGATTTCTTTTGAGTGAGAACTTTTCATGGTTTTTCTATGAAGCTAAACCTCAGCAAAACAACATTACTGGTTTGTGAAGTCAACAGGAAAAGATACCAGTTCCCATGAACTCTATCAGGCCTTGATTAAGAATAAACAAATGACAAAAAATAAAGCTATTATTTACTCCTCCTATGATTTGTTTTTATTTGAGAAAAAAAATACGTCCAGCTATGTATCAAGCCAAATAAGAATAGATATATAAATTACCAGTAACAGACAAATGTCTCCCTGTTGGAGGAAAGAGAAAGAGAAACCATTCTTCAGACCTTTTCTCTTATAAGTTATTAGAAAGGTATGGAGATGAAATGGTGAGTATCTCAATTACCTTACGCTCTTATTAAATCAAAAAGCTGAACAACACATCAACTTTCCTCTCTCTTCTATGTTAATTTTGAGAATGCCTAATGATCTTGAAAATTAGGCATTCATAGGATAGATAGGTGGTGTGCAAATTTCTCCAGGCAGCAGAGTCAATAATAAGACTTGAGTCATGACCTGCATTTCATTTTCCAATTTTCATTTTAGTTTGAAACCACAAAACTGATTGTATTAATTCCTTAAAGTAGTTTCACCCAGTTATTTCTCTTCCCCATCCTATCCCCCATCATACACATTCAAAATTCAGCAGCTCTGGTATTGTTTACAGGCTCTACAAGTGTGGAGACAAAAGGAGTCTGTTTCTTGCTTCAGCAGCTGGAATTAGACTATCACCAACTATGTATTAATTATATCTTGCATATTCTTTTTTATCAGATAATAATTCAAAAAGTTTTAGTTTCCCAATCACTCATTTAACCACAGCAGTGAAACTGTGGAGCTGTTTGTTGTCTTTCACAAGAGATTAAGCTTTGGCCTTCAGCCAGCCAGTCTGAGCCAGCAGTAATATAATTCACAACTGGAAGAAGACAATCAATTAATCAATACTATAATTTGGAACTGACCACAGCACTAACACTCATAGCTATTAGACTTACTGACTGACACCTTTTAGGATTAATGAGGTAGCAAGAGCAGACAAACTAAAAGATTCATTTAAAGATGTTTTTGTTCTCGGATCAAGCTGCCCACTCTATTTTGTCATTTTTTAACTTAGATGTGTCAGTGTGAAATACTAATGTAAATACAGAGTATTGAAAAGTGCAAATTACTTTATAAATGATGGATTAGGAGCCAAGTCTTTCATAGATCTGCTTGTTGGTTTGAAGTAAACTAATTTAATTCCAGACTCCATACTGTCTCATAACAAAACATAAAACTGCATTCTAGAGAAAGATGGCATTTCCTTTTTCCTTGCACATTGGTTTGGCTCTTTTTCTGGAAGTCCAGGTCAAACCTCATGGTTTCAGGACCTCCTTCCTGAAAACATTACGTATGATTTATCACAGGGCTGTTAACAAAGAGCTTTTTTGAAAAAAACAGAACTGTCTCTCAAGTTAACATTTGAAACAGCATATATAGTTTTTGGTTAATTTCTCAGTAGATCAAATACTGCCCCACTGACAACACTGTAATTAGGTAAAGACAAGACTGGATCAAAAATTTAACTCTCATGTCTCAATCCTGTAAGATTCTATCATTCTATTACCAAGGTCCTTTTATGCTTCCATTGTTGGTCTATCTTCATGGTGACGACAAGGTAAGCAATGTATTCACGAGATACAGCTTCAGCAATAGTTACTAAATAGTTGACATTGCAGACCCTTTCATCTGTATGTTTTGAGCTGAGCTGCTCAAGGGTACACTCGAAATATATGCTGTGATATATCTCTGATTCAATGTTTCTTTAAACAAAAGTGTTGCATTATAATGCACGTGGATTATACTTGCAGTGTTTTCAAGAACTATTTGGGATGTTTTGATTCAGATACTTCTTTATTAAAGAAGAAGTAGTAAACAAATACATTTAAATAATCAAGGTTTCAATCTTATTTTGAGAATTTGTACAGGTTTAATCTTGTCTCCTTGTAGGATAAAAAAAATACAGGATCTGTAGTATTTTGATTGTGATGATGGACTAAAGCCATCTCAGTCCTTAGTGACAGGGTAATCAAGCCCCCATAAAATCCAGCTGACAAAAAAGTGGCTGTTTGTATCCCACTGGCTGGTTGTCAAGTTTTCTTATTACACAGAAATTGGTTAACTTATCAGTACCTTTCATGGTGCTGCATGTGCAGTTGCTTTTGCAGCTGTTCATGTCTTGGCTGTAAGCTCAGAAGCAGGAGTCAACACCTTCTCAGAAGAGCTGGACAAGAGCCTGGAGAACACTGCCCCAGTTGAAAGCAGTTTCTTTCTGGTAAACCAAGCTGTAATTTCCAAAAACCTGAGTTTAAGAATAGTACCTGATGAAAACACTATGCAATGGTATCACAGGTGTAGTCTACAAAAAGGCTCCTGTTACAAACACACAACGAATTTCAGAATGCTACCATAATGGAGCAAGAAAATGATCAGAGTCTCTGGCTTAAGAAACAGTAAATCAGTCTTTCTAAAGTCTTGAATTCCCATATCAGTAAAAACAAACCTTTAAAAACTAGTTAGCTATAGGACAACAAATCTTAATTTTTTTTTAACATTTCTGCAGACTCCAGGAGTGGAAGAAACTCAAAGAATTATCTTGGTGATCTCCTTGTTAAAGATGTCATGTGGCTTCTGTCTGTCCTTTGATACGCAATGACATTTTAAAAAATAAATGTTAAATTTTACATGAAGCATTCACTGTGTTATAGATCAAACAAACCTATTGCCTTCCAGTTTACATTGATTCCTGTCTATAGTGCCTGATTCACTGGCTTTTGATGTATATAGAGCAGCATAGAGCTTTTTAAGGATAGGTGAAGTATTGTCAGTTTTAAGAATCAAAAATATCCTATTTCATTCCCTGATTCCCTTTAAAATAAGTTTATTTTAAAAGCAATGACAAAAATATTAAGTGTTCTGGCTTTGGTTTTTTTCCTTAGTAACTTTCAACCTGCAACTGCTGGTCAACAATGTTTACAATTTTTTTTAACAGTAATGAGTTGGGTTTTTTTCTTCATTGAAAGCTGAAATTTTATTGCAATTACTAGTGTGTAAGAGCTAAGCCATGAAGAAATAGGTAATGTATCTTGGGACTCATGAGTCAATTCAATATAGGAGTGACAGCTGCAAAGGAGAAAGCTTATCTTTCATTTTGCAAGGCTGTGCACTGAACTGCATGCTTCTTTGACTTCTAGACACTCATTTTTTAATGACATTTCTATCTTAACAAATTTTTTTGTATCCAAGGTACAGAATCCAAACTCAGTTTTTGGTTACCAAAACCCATAACAGGAGCAGGGATGAGGAAAAAAAGGAGATGTCCACCCAGGTACAAATTTTAACTAAGACTTACTAGTTAACCCATATACAGTTAGTTTAGATATAGTTTAGCTAGATTGGTAGATATATCGAGCAATCAACTGATCAACCACACAGTTAGTTCTAATGTATGCACCCCTTGCCTTTCTCTCCTTGCCCTGTCTGTCTCTCTCTTTATGTACATATGAGTATGAATGTATGCACGTATATATTTACCTATGAATCAGTGTCATGATTTAACCCCAGCCAGCAACTAAGCACCACACAGCCACTCACTCACTGCCCCCCACCCAGTGGGACGGGGGAGAGAATCGGGGAAAAAAAGTAAAACTCATGGGTTAAGAACAGTTTAATAAATCAGAAAGCAGGAAACCAACAGTGATAATTATAACAATAATAAAATGGCAATAATAATAATAAAATGATTGGAATATACAAAACAAGTGATGCACAATGCAATTGCTCACCACTCACTAAACGATGCCCAGTTAGCTCCCGAACAGCAATCCCCCCGCCACAGGCCAACTCCCCCCCAGTTTATATACTGGACATGATGTCACATGGTATGGAATATTCCCTTTGGCCACTTTGGGTCAGCTGCCCTGGCTGTGTCTCCTCCCAGCTTCTTGTCCCCCTCCAGCCTTCTTGCTGGCTGGGCATGAGAAGCTGAAAAATCCTTGACTTTAGACTAAACACTACTTAGCAACAACTGAAAACATCAGTGTGTTATCAACATTCTTCTCATACTAAATTCAAAACATAGCACTGTACCAGCTACTAGAAAGAAAATTAACTCAATCTCAGCTGAAACCAGGACATACAGTCACATACTAACTGCCAGTACTGTACCTATATTCTTTCCTACTATCTGTGATAGCTGACCCAGAGCAACAGCAGAATACAGAGTATGTATATACAGCTATAACATAATATAGAGTATGTATATACAGCAACAACATCAGTGCTTCTCTAATACAGATTCATTTATCAATTATTTTCCTTGGTGAGCACCAGTACTGCCTTGGCGTTAGTGGGGGAACCCTATCTAGGGGACCAACCTCCTTCAGGCTGCAGTTGACTCGGATCAGTTATTTTGTTTCTGGTCATCCTGACCCATGATATGCTTCTGCATTGGTCCTCCATTGTCCTTTTCATACCAAAAACTGTTCCCATTCCCAAGGTTGCTCTACTTTGATTGCCGGCAGTGGGCCACTGGTGAGTTGTTTGTAGCCCAGGGCCTCTGGTATCATGCTTTTCCTACTCTTTCAAGGTCTCATCCCATGCCTGAACTCCTCTAGGCTCCATTTTTATTCTAGGGTCATAGATAGTTCATTCTACACAGAATAACTACTTGCTATTTCTGCCTTTTAGTCCCTATGCATATACATGTTCCAGAAGTATTTTAACAGTCTATATAGCACTACGCAGATGTACAGAGCTAAAACTCAGGCAAATTTACCCTGCTACACTTTAGTGTCATGAAACTATCTGGCACAAGATTGTTTAGGTGTTAATGTGAGAAAGGTACCAGAGCTATTTTTTCTTACGCTTCAGTCTTGCAATCTAAGCTTTTTGGCCACTGAAATGAGCTGGTTTGACTTTGCATAACTTAATGTGTATTTACAAAGGAAAACAGTAGCTAATTTTAGTAAAACTTATTGATGTAGTGGCTGAACCATTCAGTCTACAGACAGAAACATTTCATATGCATATCCTTTATACTGCCACGCATCCTGAACAGATATTTTGTTGAGATTCACAGTCTGATTAAAAAATGGTTAAAGGTTTATGTTTTAGTTTCTGCTTTAATGCAGCTGATGATTCACTTTGGCAGGGAGAATATGTTGTTGTAATAAATGGCTGTAATTGCTCTGACTACTATTAGTTGGTAGAACAGTGGTATAGTACTCTTTGATTTATCATTGTACTGCAAGCAGTCAGTATGAAGACCCTATTGTTACCAGTAAAAAGAAACTTTGGAGTGGAAAAAGCTGCTGCTCGGTATGACGACCGTTGACCAGTTCCCTGGATACACTTAGGTACACCTGACTAAAGCTCTCATTGGAAAATGGATTGCTTCAGGTAACTCAGAAGGCCTAATATATAGTCTACCTCATTTATTTTTTCAAAGATAGTGGAGTCAGTCATCCCAGCAAAGTGGCAACATTTTTCTCTCTACACACAGGGAGAAAAAAAAAAACCTTCTTAGCTGGCTCTGCTGGTACTGTACTGAATACAATCAGCCTGTTTTTCCTTTCTCCAGAAAGCACAGTAGGGAAACACTGCGTCCCAGTTTAGTTTATCTATCCTGTTGTCTCATCATCTTTTCCCTCCAAAACGTGTTGGCTCTCTGAAGAGGAAGATACATCTATTACCTCAAACCTTAGGTAACTTAAGAGAAGTTGGAAAATAAAGGTGTACTACAGAAAAAGATCTTTATACAATAATCAAGTTAGCATCCATTATAGCGGTACGAATGTTAGGAATAGGCTGACTGGCAACAAGCTTTCTATCTGATTTTAAACCACTATTATTATTATGATTAATATGATTATTTACTATTATTTGTTATTATTACTATTACTACTATTATTATTAATCATTATCATTATTATTCTTTTAAGAAAAGCTCCTCTTCAGTTCTTATTTTCTTCACAATCCTGAATAATAGGCATCCAAAAGACCTCACTCTGTTCCACAATAAGTGTACTCAGCTTTCACACCAACTGTTATCTCCTCTCAGTGCAATTCCCTCTTAAAGATTGACTCAGAAAAATGTGGAATTCCATTTACTGTGCCTTAATGACTTATTAGCTATATATAGTATATGATTAAAATGAATTTAACTGTTTTTTTGGTTTTGGGGTTTTTTTCCTGAATTCAAAAATTATTTTGGATTCTTTCATTAGAATTGCAGTAATGTGTAGGGAAGGATTTGCAGGACATATGTGCTGTTAGTGATGCAATTCTGTCTTCAGCTTAAGCTCTGATGACACCTCTCACTCCCTCCTGGGAGGAGAAAAGCAGAAAGAATAACACACCAGAACTGACTGACATTACAATTGCAATTCAATAAACAATTCTGTTGGCAATACACAGACAGAAATAGACTCCAGCTCACTCACTTTTAACTGTGTTGATGCTCTGTAGGGCTAATCAGAGTTGCTTTTTAAAATAGAAGACCAGCTCAGAATATAAACCCAAGGATGGAGTTCCATCAAATATGATGCTACTGTTATGAAAGAGAATGTTCAACATACAAATACAAATATGCTTTAAAAATACACTAACAGTCTAGCTCCTGTTGAGTCCTGGGACTAGTTCTATCAAATCACGGATTTTACTGTATATGTGTTTCTGAATAAGTTTTGTTAAAGTTATGGCTGTATGATTAAGCTTCTGTGAAGAGCTTGGAGAAAATAGTGCTATGTTGCAGCTGGCCCAACAGCTGCTGTATATGCCTATCTCAAGTGCTTATATTTTCAAGTACATATTTTCAATGGTCTTTTGTAATAAACCATTCTCTCACCAGTTTTAATACCTTATTAAAGGTATTAAAATATATTATCATTTTCAAATCCATTATTATGTAGTGTGTTTTTCAAAAAATATGGAAGATACTTGAAATGTAAAATAGATGGTGATCTTACTACAGATGTCCTTAGACATTCATCCTGTGAAACACTCAATACTACCAGGAAAATAATATGAGACAGATGGTTTTGATTGCTGAACTAGAAGTTGAATCTTCTAGGTACCTTTTTTTTATTAATTTTACATTTTGATGTCTTTCTGCTATGGCTTTGCTTTTAAAAAACCTTCTGTCCTGTTAGCAGTGAAAAGTCTAAACTGCACACTCTCATCTGCACATTGAAAAAAATTAAGAAATGTAAATCCTAATGGAAATAACTACTAAGAATTTTAGCAAGTTGTCCTGTCTCTCCTCTAAAGAAAATCATCAATTTTCTTGGATTAAAGCTATATCTTTGAAGTCAAATGACTACTTATTTTTAAGAAAACATTTAACACTAGCAAAGCTTTTCTACTTCTTATTTTAATTTTCATTAGTATTTCAAAAATACATGAGAGTACAAGTAAAGTATACTTTTCAGGAATTTTTTTTTTTCAAATGCATATTTATTTTTTCTTTTTTATCAATGGCATTCATAAAGCTAACATTGACTTAAGAATCAAACTGTTAAAATAGATATTGAATGGGGAATTAACAACTACACTTTTCTGCTGATAAAAAAAAAAAATAAGGTTTCCATGCAGAATACATTATCTCCTATCTTAAACAACCCTTTCATGTGAAAAGCTGAAATTTTGCTAGATAGCTAGGAGGTGTCACCAAGAAGAATTAAGAAGGAGAAAGATGACAAAAAATTTTTACATACAGATACTTTTGTAAAATTGATTTCTTTATACTATTCTAGGTTTTGGGTGTCAATAATTAATTTCCTACAGAAAGGACCATAGGCGCCTGGCTTTGCAGTAATAACACTGTATTTTTCTTAAGCACTTTGGAAACACTTCTGAGTTTCAGACCTATGACTTTTTTATGGACTATTTTCTGATTCAGCATCTTGGGTATAAACCAGAGTAGAAAATAGATCAGTTGAGGTGGATCTCCTTTATGGTTTGATTGATACTTAGAGCATGTGCCTGAATAGTAGTTATGAGGATGTCAGTAACAATCTTTTAACAGGCATTAAAAGAATAAAAAAAGAAAAAAGAAAAATTCTGTGGCATTTTTTCTCATTAAAAGACAAAGGGGGTCAAATGGAATGAGGATATAGGGAAGATATCTTGACCAAAAGACCAGAGGAAGAGAGAGAAATATTTAGGTACAGTAAGCAATAAAAGGGAAGAAATCATAACCTGTAGAGGTGTACTTATATTTCCTCAATCAAAAAAAACTGCAGGTGGCTTTTTCCTCTCTTTTATACACAAAAATGTGTTGCCAGGTGGATGGGCTTTCTGTACAAATCATAAACCTTTCTCAGTTAACATTTGACCATTAGATAGAAATGACTGCACCTATGCTATTACATTTAACATTACACCAAGTGGCCTATTTCTACAGAATTGAAAGAAAAATATTAAAAGAATTGTATTGGAATTTGGTAGTGTTTTGGAGGAGGGAAGCTGGAGGGACTTATTTTGATTTTGGGTGGGGGGGGTTGGCAAAAATCAGAGGAAAATATAGTAAAATGCTATATATGAAATGATTGATTTTTTTTTTTTCCCCCAGTTGTTTTTTCTAATTTTGGAAGCATAGGACATCTTGAAAGAGTATTTGTATGATATTTTCAAACTAAAGTTATTTCAGTAAATATTCTAATGTTGATTTATGTTTACAAGTACAATTATGCAGCTATTACAAATAGTGTGCTTGTGTACCCCAACAGTACTTCCACTTCAAATACATTCCTATAAGTTCTTCAGAATTATAGAAAAGGGTAATAAAGAGTAATCCTTGATACTTTTTGCAAGTTCTGAAGGTTAAATCCTGTTAATCAAATGCCTATGGCTGCCTACCCTGAAGCTCTGTGCCTGTGGAATTCCTAAGCTCTGCTTGAAAGAGGATTCAGTCTTGCCAAGTTCTTGATTCTTGCAGTCCTGGTGCTGCATTATTCCCCCCCTTCACTTGAGTGTTGAAGACCTTCGATGTCGTGCATGGCTGGATCTCCTATGTACCCAAATCATTGTTTTCATGAAAACCTTGTGTCCCCTGGAACCAGCAAGCTATGTGGGAAGTATATAACTACTTTAAAGAAACTAAACCAAACCAAAAAATACCCACAAACATACTAATCAGTTCTTCCTTTCTACAGCTGCATATTCTAGCACTACTCTCAAGCTGCAAAACTGCCAATCTGCTGAATGTTCATCATTGCTAATCGGCTAAATTCTGATCAAACCTATGTCTAGTGAAAGGCTCATGTCTTAGTTATATATAAAAATCTTTTTTTCTGTCTATTTCTATATATTTATATAGATATAAAATAATACATGCATACATACACTTCAGTGAATGATTATACAATAGCCAAGGCATGCTGAGTTTACTGTAATTACTAAGGATGCCTTCAGTGGTTTAATAAAAAGAACTTTAAAATACCCTATCTGTAGTTCAGTGTACTTCTTTTCAGAATTTTTTCCTTTAAATAAATATAGTAATAAAATTCTATGATATTTTAATGGGTATATAATAGTAGAGTGCATATATTGAACATGATTCATAGTGTCCTCACCAAAAGGAGTTTCCCTCCTGTGGCTTCTTCCTTGTTCTTTCTCTCTTCCCTTTAAACTAACAACATAATAATACCACCATCATAGAAGATAAGACTGTAACACATGCCTGCCCAAAGGCTGTGTCATTCATTATTAGGGAGCATAAAAATGCCAGGGAGTCTGCTCATCTCAATAAAATTTTACTTTGGGGTGGCAGAACTTGGCTTGCACTGCATATGCTGAGCTCAGGATTCTAGTAATGTTTTTAGATCACAAATATCACTTATATAGTGCTTTCTTTTTATCCTGAAGGGTCACAGTGTGATTACATGTAAAGTATCATCTCCACGTGAAGTACAGCAACCACATCAACAACACAATCAGACATTTTTGCAAAGGAAATAGAAAATACCATACCAATTGAAATCACAGGATGAACTCAAGGAAGCCATATTCAATTTCCTTATTTTTATAGATATATCTTTATATCCTTTTAATGATACTTAGCATATGGCGAGGATATCAGGTTCTAAGCTGTCTGAAAGAGTTCAGGTTAGTGAAAGAAACTCTACAATCATGCAGAGGCATTCATCAATATTGAGAGGAATATTAGACATAGGGTATTCCCCGAAAAGGTGGGGTGCTTATAAAATTAATAACATTTTATATATGCTAATCACCAGAAGACCTAGTGGAAATAATAAAAAAATCTTTCTAGATCCCTGAAAAATATCATCTCAAAAATTCAAACATATTCACTCCAAAGTTTGTTTTGCTTGGTTGTCTTTAAAATATTCCTGCGGAGTAACTATCTGCATTATCTGAATGCTTGCTTTTGGCCAACACAAGTTAGCAAGTTTACCAGTTACTAATATGTCTTTGAAGCACTCATACTAAGGGGAATAATGGCATAGTATGAGACATTAACCTGCCACTGTCCTGAAGGTGTTTCACTATTTGGACCTTAGATATTAAAGCAACAAAAAAATGCAGAATCCACAGCAAGAACTTCTGCAAAAATGTTGAGAAACTGAAAAAAATAAAACAACCTTCATAACCTTTCTAAAATATAGTGAGTAGTTGTGGTGGAAACATAAAACATGTTAAAGAATATTAGCATTCTGTATCCTTTCCGTGATAATGCAAGTATAAATATTTTTAAATGCTGGTAGTTTATTGGTGTCATGGCCTAACAAAGCCTGAAAGTACACACGTAGGAATCATTTTGCAGGGACTAAACCTACCATAGCCTACAGCTGGCTTTTTTGCATCCAGAAAAGGGTAAGGTGTCTCCCACACAGTCCATTAAAATATAAGTTACCATGCTTAAACCTTTCATATTTCTTATTATTCATTCGTGGTTCAAGATCTCTGTTTTATACAATCTGCTTTGCATCTCTGCTTTTATCTAAACAGCAGCCCGGTAAATACTGCTTTTAAGTCTCAAGAACCCAAAACATAAACATTGTTGAAGCATAAAATTTAAAATAATTTGAAGAACCACAATTTTTCGCACACTGTGGATCACAGTGATATTCTCTCTATTTTTGATCAATATAAGTATGCAATACCATGATGCTTACATGAAAGTGCGGTCAAATTTGAAGAAATGCTTGAAGGCATTGTTTGCAAGATGGGAAGGTCCCTATCTCTGGCTAAGATTGGGCTGCCAGGAGCTGAGAAGTGGTACTCCTCAACAAGAAAGAGGAGTCTGCACAAACCAGAAGACCCTTAGATGTACTTGTTGGACTTTGATCACATAAGAATTTCAGTATCTTTTGCCTGCAATATTCTATCACATTACTGGAGGAAAAAAATGAAAAGAAAAATTAAAAAGGAAGCAAGTTTTGGAGGGGAGTGGTAAGAGAGACACCTTGACTCTGCATGTGCCAGAAGGTGCCCTAGAAATTTAGTTTATTTTTACGGTATTGTTCACCTATTTACAGTATGGATTGTGTACAGTGAAGAAAACAAAATCAAGATCTGCTCTACTGTAAGAATATTAAAACGTGTTAAATCATATACATTAGGAAAGGAGTTCTTAATGTTCTATGGAAAGTTCAAAGGATAAAGGTTTATAAATTGAATCTTTGACATTAAAGGAAAAGGGATTTTTAATTTTTTTTTTCCAAAAATTGCTGTCTTTAATAGAATAGGAGGAATGTTGTAATAAAAACCAGCTTCCTAATATCTTCAAAATTTAGTCAACTAAGCTCTGGCTCTGATTAGATAATTTCAGATACTTTTTGATTTACATAAGGCTTGACAAAAGTGCAAAACATGACAACAATGACCTTTGCTCAAACCCATTGCAGGGCATTTACTCCTGTAAAGACAAAATCTTTTATGGCTCCAAACCATTCTTATAGATACAATACTGAAAACTGAATAACTTTCAGTTTTAAAATAGATACTTTATTTCATACCTTTAAAAAGGTAACACTGTTTTAATAAGAATCCCATTTTATTTATAATATCCAGTTGCTTCTAAAGCAGGCTATTTCACTGAAAAGAGGTTTATAATATCACTTTTTAGTGGAAAGAAAATATGCCATTATACTTATGTGCATCAGTCTCCAGTTTCTAGGCAATATGGAAATTAACAAACATGAGAACTTTTCACAAATGAGGCCTCTAACCTGTTCAGCAGGATGCTGTTACTTGGAGGAGAGGTGAAAATATTATGTATGTGCCTACGTAACATTTTTCTCCCATGAAAACTGCCTGGTTATCTTTTCTTGTCACTACTGAAGAGAGAGCTTGGTATTTCCTTGTGCTTCCATATATACTCTAGCTATCAAAATGGTGATTTTTTACCACCTGAAAAACAGCTAAAAATAATCTGTGTCCACTATTATTTTCAGCATTGGGGGCGGGGGAGGGGAGGGGAAGAATTAATATGGGGAAAATATTTTATCCCAAATTTCATTAACATAAATAGATTTTGTTTAAAAATATATTGAATTATATTAATTTTATAATAAAATTATTAGAATTGCTTATCAACTCTAACACTGACTTCAAGAGCTAATTCGTTTTTATTGCATTGCAATAAGTCTGTGAGTGACAACTTCAAAATTTATTCAGTTTTTATGTGTATGTGATTTTATGTGCTGAAAGCATTCTTTTTTATGCTTTTTGAAACATGTTTGTCAGTGTAGTCTTTTCCACTATGTAACACTGTAAACAGACCAGATCTACAGGGCTTTCCCATACTGTTGGATGTGCAGTATAAATACTGGTAAGGGTATAGGTACGTGTGAGTATGTGCACTTACACATATGTTCTTCCTGTACCTGCAATATAAGGACAATCTATAACCTGAATGTGCTCATAAAAATGGTTAGAGGATGTAAAATATCATCAGCTGGAAATATGTCTGTGGATTGAATACTAACTGTACATCTCATGCAAAAGAGAAGAAGCACCAGTTTTTGTAATGAGTGCATTGTTTTAGCTTTAAGATAGATATTGATATGAGCTACTAATTTTTTGGTGCAACAAGAAATTGTTGTGTAAATTACTAATGGATCAGTAACATCACCGCTGTTTAAAGGCAAGATATTTGGCTTTAAAAGTAGTTGCACTTTTTTTTACAAGTGCTTTTAGGAAGCTATCATTAGTTGCAATTTCTGAAATATAATTTGCTTTGAGCTGTACAATTTCAGCATTATTAATGTATATATATGTAATATCAGTCCACTCAGTTTATTGCTCACCAATTTGATGTTGACAGAAGTGCTTTGCTCTATGCAATTGTATTTTTAAAGTTATAGATTTTACTAGCAGTGCTATTACAACCACAGAATGATATGAATAATTTTAAGATGTGATGAAATGATTTTCTTATCTTGCTTAATGACAGTGCTGCCTATGCAGTGTGCCAAATTACCATTAAGGGATATTTTAAATCACTTCAATAAATCTTAAAATGATTTTCAGATATCACTTAATGCCTTCCAGTTGACATAACAAATGAACCATTTCAGTTTTCATTGAAAGCTCTTTAGTATACATCACCAGCCTATTCTGGAATAGTTTCAAAATGTGACAAATTGTAGTAAATCATTCTGAGACACCCCAACACCATTTCTACAATTATAAAGTATTATGAGATGCTTTGTAAATCATCGTAGATTGCATATCAACTTGTGGTTTTGTCACATAACAGAAGCAACAGAAATAAAAATCTATCTCAGTGAAACATTCCCTTTTCCATCATATCACTTTGTTTAACAGTTTCTTGTGTTGACACATTATGAGTCTGCAATAAGGAGAAGAGCTAGTTTCTAAATTAAATTGTCAGAAATTTTTATTGAGTGATGTGATATCAGAGTCCTCATGGAAGAACTGACCACATTATTTTTGCCTACAGAACAATGTTGGCAGTCATCAGACGTAGAAGAGCTATGGTCAAGAAGTGGAAAATACTTTTCTAAATTATGTAGCTAGTGGAAGCCTGCTAAAAAGCATTTATAATCATGAAATGCAATATAAAAATTGCTGCGATTTATATTTTTTCCATCTGGACAACATATGCAATACACACTGAGAAATGTTTTATCACCCTGAAAAATTTTTAAACTAGATAATATCATGTAACATCTTTCCACTGGATTCTGTGTATGACTTGCTACTACTCAGTGCAAAAGATACGAAGATGTGCAAAGTGTAAATGCACTAAAAATTTCATGAAGTGCAATCTTATTATTTGTAATTTGTCTGAAAAGTAAAAAATACAATAAAGTATAATAAATAACAACCCTAGGATTACCACGTAAATTATGATACATGACATTCACTAACAATACACACTTTTTGAAAAAAATGTTTTCTGGGTCTATTTTTACTTAATCATCTGGTCACAATTTAATATTCATATTTGTCTTTTCTTGAACTAAAAGTCTGATTCAAAGGTTGAAACCAACTGAAACTTATGCATGTCACTTCACTGATGACAATATTACTAAAGAACCAATTGTGAAAATTTTTTTGAAAACTTTATGGCCATATCAGGAAGCCAGTACTGCTTCTTCCAGACTCCAAAGAATCTCTTCAGGTAGAGAAACACTCATATTGAAAGCCATTAGCAGAGACATAATATTAGAACATAGGCAATACAAATAAATGCACATACACATATAACAATTTCCTTGACTGAGAAGCCTGAGGGGATAGCAATTCTACAATCTACATTCAAGACTAACTTTATCACAGAACTGAAATGGCAGGTACAATATCATGTGTGCTAGACAAGCTTTCGTGCACAGCTCTAACTATTTAACTTCTGACCTGTGAACCCTTGCTTGTCCCATCCTAAGACTCTCATAAGCACAGATTATCAGTCATGCAGAAATATATTCTGATTTTGTGATATAGGCAAATGTTCACTGAAGATTAAATTAAGAACCAAAGTCATTGCATGTGTGACCTAGTACAAATGTCAACACAGATTGCTAGTGGAGAAAGGCTGGAGCACTGAACTGCCATGACAACTAGTTTCTTAAACTTAATATCTGGGGTTTTGTTTTTAACTGCATTTTCTCTTCCACTACACTCTGTCAGCAAAAGCAGGGAAGTCATGTCTGTCAGTATTTTTGACAGTACATATCAGAGGCAAGAATGAGCACAGATATGGGAAAAGGCTTCACCATTTTTGTTCTATGCCTAGGAGGGCCATTCTTGCCTTATAGAGAGGAAAGACGCCTTCCAGGTTACTTTGTCAACATAGGCACCTTGTTAACCTGTATGAATGGAACATTTTCTGACATTTGTGACTTAGGAAAAGAGTAATATATATTGAATCCAACTTCCATCAAAACTATTTCATTAGGCTAGAAGAAGAGTAATACATTTGCTCCCTACACAGTACATCGTGTTCTTTCCTACAGAAATCATTTGTACTGTGAAAAAATACTACAAAAGAAGAGCAGCCATCAAACCAGCAGCTGCTTTTGAGTATCTTTTGGTAGTGTAATTGGGAGGGAGCTGGGAAGGCAGAGGCAAGTGATCTTGTGTTAAAAGATGCATCAAATTTAGGTGAAAAAAATAGAAAAGTGGAAGTGCAGCAAGGAGAGCATTTTTATTGTTCCAGTAAGTTGTTTAACAGTGAAAAATCTGTGATATCAGGTTCATTTCAATAAATATTGGTTTCAGCATAGACCATATACATACATTTTACTTTAATCCATTAGCCATAACTGATGTCTGGTTTTTGCTCTGGAAATATTTCTCTAGACATTTTCTCCATGCTATCTTAGTAGTGATTTCTTCAGTGGTTTCCTTTTGATTTTCTGGAGTTAGTTACACTCAGGTACTAGTCATTTGAATGAAAAAAAAAAAAAAAAAAAAAATCCCTCCTTTATAAAGCCAAATCATCTGACTTCTTCAAAGCAGTCCCAGTTTGTCAGCTTTTTCTCCTATCTTGGAGATACACTTTTTAATAGTTGTTCTGTGGGAAATGTTTGGGGGTTTTTTGTTTGTTTGTTTTTCATTTTGTTTTGTTTTTTGCCAGGATTCCCTATTTAAGCTTAACTGAATTCACAAAGTATTCCATTCATTCCACAGGCCAGCCAAAGACCAAGAAATATAACATTACAGTGACAATAAACTGAAATAGTATAATTTGTCAATTATTGGAAGAAATAGAAAGGAAAGATTTGGTTTCAAGATTAGCTTTGTTTAAAATCTTAAATTATTTTTGTGCAGAAGCAAACAGGCACTGGTAAAATTCACAGATAATGTTAGTTTAGAATGAGTTGTGAATGTGAGTCAGGACAGAAAACAGACATAAGTGACAGTTAGCAAAGTGGACAAAAAAGCAACAAAATAAAATTGGTCCTGAGAAAATGAATTGTCTAAAGACACTCCCATTCTCTGTAGAAAATACTGGAAAATCATGAGTGCTGAGAGAAAACCCAGAGCACATAGTAAAAAATATTGTGTAAAGCATGGTAGGTCTAATTATGAGAAATACACTTCCTAAGATTTTTATCTAAGGAAGAGGATAATTGTTTGACATGAAGTATCAAGGTTTTGCCTATTGTGTGCTCTTCATGTACAGTTACAAAAGTGACAGTCCTATGAATACGGTCTGCTGTTTTTGTGGATTTTTGCTAAGCACATGCTATACATTGAGAAACTTAAAAGGAAGTGTAGCCTTTGCCCACTGGTATATTTGCTTAGCTCAGAAAATTTGTAAAACTTGCAGAACATTGTTGTGTGAGAAGTTAAATCTCTATTACTCTTTTGATTCATTCTAATAGACTACTTTTTCTTTAGAGTTCATGAAGTGCATGGGAAATTCCAAAAGGTGTCAAGACTTATGGCTTGAGTCTATTACCTATGCCATATTAATAGTAAGAGGACATGACAGATTAAACCAAGTTGAATTAGTTAGGCATAACTGACAATGCCTCCTATTTTAAGATCTCTGTCTTCATTGCTCTGTTAACTCTAACATGAATATTTCATTATTATCTTCTGCTTCATGTCGAATTAAACTACTCTTCAACAAACAAACAGAAAGGACTATATCTCTTCTTAAAGCAACTCTAAGAGGAAAAGCTGAATTTCTCAATGTGTTTAAAATGTTTAAAAAATGCAACAATTTCTTGGAGAATTTTTGGCACCTCTGAGGTTTGAAATAGAAACCTGATACACGGCAGGAGGATATGAAGGGATCATAACTGATTTTTTCTGCTTCCTTTGTTTTACTAATCTCCTTCAGCTTCTGAAAATTTTCATTTTCCACTTGTTTTGTAGAACCAAAGATATTTGCTAATAAAATTTCTGTGTGCCTTATCTGAATTGACTATTCTTTAGGAAGTTGACACAACTCCAACATCCAAAGTCCACACATGTTTCTGGGCTTGGTTCAGGCTCAGGGAATTACCAGTATTTTGAGGAATGGGTTTTTTTCTGCTTACCACTCAGCATTGGCAGACTCAGAGGAATCTGTATAAATCTGGGAGTTTGAACATGCCTCACCCATAGTTAATGTCCACTCTTCAGCCTTGATTCTACAATGCTGCCTCATAATCCTTAACTCATATCCTTGCAGTTGTTGGCTACAACTTTTTGGATGAGGCCATCCAGCCAGTTCCTTATCCATCTAGCAATCCATCCACCAAACCTGTAACTCTCCAAATTAATGGCAAGAATGCAGTATGGGACTGTCACGTCCCAAATTCTCAGGACAATGACTCGGGTTTGCTGATTCTGAGGACAGGATTAAGGTGAAATGACACTAGGGATCCTTTAACTCACAAAATTCAACTTTTATTTGCTCACAGCAAGAATTGGCATGCTAATCACAAAATTTGGTAGCTGTCCTGCTTTCAGCTGGGATAGAGTTAATTATCTTTCTAGTAGCTGGTACAGTGCTATGTTTTGAATTCAGTATGAGGAGAATGTTGATAACACTGATGTTTTTCAGTTGTTGTGAAGTAATGTTTAGTCTAAAGTCAAGGATTTTTCAGCTTCTCATGCCCAGCCAGCAAGAAGGCTGGAGGGGGACAACAAGATGAGAGGGGACACAGCCAGGGCAGCTGACCCAAAGTGGCCAAAGGGAATATTCCATACCATGTGACATCATGTCCAGTATATAAACTGGGGGGGAGTTGGCCTGTGGCGGGGATTGCTGTTGGGAACTAACTGGGCATCGGTTGGCGGGTGGAGAGCAATTGCATTGCACATCATTTGTTTTGTATATTCCAATCCTTTTATTATTATTGTCATTTTATTATTGTTATTATTATCACTATTGGTTTCCTGCTTTCTGATTTATTAAACTGTTCTTAACCCACGAGTTTTACTTTTTTTCCCCAATTCTCTCCCCCATCCCACTGGGATTGGGGAGAGTGAGCGAGCAGTTGCATCATGCTTAGTTACCAGCTGGGGTTAAACCACGGCAGTAATGCTTCCGGTAGTTGAATTAAGAACATTTCAACAGGCTCTTCTTGATAGGGCAGCCTGTAGTAAACACCAAACATGAGGTTTCCTTTCTTGGATTGGCCCCTAATTTTTACCCATAAACTCTCAAGCCATTCATCACTGTATTTCAAAGACAGGTCTCTCTAGTCAATCCATTCTTTTACATAGGGCGAAACCCCCCTCACCCTTCCTTCCTTGCCTGTCTCTTCTGAACAGTTTATAGCCATCAATTGCAGTGTTCTAGTCATGAGATTCATTCCAC
Source organism: Haliaeetus albicilla (assembly GCF_947461875.1). Taxonomy (NCBI): domain Eukaryota; kingdom Metazoa; phylum Chordata; class Aves; order Accipitriformes; family Accipitridae; genus Haliaeetus; species Haliaeetus albicilla. The sequence goes on along the minus strand of NC_091516.1, from coordinate 20,165,014 downwards.
TGGGTTTCAGTGATAGCATTTTGATCATAGCTTTCCAGCTGCACAGCGGCTTCCAATTCCTCCTTCTTGTTACCCATGCTGCATGTATTGGTATAGAGGCACTTCAGCTGGCCTGTCAACCATATCACATTTTTAGAGGAACTAGCCCTAATTCTTTTGAGGCATTTCACAGGGGTTTCCCTGCTGGTTCCTAAGATATCAACAGCCCTGGCTCTGTTACTGAAAACTCTCTTGCATTCCCTCGCTAAATCTTGTTTAAAGCTCTCCTAATGAGTCTAGCAAGCTTGTTGGTGAAGACCCTCTAGTTCCACTTGGTCAGGTGAATCCCATCAGCTCCCAACAGACCCACCTTCTCAAAGTTAAATCCATGACCACAGAAGACAATGCCTTAAATATGGCACCAACCATGCAGATAGGCATTACATGTTCAATTTGTCTCTGCCTTCTTGAATCCTTACCTCTGACTGAAGAGATAGAGGAGAACACCACCTTTGCTCCTGATCCTTTTAACATTGGTCCAAGGGAGATACAGTCTTTTTTTATAGTTCTAAGTTGTCTCATCAGAGTACCATTATACCCTACACAGAATAGTACAAGCAGATAATAATCTGTAGGGTTCACCAGGCTTGACAGCCTGTCAGTGACATCAGAAATGCAAACTCCTGGTAGGCAGCAAATTTCTCTAGAGAAATTGTCTGGACAGTAAATTGGTGCTTCAGTGCCTCTGAGTAAGGAATCTCCAATTACTAATACTTTACATGCTTTTCTGGTGGCACTGATTCTAATGTAGGTGGGTGGGGGGATTAACTTTGTATTGTCAGTTTTTCCTGGATGTTGTCTGTTATTCATGTGCTTTTCATTCTCTAACCTGTGTTGTATTTTATGTAGGAGTACTTTAGGGGAAAGGGGAAGGTTCTTCCTTCTGCCCTGAGCAGAGACAAGGGTCCAGTCTCCTTCATCTTGTGGATTACTTGAGCCAGTCAGCTTGAGGCTGAATTCAAGTTTACCTTTCCCTTGCACAGCTTTAAGGCATGGCTGTTGCTCAGACTGGGACAGTGCACAATACCATGTATTTATCTCCTGCTCACATAATAAAAGGATGGAAAATGGCATCTTATATATAATCTTCTGACTGCAGCTATTACAATAAAAAGCTACTTTTCCATATTTCTTCTCATTACAATGTTATTTTAATCAAATATTAAAAATTAATCCGAAAGGGAAATCACTTGCAACAGTGGTGCCATTGTCTCTTTCTGCAACATGAGCATTGACTTCTTGCCACAATTACTTACAATACAACACTAGATGAAGTAGTGAAAGCTGAAAATATGCCTCCAGGCATCAAAACACCAGGGGATTAATACTAATGTTTCATTTACATGCAAGAACGGAAATGTTATGTTGCTCAACTTCACAGAGGAGCGGAGAAGGAGGGAGAAAAAAATCTGTTTTCCTTGCATACATTAAGAAAAACAAAGAAAATAATTTTTCAGACCTGAAAATATTACCTACAGCAATTATCATTCATGCCAAAAAATACTCCCACATCAAAGTGAGGCCTCAGGTTAAATATTAGGGGCCTTACCATGTATTTTCATGGGGGGAAACCTCACCACCACTGTATTCTTTCTATTTGAGTAGTGCTGTATCCTTTGTCTCCCTTCCCAGGCTTTGTAAAAGACACCGTAATGTCACCAGTCACAACATATCCCTTTTAATCCCTCTTGTAAAAGAAGAAATGTGAGCAAGATAAGATGGATGCTTTGTTTTAGGGAGTTTTAAATAGGTTAAAACACAGAAAAGCTCTTTTGTCCCATGCCTATAGAAACTCTTCACTAGCTTATTCATGAAGGGACTGGAAAGCAGACTGTCTGGCTTGTTTTTTAGCTAATGCTCTTTAGCAATTGCTTTTTCTGATATGACAGTCAGATTATGGTCTCTAATACAACATTACAGTAATTCTGAGTTCTTGGTTTAGCCACTAGATCCAGAAAATGCATAGCTAATTATACTTTTCTGTCTTTAGTATGCTCTGGGTTTGTGGTTTTTTTCTGCCAAAGACCACCAACAGACAATGAGAACATAATGTTCCCTTTCTTTGGAAAACAGTAATGAGTTAAACACAGGATGTCCATCTTAATTTGTGATTTTATTTCTTTATGTCCCAGTTAGACCAAAATATTACAAATTATTGATGAGGAATAAACACAATTACTGTAATCTCAGTTATCAGACAGATCTAGTTCTATACCATGAGGCTTTAAAGGCCTCTTGCCTCATAAGGATGGTGTCAAGCATTTTTGGAAGTTCTTAACTCTTCCTTATTCACTGTTGCGTATGCTAGCCTCTCAAAAGCTTGAAGAAAAGTATCCCCCACCTCATCCTACTCTGCCAATTTTATACTTTTTTATTTGGCAAGCATTGATCATTCTTTGACTTTTTGAATAGTCTTAAAATTGACACTGCTGTTTTATTTGACAATAATGCACATTTCTGTTTCCTAGTGCACAGAAACTTTATTATATGAAAACATGTCTGATCAACAGATTGACAGGTAGTTACAGAATGGGCTACATGAACCAAAAGGTGTCTTTTGTTTATTTGTCAGCTGCAGCTCAGAAAAGCCAAAAGAGGGAGCACACCACATTGTTTTTGTTGTCTTATAAAAACCTAGTAACTTTTCCAAATGTTTTTATCTTTAATTATTTTTTAAATGCAATTACTTTGCTACAGCTCTGACTTTAGTTCTGACAATAACCACAAATATTTGCTGACTTTTAAGTAAACAAGTTTATTGTGGTAGCCTACACACACACAAGGACAAAATATTTAGTAAGCATCTGTAAAATTCATCCTTCAACCAGAAAACTAACAAATGGTTTGCCACTTGAATATTTTTTCTAATGGTATGCTGAGGTGAAAACAAATATCTAGGGATGGTGGCAGCAATCCTGATTTTAAGGTATCATCTTTCTCCCTCAGGGGGGAAAAAAAGTAGAATTTAAATTCTGCAGTACATGAAGCAGTAATCTTACATTTGGTTAAGTACAAAGAAAAGCACTGAGGCATTCAAAATCAAACATTTCAATAATTAAACTACAGAATCAGGGCTCTGTTTCCTTTCTGATATTGTTTGTTTTTTATTAATACAGGGAGGATTTAACACACCATGAAGATTAACTTTATATGAGAAACTGATGAAAAATCAATGGGGTTTTATGTTTAAAAATATCTTACAGTCAGTCTGCAATAAAACATCAAACAGATTTTTAACAGTACATAATGGAATACTGTATTCTTAAACTAAGCTAGGATTTTAAAAATTATCTAAATCAGTTAGGTCTGAAAAGGCCAATTTTCTTTATAAAAATATTGTCCTATTTTCTTAGCCATTTACCATACACTTTAGTAGAAAGGTCATCCTTTATTCCTGCCACAAGTTCTGCAAAGATATATGATACTTCAAAGTTTAAACACTTGATTTTCAAAGATTTATGCACACAATTTCCAGCCATACAAATGTGAAGTTTTTTGTTAAATATTCTGAGCATTTTGTAAAAGATGCTAGGCTCTAGAAGCCCCCCAAATTCACTTTAGATTAAATATATCACTTTTGTAAAAGGTCATAGTAGTTTTCTGATTTTTCAGGTCTTTTTTCATCTTATTGTTACACTGTTTGACACACTAATATTTTAGCAATCTATCCAAAGCAAATTATTTTGTGTTGCCTTGAATTCTTTCACTTCTGCACAAAAGCAGATGGACAAATAATTGAGAAGTATCCAGTGAAATGACTTGCTTAGCAGGCATGCAAAAGAAACCTAATGTAGGCACTTTTTGACAGTTATTAAGCCTGCCAACAGGAAAAAAGTAAAACAGCCAACAATGTAATTCATAAATGGAAGACCAGGATGTTGAACCTTTTAGCCCATGTTCCACATAATCAGAATATTCATTAGTATTCTGACTACTGCCCTGAATCTATTCACTGTCATCAGTCACTGATTATTTTGAAAGACATCGTCCTGTGAAGTCAAGGGAGAAAGACTTCTTAAAAAGATGCTCTAGCCCATGATTTACTTCACAAATGAAAGAACTCACAAGTGAACAGACTGAAGAATGGTAATCCTGGTTTGATTTTGAATGTTTGCTTTCTGTTTTGGAATTAAATTAAATATTCTGGAAGTTTTTAATAAAAACAAAAAAAAACAAACAAAAAAACAACAAATTGGGCTCTGTGGGGGTACTCTGCACTTTCTCTAGTCTGATGTCATTTTATATGACAGCTACCTCAAATTCCTTTTCTGCCCATTGTCCCAGGGAAAATTTTTTTGTGTCAGGCCTCTCCCACCAGGATGGCCATTACCCAAACTACCTGCCTTATCATTAGACTGAGCTTTTACAATAGGATCTGAGAAGGCCAAATAATATTAGTAGTAGTTATCACATCACACATAAAATATAGCCAGTAGTCATCATTCCGTGAGGGTGTGTTTACATCCATACACAGGCATTTTCCTAGTTGTACAGCTCCTCTGAAATTAACTGTCTCTTTTCTATCTTTGATTTCCTTGTCGAAAGATGTAATGCCAGGACTTGTTTTCATGGCATTAAGAAAATGTTTCACTTCAGTATTTAGAAGAATGGAGGAACACAAAAGCTTACGATTTTAATTGAAAGCCTGTGCTAAATACTTCAATTTGTTCCTGGAGTTCGTGAGGTTCTTGCTGGGTCCATTCTCTGCCTAATGAAAAATTATACCAGGAGCAGATGTTAATAAAGCAGAAAGATTTTACAAAATACAGCAATATTCTCCCCCCCCCCCCCGCTCTTTGTCTTTCTCATTTCTGCCCTGCTAGGCCAGTAGGTTCCCATCTAAGCACAGGTTCCCAGTCTCAGGACAGTCAAGTTATGGGCCACGCAGAAACCTCTTTGACAAGGCAAGGTTGCTGACATCAACTTCTATAGAATACAGCACATTTGTTAAAATAGGACTAACCAAGAATGATGATTGCAAGGTCACATTTAAACATAGAGAATACATTAATAGCCAGAAATAGAGTAGCTGCTGTGACTACATCAGACACATAAGGAGAGCTGTATTCTCACCGTCTCCATTCATCACTAGCAGCGGCATTTTTTCCTTTCTTTAAGCTTCTGCCACAAACAAAGCTTTCCCCAGTCTAATGTCACATGATAAAAGTTCAACTTGGTAATTTTCTTGCCATCCTGAACCTTCACCAAAGGAAGTTAGTCCTGGAAAGATCATGATGAACCGTTCTTAACCTACCTCTTGCCCCAGAAGGTCAACAGAGACCTATGTTCCTGATTGTCTCTTCTTCCCATGGAAAGGACAAAAATGACACAAATTCACAACCACAGGACTAGGTAATCTTTCATTTTCTACTAAAATTGTGATTAGTGTGTGGTGATCAATGAAATTGTCATCCTCTGCAGGAGACATGGGACAACTGAAAAGAATTTTAAGAATGAGCGCAAAGCTGCATGGGGTAAAAGAAGCACATTTTGCACAGAGAAAGAGAAACTAAAAATACCTATAGTGTTCATTGATTCTGGGGGTTGGTTTTTTTTCAGAATGGCATTAGTTGATGGGAAATCTGTTAAAATTCTTTCAATAGTTTTCCTGAAGTTTTGCAGTGCTCACTTCAAAATGCAACTGAAAGGAGACTTGGATTCAAGTGCAGTCAGTGTCTTATGCTATATGTCCTTTGTTCCATTCAAAAACATCCTCGGAACATTCCTATACAATATTTAAATTCAAATAGAGGTAAAAATGGCCTGTGGTGTAAGCTATGAGGAGCAAAATATCCTGGCTATAATTAAAAGTTCACACAGCGTTTTTCACACTGTAACTTCGTAGCTGCAGCTCTTTGGTTTCTTGAACCTCTAACAAAGGTGCCATATAAATGTCCACATAGACCTTTACTTGGCTGTATGTTTTTACATATTAATGTTTCCTAAAAAAGTAAATAGAATTTAGCAAAATGCAACATTTATTCACCAAGCTAACTCTTAAAATACTTATAACCTATCCAATGTACTTGAAATTTTCAGCATCTCCAAAGGAAGAATTATGTACTCCAAGTACATGTCTCAATAGCTTTCCTTCTGTAAGTAAACCAACAGCACTCAAAGAAACAAGTCTTCTGCTCAGTCTGCTTTAGTTTAATTGATCTACTTAAAACTCAGTCTAAGCTAGTTTTTGCCTAATTTACCTGACTCCTACAATTATTTTGAATGTATGTATCTTAATAAATTAAATAAAATATGATTGACAGGATACCTTTTTTTATGGAAAATTGCAAAGATCTACAAAATTTCACATTAAACTCATTACAGAAAAGGACATTGTAACTAGAATCAGCTTTGCGCTCACCTAAACATTGCTGATTTTGTGGACATATGAACAATAGTCCATGTAAATCTCATGAGTGGATAATGACATATGCAATATTACTTAAATAAACAACTACCTGTGTTTGCAGCTATCTCTTTTGCATAGGTTAATACAGTTTTGCATAGACTGTTCCTTAAGTATTTGCAATAACATGAGCACTGCACTTCCTCTTACTAGAGGAGGCTCACTGCAAGACATCAGCCTTGAAAATCAAACAGATTAATTACACAAGCAGTGTTGATGTAACCTGGAAAAGTCTATATCCTGCACTATTTTCTCAAGAGATTAAATGTAACCATGAAGAGTTTGGAAGTGGGACTTGCAGTAAGTCACACAGGCAGAAGGAAAGAAATTCTGAATATAAGATTCTTTGGAAATGTTCTGGTGCTTCATTAATAGGCTCCTTCAGTCAGAATTTATAAAATCCTTCATAGATAAAGATCCCCCAATTCTTTGTAACTACAGAAATTTAAGGTAGCTGTTCCTTCAGCCTGAACACCTGGAAAAAAGCACTACAAAAGCATAAAATGTGTAAATCAGTGCTTCATAATCATTAGGGTTAAGTGAGAGATACCAGGAAGAGTCTTCTGGTTTAGCACAAAAATTATAATTACTTTAAATGATCACCAATTTTTTTCCTATAATTTTCTTTAAAAAAAAAATTATGACAATACACTACAGTATCAGTTTAGAGGGACTATGGCAACCCACAAAACTTTTTAAGAAGTCAGGAAGCATTTAAAACTTTAATCTAACATATACCAGGTTAGATTTTTGTATCTAGTACTTTCACAATTTGGAATGGTATATTTGTAGTGCAAAGAAATTTTTCCAATTTCCTGTGTGTATACATTTTCCTATTCTCTGTATCAAACCATGACACCTGAAATTTTCACAGCTGAAAGTGAAATCTTAATAATTATTATGAACTGATTTTCACATAGAAAAGCAGATGTACCATCTTGCACAGCAGTGGGCTAAGAAGCAGCACATGGCAATTCATAGAAGCTCATGTATTTGATACTTGAATATTCTTAAGTAGTAACTAAGATAATGTTCCAGATAATGACCTATGTTGGATCTAGTTGACTGTCCCTTCAAGTGTGCAAACTCATGAACAAATATAGCATCAAATCATTTGTTCCTCATCACTATCCTGGAAACCTGAATTTAGACAGAATAAAAGCATGAATTAAAAGCATTTCTAGGATTCTTATTTCTGCAATTTTGTTAAATTTACAAATTAATGTTTTCAAATATCATTTCCCTCAAGCCAGGATCCCAACAAGTCTCTGTATATCAGCATTCAGGTTTCCATTGAATTAATTATGTGAAGGATCTGCACAGTAACATAAATAGCACATACAGAATTAAAAAAAAAAAAAACAAGCAAAAGACAACATTATTAGTCTTCTGACAAAGGTCACCTTCAACTGAAAATATGTGATTGGATTATCAGTGAAAATAAATTTATTACTTTAATCATTTTTAGGAAAGAAACCCATATTTAATTTATAGGGGCAAATAACAAAAATTGTTACTTGTATGGAAACTATTCTTTACACATGAACAAGCTCTCCTATGTCCAAGGTAAGGAATAGCAACTAGGAAGATTAGTAAAAAAAGAAGTCTTCTTTCTTTTTTCTTTTTTCTCTTTTTTCTTTTCTTCTCACTGAATACCCTACAATAACGGAAACCATGTCCAGCAACAACTCATAATATTCCTTAGTTTTGAAAGCTGAAATTCTAGTGCAGTTTCTTCACCACAGTAAAAAAAAAAAAGCCAAATTGTAAGTAACATTGTGCAACCATCCTAGACTGATATTTGCAGTGCAGCTGTCATGGTTTAACCCCAACCAGCAACTAAGTACCACAGAGCCACTCGCTCACTTCCCCTCCACCCAGTGGGATGGGGGAGAGAATCGGAAGGAGAAAAGGTAAGACTCATGGGTTGAAATAAGAACAGTTTAATAAAACAGAAAGGAAGAAACCAATAATGATAATAATAGCAATAATAAAATGGCAATAATAATAATAAAAGGATTGGAATATACAAACCAAGTGATGCGCAGTGCAATTGCTCACCACTCACCGACCAATGCCCAGTTAGTTCTTTAGTAGTGATCCCCCCAGGCCAACTCCCCCCAGTTTATATACTAGATGTGACATCACATGGTATGGAATACCCCTTTGGCTACTTTGGGTCAGCTGCCCTGTAATATACAAAACAAGTGATGCACAATGCAATTGCTCTCCACCCGCCAACCGATGCCCAGTTAGTTCCCGAACAGCAATCCCCCCGCCACAGGCCAACTCCCCCCCAGTTTATATACTGGACACGATGTCACATGGTATGGAATATTCCCTTTGGCCACTTTGGGTCAGCTGCCCTGTCTGTGTCTCCTCCCAACTTCTTGTCCCACTCCAGCCTTCTTGCTGGCTGGGCATGAGAAGCTGAAAAATCCTTGCCTTACTCTAAACACTACTTAGCAACAACAGAAAACATCAGTGTTATCAACATTCTTCTCATACTGAACCCAAAACATAACACTATACTAGCTACTAGAAAGAAAATTAACTCTATCCCAGCTGAAACCAGGACAGCGTCCTGTTCTGCTATCTAAATAAGGCTGAAGTCCAGCTAAATCTACTAATAAATAGCACAGTGTGAAAGTAGGAAAAAAATTATCGAAGTGACTTAATACTGGTTTTTATCTAGACTATACACTCCTACAAGCCATATTATAAGCACATAGGTCTTGTTTACATGAAAATTTTGAAAAGTAGATCTATTTTTTCTTTTTTTATTTAATAAAAATAATTTTATCATTGATTTTCTCATCTTAATTGTTACACACCTGTGAAACCCACCTATTTTATCAGTCTGTTTGTACTATAATGAATATTTGGAGAAAAGATAAAGTACTGTGTTAACTCAAGAGTGCCTTATTATAGTCACTATGTAGCTGAATGATGAACAAATCAACAAATATAAGCAAACTGGGAAATGTCATTGAGAATGATCGTTAAATATATGGTAAGAATCTTCACATTATTGCTCAGTTAAAGGTAGAACAAGTGTCTTTGTTCAAATGTGGGTAATTTTATTTTCTTTTTGTAATTTGGGTTTTATATTTATTGTTTTGAAATGACAGGACCCAGACAGAATAATACTATAGGAGGAAGTAATTCTCTAAGATAAAGAAAGTTAAAAAGTAAAATGTATTTATGACAGTGATGGTGATCAGGCATATGTGAGCTATAACCCATATGAATTACTGGGAATACTAGGAGCAAAACAGAAACACTTGTGATTTGTCATTTACATTACCACAAAAAGAATTTAAATAAATCAATATAAAAAATGAGCAAATAAAGATTCTAGATGAGCTTGGTTTTTGAAAGCAAATTCTTCTGTGTTTATACTGCTAATGGCTAGCTACAGATTTCAGTGTTGTTTAGGTGCCCTAGGCATTCTCTGCTAAATTGGGGTGTTTGAACTTGAGTATTTCCTCCATGGAATAATACAGATGCATCGTGACAGACTAATACATACAAAGAAGGATGTATTTAATAATACATCCTCCAGAATTCTAAGGGCAGCTCTTTAAGGAATCCTTAGTCTAACACTGTGCAAAACACTAATTTAACACTGATGTCTTAAATCTGAAGAGTACCACTTGCATTTGTTAGAGCATACACACATGCCCATGCATGCACATGCACACATAAATAGCGCTTATTTTAAACAAAAAAATATTTTTCTTTGATTTGCATTTCCAAACAATGTTTTGTACACCTGTCTCTTTAACACTTAAGCTAAGATGCACAAGAACTTCATAGGCAAAACTGTCCACCACAGACCTCATAAAGTTTTATTCTTCATATGCCTTTCCCATTTACAGGAAAGCTATCCACATTGAAAGGCTAGCCCCACTAGACTTGTTAATTAAGCCTTGTCTGCGGCCAGAACAGTAAATGTCTATAAACTAAAGTACCATTTAAAAGACCTGAAATACTAAAAATGTTGTGTCAGATTTGTAAAGATTTCATTAGTTTTGCATCTTTGTCCGTCTAAGAAACAGTTGTCAATACTCCTCTGCAGGTCTTCAGTCAGGAGGGAGTCTTTATGTTAACAGAGCAAGATTGCATCTTTACACAGTTCAGGACTCTTGTCAAAAAAAATGGAATGGAGGGTAACAAAAACTTGTGAGTCTTTTACCAAAAGTGCAGACTATTTACAGGGTTAATTCCAATTAATGATTATGGGGAAATACCTGCTTAGATTCTCTGTGCATGGGTACTATTAAAAGACGCCTGAAATGTAAATACCTGGCTAAGAAAGAACCAAAAGGTAACAGAAGACTATTTCAGTGTGCATTAAGTGTGAAATTGTGTGTTTTGTCATCTTCCTTTTTTTAACTTCTGTGAGAAGCAATTAAATGGGACCTGAAAAAGGATAATTCTTAGCATATAAGTTTCAGATACAGCATGCTTTAGCACGTATGAATTAAATGTATGTATGTATTTTAGAAAAATAATAACAGTAATAGTTTTGGGATTCTGTACTTTCTAACAGACAAAGATTGTCTACATTTCGGTTATGTTAGATAGTCTTTCAGCACCAATTTTGTTTTTCATCCTTGCCTGCATTTGTTTTGTCCATTAAGTAGCAATTAAGTGACCACATCGAGGTCTGTAGAAAATCATTAATTAGGACTTGGAAAGCTTTGCATTCCCCTCCTCCAGACAGTGAAAAACCAAAGTCAGCAAATGGTGTTCCAATACAAATTTTGTTATGAGAGTGACTAGCAATAAGTCAAATTCTTTTTTCCTGCTTTGAGCATTTTACTATACAATTAAAAGAATGCCTCTATGCTTATATTTATTCAGATCTATTTTATGGCACACACCGGCTAATTAAGGTCTTCTATATACATTAACGAATACCCTTATTGGCCACAGTTCTCCCTTTCACTAGAATAATATTTGTGCTGGTAGGTAAAATTGACTGGGAAGAAGGGCAGAATCAGTGCAATGAGAACGGGGAGGGAGGAGGCACCTGTGTAGATGAGCTGGTGGTGTGGGTGAACCCCAGTGGGCAGCTGAGCACCACACAGCCACTCACTCACTCCCCACACCCAATATCCCAGTGGGATGGGGGCAGAGGAAAGGAAGAATAATAGCAAGAAAACTTGGGGGTCAACATTAATATCAATAGTATTAATAGTAGTAATAATAATAATAATTGTTTAATAAGTGACGGGTAAGTGGAAGAAGAGAGAACAAAACAAAACAAGTGAAGCAAAGGCAATTGCTCACCACCTCCCATGGGTAGACTGATGCCCAGCCAGTTCCTGAGCAAAAGACGGTTAAGCTTCCTAAAACCCTCTCTTTTCCCTTTTATTGCTAACCATGACATTAAATGGTTTGGAATATGTCTTTGGTTAGTTTGGGTCATCTGCTCAGTTGTGTCCCTTACCAAACTATTGTGCACTCCTAATCCATTCACTGTAGGGGCAGAGTGAGAAACAGAGAAGTTCCTGATGCTGTGCATATGCTGTTCAGCAAAAACTGGAACATTAGTGTGTTATCGGTACTGTTTAGGTTAAAAATTCTAACATATATAAGCTGCTTTGAAGAAAATGAACTCTATCTTAGTAGGCCCAGTACAGATAGGGAGTTTATATTATAGGCCCTTCAGAAATTTGCTCATTTTCTGAAAGCCCCAGATACTGGAATCAGAATCATAGAGTTATGTGGGAACTAGGGCTTTTTTTTTTTTTTTTTCCCCTCCCTAGAGTATATGTCTAACCTTCATGGGTATTAAAAAACAACAACAAAAGTAATATTTACTTATATATGAAATTTACTAAAAGTACGAATAGTTGAATACATGTATGAGCCAACATCAGAAGGCAAAAGAAAAGAAACTAAGATGATATATTTCAAAAAGTTTTGTATTTTTTTAAGTTAATTTCATGACATTTTGACGCACATCTCATGATCATCAAAACTTTTGAGTTTAAATTGCAGAGTTTTGCTCCCACAGAAATTGTAACAAATCTTTCTATTGATTTGAGTTTACCCTAAACTGTCTACAGTTAAATGGCCACACTAGAATACAAGAAAGTTCCTTGGGAATATTTTGAAATGACCCTTATGGCATTGCCTTCCAGTACAATAAACAGCAAGTTCATAGAAGAAAATCTGAAATTTAGTCCTTTTTATCCTACAGTATTTTGGAATTATTACAATCAGTGAGATGCAGCTTGCAGAAGCTGAGATGAAAACTACTAAATCCAGGCTAGATGTTTTAGAAGCACACTGCATTATAAGGCTGCAGAAAAGCAGCAGTATGATCAGACTTACTATTGTCATCTTTGTGTAACCAAAGTTTATTTTTATTTACATGTACTAACATGTAGACATATGCAACTTTAGAAAAACAGTATATGCTGTGCAGGTAACTATCTAGAAGGAAGTCAGAACTCAAACACTTTTTATATTCATTTTTAATCTTTTTTAAATTTTAATTTATAAAGTTGACAGTGACACAAAGACAAATTTCAATTTACTTTAAAAAATCATTTTTTCAGGTGTGAGAAATATTAGTTACACCTACAATAGTGTACTCTAGAAAAAAAAAATAAACCGGGGAAACATAATACTTGAATATCCATGTGTCTCAGTGTTTGAAAAGGCTCTTTGATCATAGGTGCACCTATTCTGTGCATATTGTTATTCAGGGGTCCAGGGTCATTTTTTCAGATATATCACTGAACTAATAAAAGAAGAAGCTCTTTGTTCCAAGCAAAGCAGGGGATCTTTAAATCTGATTATTATTGTTAATATCGTTAGTAGTAGTGACACAGAATCTACATGCTTCCTTGGTATGTTGACTCTACACAAGCTTTTATGAGGCTCAGGGCTACATATTATTTTTCAGAACCAGGTAATCACCATAATTTAACCATACTTCACAAAATGCATTCACATAGGGTCTGCATGAGATTTAAGAGTCTAAATGGCTTATTAACTCACATTTCCAGCTGAGACACATTTATGTTTTTAAACAAATAATGATAATTCTTTCTTAGCCTATTTTCCTAGTAATAGGAAGATCTTTCTGAGGTACTGTGGAAAGAGTACTGCCTACAATACACAAAACTAAACCCCAACCTTTAGAAAATGTACTTTATCTACCTAGTGAGCAATGACTAACTTCTTTACCTTTCTTGTGGGTAATAGGTCATTGGGGCATTTTTTAAAAACCCTCAACAGTCAGCATGTTAGAAATATGTTTCTGTATACATCTATTTAAAGTATGTTTCCTTGGCAGTTCAAGTCAGGAATATAATCTTTTCAGATTTAAACTGAACTAGGTGTAGTGGTTAAAGAAGGACACTCCAGCTCATGAACCTTTTACACTTCTTGTATCTGCAGAAAAGAGAGGTCAAACAGACAAATACACTCTGTTTATACCCCAGGGCACTCAACCCACTTACAAGAAAGAATGACTAGATTAATGGTGTACATAAAACTCATGTAATGCTGTCTTCTAGCACTAAAAATTCCAAGGTTAGGGGCTTCATATTTACCTAGTTTAATGATATCTATGAATTCCTAATTTTGCTACAAAAAACCCCACACTTCCTGTTTCTAGTCCATGAAAACATGGGGTATCAACACAACAGGCAGCAGACCTGTGTTGTATATGTTATCAAAACTTTCCTTGGGAACAAAGGAGCTGGAATTACGATAATTAAGAAGGAAATTAAGATGAAAATCCAGTTTTTATGCCACCCTGTGCTTATGAGGCATCAGCGGTCATCTTTTGAGGACTCCAATATTCAGTATGCTTCAGAATTGCCTTTCAAGATTGTTATGAGAAATTCCTATGTTTACTGCATTTATTCATTGGGATTTACTTTTACCAGAGTATTGAAATAGTTGAGAATTTAACTGATGAACAAGTCCTGTAATGTTCTATCTTTTACCCTTCCACAGTGCCATCTAAACACCCATGAATACTGGGGTGGGAGATTGAAATAGGTAAGGAGTTGCTATAGGCATGCCATGGGGAGAGGAGCTTGTTTTACTCCCAAGCCAGGTTATGGGGCCTGCAGCTTTCCGGCACAGTCTGAAAGTCTGTGTAAACCATGACTTGCACAAGGCAAACTGATAAGAAGTTGCTAGAGCAAGAGCAGAGCTGGGACAGCTGCTATCACCTTGTCACGACCCAGGCTGGACAGACCAGGGAGGGGTCATGGTGAATTCAGAATTCCCTCAGGGTAAATTAAGGTGAAACAAAACCAAATGATCAGTTAAACATTTTATTCATGGCAGAAGCAACCTAAACTTGGAAGGCATTAGCAGTAGGTGGCGGGGTTTCTCATGGCAGGAATCGGCATGAAATTACCTCAGTAAACTGTGTAACCCGTAGTAACTATACACATCAATCCAGGGAAGAAGGAGATCCCTCCTGTTGAGTCACGAGGTTCAGAGTGGACACCCTTGCTTTCTAGACTCCTTCTCAGAGACGAGCCTGGGGGCAGCTAGATCCACTCCCAGTCCCAGACTTTGTCAATGTTTTTTATGTTTAAAGGGATGAGGTGTAGGTATTATGAAAAAAGAGAAAGAGAGGAGAGAGAGAAAGAAAAGAAAAGAGGAACGAGAAAGATTTTACCATTCCTGGGTCCAGCATTTGTCCAGCCAATCTAGAATTCCAGTCCCAGAGAGCACATGCATAGGGCTTCAGTTTGTGTCCTTTTATCACCTTCTTGCCCCTCCTTCAGGTGGGCACTCAAATTTATTAGGCTAATTAGGTGTCATGCATGGTTTGTGCTTTCAGAACCTTTGGGAAATGGGTCAGTGGGCTTGGGGGTTGTTTGGGGAGTAACTTCTCCTTCCCTGCAGACATGACCATTGTTTGATCTTTGGCAGTGCATGGTGAGCTGCCCTGCTCAGCATATCAGAACATGGAGCTGTGCATCCTCCAGCATGCCCTCCATATCCTGTTGCTGACTTCTGTGCTAATCGGCTTCTTTTCACCTGTGGTTCATTGTTATGCAGGGTTTGTTGTTATGCAGATTTTGTCCTTAAGCAGAACTTGCCCCACCACAATGTTTGAGACATCGACTCTTTCTGTCTCCCACACACCTTCAGCAGTGGAAAGGATGGCAGACTTGGGATTCAGCAGGGTTGGCATAGGGCACTGCCTGGAGGTTCCAGGAGTGGTGACTTCAGGGGGAGGGCATTGAACTTGTACACTTTCAAAGCTCCTTTTTGGAGATCCTCTTACATGAGTAGTAGCAAAGGGACCAGAGTGGCTACAGTTTCAGTCTTCATCTTCATCCAGTGACTGCTGGGTGGGAAGGCCCCAGAGACCTACAGATGCAAGCTGTCCCCAAGCCCCATTCTGCTGAGTTTACCACACTTGAATAGGGGAGAGAAGGCTTTCTGGGACAGTTCATGGGAGGTCAGACAGACACAGGACTGCTGATGCTTGCCTACATGAGACAGTTGTTCTTTGAGCAGGAGCTAAGCACTTCTTCCTGTTCCTAGGTCTCCCACAACAGGGAGGAGGAGTCTATTCACATATTTGTGGCTTTCAGTTCTGTTAGAGTCTTACTCTGCTTTGTCCTCTACCCTTCTCTGCTGCCCAACAAGAGTTTGTGTTATTACTTAGCATTATCATTAAACTGAATTCTGGTCTGCCTTAAAACCAGCTGGGATCTAGTTAATTCAACCAGGCTGGTTTAGCTGTACCCAGCACCTTGTTAAAAAACAACACAAGCTGCCAACCAACCCACTTAATTTTGCATTCATTAAAGCTTTAGCCCCCCTCAGTGGCAACACTGAGCTCCCTGCACAAGATGGCAGATCATTTCCTCAGTCATACAGTAGGTGCAGGAAAAAGCTGCCATGCAGGCATTGGTTTTGATGATATCCAAATCACACTCTGAAAGTGACTGCTGCTACTTTTAAATCAAGGAGGAAAATTAGTCTGAGGAGGGGAAACAGGATAAGACAGCTTACTCCAAAAGTCAGCTGTAGAAGCCAAGAAAAACTGACGTATGCGTCTGTGCTCCTCTGGCCTCCAAGTCTTGTGCTATGAAAGCCCTACTCCCAGGTTGTGCCACCAGCTCTTTTGTGGCGCCTTGTCAGGGTAATGGTGAAATGTACTACTCACAACTGACTACGGGCTTGTGTGTTTGGAGGCTATCTTGAGGTCCAATATTTTTTGTTTTTAACATGCATTGTTCCCAGCACTGGTGTTCTCAGGCTGGGCCTTGTTCCAAGAGGTATGTCTGTAAAACTACAGATCTGTAAGTCCAGGCACATTCGTTAAGATACTGGTCTGGAGAAAATCTTCCTGAATGTCCCAAAAGGGCCTTTTCTGCATGCCCAGATGCCATCAGAAAGTGGGGTTTTGTGCATACTGATTTTTCTAACAGCACGTCATAAGAGGAAAGGAGGAAGGAAAGTACGCAGTGGATTGGCAGTAGGGTAGCATGTAAAGTATGAAGACTGCTGGGACAGATTACTGTCCTGAACTAAATGAACTTATGCACAGGACAGTCAGGATGTACTTGTACAAAGAGGCAGTATTAAAATGGGAACTGTGCTCCTTTCAAATTTTCCAACTGAAAGGAGTCCCTTCATTATCCAACCCAGAATACAAACTAATATGTTGGAAGAAGAGGAGACGGGAGAAATTTTAGTCACCAGTGCAGTTCAAAGATAACTTGATGTAACAGAATAGGCAGAGTCAATGACCTTTTTTTCATGATTCTTTTTTTTTAATGATTCTGAAAAAAATATCAAGGAAAGGTAAGAGGTCTCCCTGTCTGTGGCAGAGCTATATGCAGAAAGCAACGTGAACAATGCAGTCACTGCAATGACAATGCTTGCTGCTTCAAAACACCCTATTTTCTGATTTGATTTTATAAAAGGTATCCAACCGAACTTAAACATACAGAAAACAACAGAAAACTATGTTTAGCATATGCAAAATGTATTAGTCCAGAAATGATAGATGTAAGCTCTACCCTTTACTTGACATGGTTTAGTCTTTAACTCAGACAAGTGGAAAACTCTATAACTTGACACATGATAAAGAGACTAACCTTGTCATGGCTATGGTTGAAAATCAGTAGTACATAAAGTTATCAAGTCACTACTGTTTTATTTTTATTTCACAGTTTTGTGTTAATTTCTGTGAAAAAGAAAATCATGTGTGGTAGACCATACTTACAAACTAACTGTTATCACTATGAAACTGTATTTGACTGTATCTCTGTGAAACTGTATTTTTAAAATACATGTTATAAGGCTATCTGGTTAGTTGTTAGCTGATTGTTCACTCATGCAAGTGAGTGTTTTAATGTGTGGTGGGTTGACCCTGACTGGATGCCAGGTGCCAACCAAAGCCGCTCTATCACTGCCCCCGCTCAGCTGGGCGGGGGAGAGAAAATATAATGAAAAGCTTGTGGGTCAAGATTCATTACACGTTGTCACTACTGCTCCTTCCTCCTCAGGGGGAGGACTCCTCACTCTTCCCCTGCTCCACTGTGGGGTCCCTCCCATGAGTGAGTGTCCTCCATGAACTTCTCCAGTGTGAGTCCTTCCCACAGGCTGCAGTTCTTCACGAACTGCTCCAGTGTGGGTCCATTCCATGGGCTGCAGTCCTTCAGGGACAGACTGCTCCAGCATGGGTCCCCTGCAGGGTCACAAGTCCTGCCAGAAAACCTGCTCCAGCGTGGGCTCCTCTCTCTATGGGTCCGCAGGTCCTGCCCAGAGTCCGCTCTAGCATGGGCTTCCCATGGGGTCACAGCCTCCTTCGGGCATCCACCTGCTCCAGTGTGGGGTTCTCCACAAGCTGCAGGTGGATATCTGCTCCACTGTGGACCTCCCTGGGCTGCATGGGGACAGCCTGCCTCACCATGGTCTTCACCATGGTCTTCACCATGGGCTGCAGGGGAATCTCTGTTCTGGTGCCTGGAGCACCTCCTCCCCCTCCTTCTTCATTGACCTGGGTGTCTGTAGAGTTGTTCCTCTCACATATTCACACTCCTCTCTCTGGCTGCAGTTGCTGTTGTGCAGCAGTTTTTTCCCCTTCTTAAATACGTTATCCCAGAGGCGCTACCACAGATGCTGATGGACTCTGCCTTGGCCAGCGGTGGGTCTATCTTGGAGGTGGCTGGCATTGGCTCTATGGGACATGGGGGAAGCTTCTAGCAGCTTCTCACAGAAGTCATCCCTGTAGCTCCCTGCTACCAAAACCTTGCCATGCAAACCCAATATATAATGTTTAAGAGATAGAGAGTACATGTGCAATACAATTTAATTTTTTATAAAAATCTAACATCTCTAAGCGGACACTCAACTTGTTCTTCCACTGATCTCCCAGTTTATTGTCTAAAATCATAATGTGTGATATGATTTAGCTGTGCCATATCACTTAAAAATATACAGATATTAATGTTCTGTCATTTTTATCTACAGTGTAACAAACTTACTAGTATCCATCTAGTGCCCTTAATTTCAGTGAAGTTTGGTGAGGACTAAAATATTCCACACTTTGCAAGATTTTTCCTGTTGTAAATACTCATCATACTCTAGGTCTCTGGAATTTAAGCAAGATGATTTTCTGTACATCTTAAAGTACTATCCTGCAGACCTTTGCAATTAGTATAACACTTCTCAATGTGAGGAATCTTTGTTGATTTCAACATGGTTCTTCATAATAGTAAATGCTTGCAAAATTGAGCCTGTTTCATCTTGTTTCATCTTGAACAATGACGACATGCTGCAGAAAATCTGGTTAGGTAACAGCAGCAACACATGTAATATGAAATATGAGTCAAACTGCTTAAAGTCAGTAAATGTAAGGAAAAAAGTGACAAATTTCCAGGAATAACCACCTAATACTGCTATGGCAGGGAAACTAGTAGCCTAAACAGTACCTGCAGCTAAACTGAAGAAGCTGTGTGGGAATATGATGCCAGCTGAAGGATGGAAACTCATGAAGAACAGTGTAAGCAGCTCTCTAGCAGGTAAACACTAACCATAACTCATGTCAAGAAAGATCAATGGTGGGTATGTAATATGTGACTAATACCAGTGTTGCCTTTGCAGGAAGGTAGTCAAGAGGAATCTGAATTTCACCTGAAGTTAGAGGCAGCAGGAAACAGAGAACTGGGGAGGTGGGGCTAGGGGGGCATGAGGGCATTCAGAGCAAAGCAAGATGGAGGATTTAAAGTACAGGACTGTTATCTGTTACAAGGATGTGACAAGGATTGTCCTTATTTTATATTTCATTCCAGTAAAGGGAGGATAATATTCTTACATCTTTTCTTATATCACATCAGCTGTATGTATTGCTTAAAAGCAAGGAGAAAAAGGCACGTGAATTTTTCACTCTTCCTTTCACATATTTATTCCTCATATTAAACAAGTACTGTTGTTTATAATAAAACAAACAGACTGAAGTGTGGAAAAATTAAGTCAGAAAATATTTATTGCAAACCTATCGTGACTTTTAATGTTAAAATTCAGCAGTGTACACAAGTGAAGAGCAGGGCATAAACCTCTTGTCAGCAGTGTTAAAATACTACCTCTATGTTCATCTTGCTTGTCAATACCAGAACAACAGTCCAAGCATGGCAGTGCCTAAATCTGGCATGTGCATATTTGTATCCATTGCATTTTTTATTGTTTTATATTTAATGTGATATACCTTTGTTCATAAAATTATAGCAAAGTACTTGTATACCGATACAAGAACATTAACAACTAGGCTCCATTTAGTGTGGTTTAAACATAAAGACACTGTTAGCTATGTTAAATATGGGTTTGGAGGCAAACATGAAAGTTCAGTATTAAGAAGAGTATTCTCGCATGGCTTTGTTCTCACTCAGGATAGAACATTTTGTAAATGTTACTAAGTGTCTTCCCTTGTGTAAGTATAATGATTGCATTTGTGTAGCTCTTTATCTCTTTTGCAAATAAATCTTTACTGGAGAAATAGGAAATGCAAAAACCATCTGGGCTTCATTGACCCACTCTTCTCAAATCTGGCAGACAGTTGTACAGCATACAGTTTATTTATTTGACTGTGTATATTCCACTATCCTGATACGTTAGAAAAAATATTCAGGGGAACTCTGTATTTTTTCAGTGTGTCAGTACAGAATTTTCATTAGAATTGTACTCCTGAATGAGCTGTTTTGTCCAAGTATGAGTTTTTCACCTTTGGATTTTCAAAACCTCATAAACAACCTTCAACAATAAAAGTGTTTGGTATTAGAAGCCTGAGACTGGCGACAGCTGAAAAATGAATACTTAATACCCTGCCTAATCAGTCATTTGTTCTGGGAGGAAATACGATTAAATTAGTATTAGATGACAATATTTGGATTTAGCTTAAATGCATACTAGTTTCTCTATTTGCTGGATGACCTGAGAGAAGTAGAAAGATAATTTTGTTATATTCACATCTCCCCTATTGTCTAACCAGATGCTTTAGTTCCCTAGGTTAGAAGTATATTTAGACAAAATTGCTGATTCTAACTTCCTATTCAACACTGGATGAAATTATGACGGTGTTAAAAAAAAAAATCTAAATCAAAGTATATTCTACTGGATTAGTTCACTTGGGGGGAAATTAAAAATAGTCCCAAACCCCAAAATATTTCAAACTGTCTGAATATTCTTTTTGTTTAAATGAAAACAAAAGGGAACTCTGAAAATACACTAAATCATTTTAAAATAGTACAGCTTGTGAAAAAAACACACTACACATAAAATGACTATACGAAATAAACCATAATTGCCTCTAGACCAAGACAACCATATTTGCTTGCCTGTGATTATCACCATTGTTCATTCACTGTCAGAAATATATGTCAAGCAGACACGTCATAAGACTCTGGGACAGATTTTCATTTATGTCCTAACTGTTTTAAACATTCTGCTTTTGGGAAGGAAATCAGTTCTGGCCATAACAGTGAGCAGAAAATTCCACTGAGGAGAAGGGACGCTGAGGCAAATGCATCTGGCTTCTGCACAGTGCAATGAGAAATGGTAGGCCTCTGCTCAATAGTAAATCCAGAAGTGTTCTCAGGTTGGTTTAATTCATACTGATACTTGTCTTTTTAAAGTTCTGTCTGGTATAACTCTTTTTCATAGAATGAGTTAGCCTAAATGTTGAAATAGTTTGGTAATATCTTTGTACCAGAAGATAGAATAGAGTCATGCTAGGACTTTCTTGTCCCAGTGCAGGACAAAAAGCTTATCCTAGATTGTCAGTACTGCTGCTTTCACAACAATTTTTATAATGAGAACTGGTTTACTGTCTGCAAGGAGCAATGAATTAGGACTTAGGTTTCTTGGAAATATGGGCCACTCATAATTAATTTATTAACTTCAAGAATTAAGTGTGATGAAAAAGCGTAACTCAGTGATGAGGAGCACAATTGGTACAGACATACTAGCTCTGGATAGCATGAATTTCAGTTCTCTGAGCTGACCTGAAAACTTAAACTAGTACTCCACTGGAATGTTTTCTGGGTATATCTGTTTCTTCTATGTATTTAATCCTCTCTCCCTGATCATTTTGCAAAATGTCTTGTTTTGTGTCAAGGTAAATTCTGATTTGGCCTGATGATATTCTCTGATGATGTTGTGAGAGCCACAAAAGACTATAGCTATAACTGACAGATTGACCAAACAAAGAAATTCAATAAACTAAGAATGAATCTGACATAAGTGTATTTTTACTTTACAGTTAGAAATTATTAAGAACAGCAATTTTAGTCACATTTTATCTATTGTAATCTAAAGGATCATTAAAAGAGAGTGTTTTCACTTTGCTAACAGAAGTTGCTCTCACACAGGATTCTTCCTAAGAGGAGTAAAGTAGTGTGAAACCAGCCAGAAGGAAGTTGTAAGAGATTAGAAGAAAATGCTTTCTTCTACAGAGTTTTTTATACTAGTAGCTCCATTGGTTTTACAGTAACAAAACTTCAATACATGACTTTTTTTATAATATGCAAATTAAGGCCATAAGGAGGTTAATACTCCTGGAACACAGGTTTCAAAGCAGTAATACTTCAGCTGGTTTTCATTCTTATTTGACAACAGATACTCATAAACCACATATCTGTGAGGAGCACCTGAGGAAAAATATTGTCTATAGTCATTGTCAAAATGCAACCCATGTCAGGATTGCAAATTCTGATAGTCCTGCATTTTTCATCATTAAATCTTAGCTATCTTTTATAACTTGTGGGAAGCCTGGAAATCCTGGAGTCTTATTCTCCATTGGTTTGCACACAGCACAGTTGCAAGCATCCTATGTAGGAGAGGTAGAATACTGTCCTCCACAGTCATAGTGCTTGAATGTGTTCTGACCTGGCTTAAACTTTAGCAAGGACACTCTCGTGCAACTTGCAGAATAATAAATGTTGGCCTTTTAGATGTTACTGTTGCACAGTTAAAAATAACCATGCAAAAAAAATACTATAAAAGTAAAAATATGTTAGGTCTGTCCTTCATCCAAGAAGAAACCATTCCTGAGTAGCTGTATCAAGACAAAAGTGAAAACAGTGCTTTTACTGAAAGATATCATTTAACTGAAGGCATGAATGCAAGAGGAGAGAGATCTTCAGCTTCCCTATGCATACTTGAACAACAGCTAAATTTACAAGATGTGATTCCATAGTGGACACAAAATTTAGACTTTCAGAAGAGACTTTGGTCAAAGGTGAGACTGAGGATACTGCATATTCTCTTGAGGATACACATTCAGTGGGTGATTTTAAGCACAAATTCATACAGGAAAGGGAATGTTTTATTCCCATAGATAGCTATCTCAGTGTCAGAGGACTCACAAGGGGCAGTGATGACACTGAGAAAAGCAAATAGATCCTGCTTATCAGCCTAAGAGAGAAAAAGAATTCACCATTCCAAAACAGGAAATCTTTGGAAGAATGTCACGTGTCTGCTCCTCTGTGAGAGGTTTTAATAGTTGCTCTCATAATCTCCCAGCAAATGAAAGAGAGTAAATAAGTTTAGGACTGCCTCCTAAGGCCTTCTTGAGAAAATATGGCATATGGGCATTCTAAGATCTGGCCACTGACCACACTCCCCAGAAAGACCTAGGCAGCATTTCAATCTCCAGAGCAGCCCACTGAGCTGGCGGAGAGCTCTACACTGAAATTCTTAGATAGACCTTGCAGAATGCGTCCTTTTAAAAAATCTGTTCTCCGTTTCATTTGAGATCCAACATGGTAACAACTGACTCACTCATTATTTCAGGGAATCTAGCCAGGAAGTTTAATTAATCCAGTTCCCTTAGGGAACAATAATGGAATATTTCTTATCCCTTGAAACGTTGTATTAAATATATAGCCTATGCAAGCTAATAAAATGAGCTAGCCAGCCTGGAATGACTTCTTGTTAAACTAGAAAGATACATAGTGCTTAAAAAGCAAAAGAAAAATATTCTTTTCAAAAAGTGATGAAATGAAACAAAATGCATTAAATTAAATTAAATTAAATTTATGAAATCAGACCATACAATATTCCAGATCCTCAACCATTTCCTAATTGAATGTGATGTGCTATTTTCTTGTTGGTCTATTTTCCTGAAAGGGAAAAGGGGACAGTGTTACAGAGTTTAGAGTATTACATGCTCCCATTTCCTCCCCAACGTTTGACTTCTGTACACACAGAAAAGTTGAAGTGTAGTCTGAATTTCCGTTCTGCTGATGACAAGGAAAACTACTTCCTCCACTTAAGCTCCCTGTTTCTTTACTAACATCAATCCTAGTGTTCTTTTTTGATGCCTCTGGTGTTACCTTCTGTTCTCCTTAGCAACTTTGTTCATTTCCTGCCATATAGTGTCATGAATGTCTAGAATCTTCAATTCCCCTTCCTGGATTTCATGGAAAGTAATACCTTTCCAGGTGTGTTTCTCCATAGCTGTTAACAAAAACTTTCTGCTTTCAAGAATATCATCCACCTTTAATTATTTCTTCGTAAGGCTTCTTCAAAGGGAAACACCTGCAAGGTTGTTGTCTTATCCATATTATTCCCAGGCATCAGCAAGGGTAGGCACAGCATTGCAAATGAAGGTGAGATGAGGGATGGGGCAGGAAGCAGAGATGCCCTGTACCTGCCCAGGGCCAGCCCAGCAGGTCTCTGACAGTGGACAGGGTCACCAGGAGCCCAGCACGACCAGGCATGTCCACAGTGATGAGGCAGTTCCAAGCCCCAGCTGGGAGGTCGAGTCCCCATATTAGCATCCAGGTCCTGGCAATCATAACTGAGAATCCTATTCAAATGGGATTTCCTCTGGATTTTGTTATTTCAGTACATTTTGTTGGGAACTGATTCTGCATTTTGAGTCAGATGGAAAAAAAAGATGAAGCAAGAAAATTTCCTTTGGTATGGGACTTGAATGGTGGGGCTGTTATCCTTTGTCTCATGCTGTCTGGCTCAAGTCCTGTATATGTATGCGTGTTAACTGAATGGAAATATTCTTTGTTTAAAACATTACTTTTATTCACAAATTAAAAAAAAAAAAGTTGACTTATTTACAGGAGATCCTTAAAAGAACATTAGAAAGCAAATTCAAGAAGTTTCAAAAATAAATAAAATAGACACAAAACAGGGCTGTGGTGGAAAGGTTAAAGATATAGTTTTCTGAGGTCATTGAGATATTCAATGTTCCATGTGGTTTCACTCATAGCAGTATTAGAGGCTACAGACAAATGTTTGGAGTGGTTTAGCATGACATCTTGCTTTCATTCTGTGTAATCCATTTCCTTCATTTTCTCCATTTCCTAAACTTTTATACCACTGGGGAAGCCCAAATATAGTAACTGACTTTCTTTTTCCTATTTCTCACTTTACTTACAGAGGGTGGTAACAAAATCATCTGAGTTGGAAACATTTTCTTCTCACACTAGTTTTTTCTAGTCAGCTATCTAGTTTTCCAGTGTTGTGGTTCAACCCCAGCTGGCAACTAAGCACTATGCAGCTGCTCACTCACCTCCCTCACAGTGGGATGAGGGAGAGAATCAGAAGGGTAAAAGTGAGAAAACTCCTGAGCTGATATAAAGACAGTTTAATAGGTAAAGGAAAAGCTGTGCATACAAGCAAAGCAAAACAAGGAATCCATTCACTGCTTCCCATCAGCAGGCAGGTGTTCAGCCATCTCCAGGAAAGCAGGGCTCCATGACATGTGACGGTTACTTGGGAAGACAAACGCCATCACTCTGAACACCCCCCTTTCCTTCTTCTTCCCCCAGCTTTATATGGTGAACATGATGTCAAATGGTGTGGAATATCCCTGTGGTCAGCTGGGATCAGCTGTCCCAGCTCTGTCTCCCCCCAACTTCTTGTGCACCCTCAGCCTCCCTGCTGGTGAGGTGGGGAAACAAGTAGAAAAGGCCTTCACTCTGTGTAAGCACTGCTCAGCAGTAACAAAAATATGTTTCTGTATTATCAACATTGTTTTCAGCACAAATTCAAAACATAGCCCTATACTAGTTACTATGAAGAAAACTAACTCTATCCCAGCCAAAAAAAGAACATCTGGTCTTCTGATTTGCTTAATCACTTTCAATGTATTTCTGAACTTTTCTGAAGTTGTTGGATCTCAATATTGTTTGTGATTTAAGAGTAAGCTATTGTCCTTTTCTGGCAATGAAATCTGGCCATCTTAAAACAAAGTGATTTGGACTAACAGAAAAACAAATTAACTTTCACTTCACTTTCCTCAGTCTCAAATGGATCACATTTTTTTTCTTTTTTCTTTTTTTTTTTTTGTAATTACTCTGAGAAAATTGAGATATTTTTCTTCTCTGCTGGTGGCAGTAATCAGTAAAAAAAACAATTAGGACTGACTACAGTTACGTATTTACACAGAGTTGTCAGGTTCAGAGTTCCTAAAATATGTATTCCTGAGCTTAAGCTCTCCAGACAAGTATCTAGAGTTTCTTATTCACTTAGAGTGAATAAGTTTTATTCACATTTAGGGAATCTAGACCAAGATGTTTCAAATTTGGGTTTTATCTTATTCTTTAGAGTAGAATTAAACTTATTCCATGAGAAACTGGACGAAAAACAGAACGAAGTTTCCCAAACAGGCCACATGACATGTCTCTGATCACTAGGACTAGAGCACTTTCAACCATAAAAGGAGACACAAAACTTGAGAGAAGTGAAGAGACAGCCTAGATTAGTTCTCATAGCATAGAATCATAGAATCATAGAATGGTTTGGGTCTGGAAGGGACCCTAAAGATCATCTAGTTCCAACCCCCCTGCCATGGGCAGAGACACCTTCCACTAGACCAGGTCACTCAAAGCCTCATCCAACCTGGCCTGGAACACTTCCAGGGATGGGGCACCCATAACCTCTCTGGGCAACCTGTTGCAGTGCTTCACCACCTTCACAGTGAAGAACTTCTTCCTTACATCTAGTCTAAATCTACCCTCTTTCAGTTTGAAGCCATTACCCCTTCTCCTATCACTACCTAAGAAGTCTTTCTCTGGCTTTCTTGTAGGCCCCCTTTAGGTCCTGGAAGGCTGCTATAAGAGCCTTCTCTTCTCCAGGCTGAACGGCCCCAACTCTCTCAGCCTGTCTTCACAGGAGAGGTGCTCCAGACCTCTAGTCATCTTCGTGGCCCTCCTCTGGACTTACTCGAGCAGGTCCATGTCTTTCTTATGTTGGGGGCCCCAGAGCTGAATGCAGTACTCCAGGTGAGATCTCACAAGAGCTGAGCAGAGTGGCAGAAGCACCTCGCTCGACCTGCTAGCCACACTTCTTTTGATGCAGCCCAGAATACAATTGTCTTTCTGGGCTGCGAGTGCACATTGCCGGCTCATATTCAGTTTTTCATCCATTAATACCCCTGAGTCCTCCTCCACAGGGCTGCTCTCGATTCACTCATTGCCCAGCCTGTATGTGTGCTTGAGATTGCCCCGACCCATGTGCAGGACCTTGCACTTGGCCTTGTTGAACTTCATGAGGTTCTCACAAGCCCACCTCCCAAGACTGTCAAGGTCCCCCCTGGATGGCATCCCTTCCCTCCAGCGTGTCAACTGCAGCACACAGCTTGGTGTCGTCAGCAAACTTGCTGAGGGTGCACTCAATCCCACTGTCCATGTCACTGCCAAAGATGTTAAACAGTGCCGGTCCCAATACCGACCCCTGAGGAAAGCCACTCTTCACTGCTCTCTACTTGGACCTCAAGCCATTGACCACAACTCTTTGAGTGTAAGCATCCAGCCAATTCCTTATCCACCAAGCGGTCCATCTGTCAAATCCATGTCTGACCAGTTTAGAGACCAGGATGTTGTGCGGGGCAGTATCAAATGCTTTATATAACTCCAGGTAGATGAAGACCATTGCTCTTCCCTTATCCACCAATGCTGCAACCCCAGCATAGAAGGCCACCAGATTTGTCGGGCACAATTTGCCCCTAGTGAAGCCACACTGGTTGTCACCAATCACCTCCTTATTTTCCGTGTGCCTTAGCACAGTTTCCAGGAAGATCTGCTCCATGATCTTGCCGGGCACCAAGGTGAGACTGACTGGCCTGCAGTTCCCCAGGTCTTCCTTTTTCCCTTTTTAAAAATGGGGGTTACGTTTCACCTTTTCCAGGCAGTGGGAACTTCCCCAGACTGCCACGACTTCTCAAACATGACAGATAGTGGCTTAGCCACTTCATCTGCCAGTTCCCCTAGGACCCGTGGATGCATCTCATCAGGTCCCATGGACTTGTGCACCTTCAGGTTCCTTAGATGGTCTCAGACCTGACCTTCTCCTACAGTGGGCAGCTCTTCATTCTCCCAGTCCCTGCCTTTGCCATCTGCGACTTGGGCGGTGTGGCTGGAGCACTTGTCGGTGAAGACTGAAGCAAAAAAGTCATTGAGTACCTCAGCCTTCTCCATGCCCCGGGTAGCCAGGTCTCCCATTCCTTCCAGAGAGGGCCCACATTTTCCCTAGTCTTTCTTTTATCACCAACACACCCGTAGAAGCTTTTCTTGTTGGTCTTGATGTCCCTTGCCGGATTTAATTCTATCAGGGCTTTAGCTTTCCTAACCTGATCCCTGGCAGCTCGGACAGTTTCTCTGTATTCCTCCCAGGCTACCTGTCCTTGCTTCCACCCTCTGTAGGCTTCTTTTTTGTGCTTGAGTTTGTCCAGGAGCTCCTTGTTCATCCATGAGGGCCTCGTGGCATTTTTGCCTGACTTCCTCTTTGTTGGGATGCATCCCTCCTGAGCTTGGAGGGGGTGATCCTTAAAGATTAACCAGCTTTCTTGGGCCCCTCTTCCCTCCAGGGCTGTATCCCATGGTAATCTGCCAAGCAGATCCCTGAAGAGGCCAAAGTCTGCTCTCCTGAAGTCCAGGGTAGCGAGCTTGCTGTGTGCCCTCCTTGCTGCCCTAAGGGTCTTGGACTCCACCTTTTCATGGTCACTGTAGCCAAGGCTGCCCCTTGAGCTTCACATTCCCCACCATCCCCTCCTTGTTGGTGAGAACAAGGTCCATCATAGCACCTCTCCTCATTGGCTTCTCTGTCACTTGGAGAAGGAAATTGTCATCAACACATTCCAGGAACCTCCTCTGTTTGCCCTGCTGTGTTGTCCCTCCAACAGATATCAGGGTGGTTGAGGTCCCCCATGAGGACCAGGGCTTGTGAACGTGAGGCTGCTCCTATCTGCCTATAGAGGGCCTCATCTGCTCAATCTTCCTGGTCAAGTGGCCTGTAGCGGACCCTCACTATAATGTCACCCGTCCCTGCCCTTCCTTTAATCCTGACCCATAGGCTCTCGGTCAGCTCCTCATCCATCCCCAGGCAGAGATCCATGGACTCCAGCTGGTCATTGGCATAGAGGGCAACACCACCTCCTTGTCCTCCCTCCCCCTCCTTCCTAAGAGCCTGTATCCTTGCATTCCAACACTCCAGTCATAGAAGCCATCCCACCACATCTCCATTATGCCAGTAAGATCATAGCCTTGCAGTGCTGTCTTTACTTTTCCTTGTTTATTAAAGCAGACTTTGTTGCTTCCTTCTAACGTTAGCCATTGTTTTTCTTACTTTGAGAAATTACTTATAAAGTCAACTTATAGAATACTATTTTGATCCATTTTCAAAGGGTGGTAGAGTGTCTACTAGAAGGCCAGAAAAGGAAAAGTGTTCTCCAGGACAGTTCTTGAAGGAAGGAAAAGGGAGCAACGGCTGAGTATTATGTCACTTTTGTATGACTGCTTCATAGATAGTAGCCTCTATCCACTTTTTTGCAAAATCTCTTGTAAAAGGTTCTTGATTAACTAAATGAATGGAGGGCGGGTCATAGCTGTGCCTTGTATCCTCTTAGACCTTTTCTAAAAGGTAGCAGGGAATGAAAATTTGACTCCTACATAATCCTTTCCATTATATGCAGCATCATGCAGCTGAGTGTATTTATTTTTTGCTAAGCAGAGTTTTTCTGTTACCTTTCGGTCTGGAGTACACAGTATATGAACAGTAGTTTCTAGAGAAAGGAATACTAACCAGAAGTGACAACCTTCTGCTGTCCCATGCCAACACAAATTGTGCACTTTCATAGCACTGTGGAAATGAAAGCATATCACTGTTACAACAACACATGTTACTAAGGGTAAATTTCCAAGGCACCTGTCTGAACCCAGTGTTTCTTAGTACCCCTTGCTTTTTGTCATGAATTCTAGTGCCAAAATTGAGGAGCTGCAGAGTTGTAGTCATATTTGGGAGCAGATGGTCAAACCTACTGCTGTGTCCAAGTAGGCTGGTGGGCATAGTTATCTGATGTGTTTAGAGATATGACAGCAAGCCAAGAATCTCTCTTTACTCACCACCTAGGGATACACTCTCAAGTAAAGAGAGATTCCCCTCTGAGTAGACTAGTTGCCAGATTTGAAAACATTTGCTGAACATTTGCTGAATAGTATTTGTTCCTAGCAATAATATTTTTTAAAAGCCTCATTTTCACAGCTACTTTTTAAAGTGCATTCCTAAAAAGATGCTAAGTGTAAATATGTAAGCTTCATATCAACATCATGCTGTATTTTGAATATTTCACAAGTTTTGCCTAAGAAGAGACACTGTGACTCCTGTTCCATGATATAATTGGACATCTGCTTGCTAGGCCAGCTGACTCAATTAATTCTAAAGGTGGTTCATGGTAGGGAAGAGGAAACTACCATTGGCAATTTCCTGATGAACTTATCCAAGTGGGTATTCCCAATTTCTGTCAAACATAAAGACAAAATAAAATTTCATTTTCTAAAACATCATTCATTACTTTTTGCAATGCTTTCCAGAATCATAGATGTTATCATCTCCAGATCTATTTAATTCAGACCAGAAAAGCAGTGTGTTTCATCTCAACTTGTGGATGCCTTAGTGACTTGCCTAGTCAACAAGTTCATAACTGGTGTTTACCTAATGCTAGCCATAGAAACTGTGCGCCGCAAAATAGTAAACCTTGCTTCTATTATGCAACATGCAATTCTAGTAGTACTTCTGTTCTTCAAATCTGGACACTCTTATTCTGAAAGACATAACTCAGCACTACAGAGATGAGTCTTGATACGTGATTATCACTCTGTAAATGTTCCCTGAAAGTATACTACCTTTGAGGAAATGGTGGTATCAATTAATCAGCCTTTGTGTTGTTCAGAAGGAACTTAACTATGAAAAAGTTTCTTAAGACTTTATAATCAAATTTGAGTATGAGTATTTTCAGACAGCTTAGGACTGAAATACTTTATTTTAAAAATAGCTTTATCTAAGACTGTTTGTTTAAGGTAAGATCAGGCCACAGCTGGAAGTGAAAGAATCAGTTAAATGGATTTTGGCTACTGTTTAGACGTTCATCCACAATACATGGAAAAACTATTGATTAACTGTGCAATTAGAATTAGAATTAGATAAGGAATTATCATCAACCTAAGGAGTCAGGCAAGTATACCCCCCCTTGCAGGACAGCAAGGAGCACTTGCAGGAAACACATGTGAGAAGGCTAATTACTTAGCACAGGACAATCTGTTGATCCATGCAACTTCTAGTGATACCCTTATAACACAGACGAATGAAAATTAGTTTAAGTTCATGAAACAAGTAGGTGCTTGCGAAAGTTAAAGTTATTCTAGGCGCAGCTTTTCTGAAGCAAAAATCATTGTGAATATGCAAGAGCTTACCTTGGCTTTCATCCCAGCCTCACCACACATGACAAAACTGTGTGGAAAAGTATATAGTAGTCTTCAGTACTGAGTCACACACTATGGATTTGCTTTTATTGTGGTCTATCTGAACAAAGTTTGCAAAGCTCCAGAGAAAAATGGAAGGAAAATTGCCTCTTTTTCACACCTGCATGGGTTTGATTGCTTATCTTTGTTTATGAAATAAAACACCAGGAACATTCAATACTCGGTCATTATCTGACATAGCATTTGGCACATATGAGATAGCAGTCTCAATCACTTCTAGCTGGTAACTATATGAATTGGTGTTTTGTTAATTATCTTTAACAATATTAACATATGCAATTATTATTATCATTAGAGTAGGAATATTATTTATACATAAATAAGTGTGTGTGGTCTTAGTGGCTTTTGGTAGTTTAGGAGTACCAGCAGTATTATCACTACACAGCACAAAATTATTTCAGCCTTACACAAGCTAAAGTGTGATGTGTAATACTCAGCTATAAGCTATCCCATTAGCTAAAGAAGAATCACCTTCCTGCATTCTACAGAAGGGCTGAGAAAGGAGTATGCAGGTCCAAGCAAGATTCAGATCAGGTTTTGCTGTAAAAATCTCGGTTCTGAGAACTCTACAGCTAGCGAGTCACCATTCAGTGGAAAAAGCTCTACCAATTTCCGATTGTTGCTCATCCTCTTTCACAAATATGTGGAGCAGGAAAACATGGAATTTATAATATGACTAAATTTGTTAAAAGAGTTATGTTTTTGAAGAACAAAGGAAAACCAAGTTCCGGACGAAGACCTTACCTGAGTCTCTGGCTGTGTACATAAGACAGTGTGAAACAGTTGTACTGAAACAGATGAGTTCAGGCTTCATTCAGCATTAGCAGCTACTTGCAGCATAAGTAGTGACATATGCTTCCTACAACAGCTAAATCTAGCTCTCTAATAGAGAGTTTCTAAACTGTTTAAAGGGACATTAACTATTTCTCATACAGTTGGGAATTGTTGTGCCAGCAGCTCTATCCAAGGGCATACAGCACTGGTAGCATCAATAGATGCAGTTGTTAGGGATAGGTAATTATGGCTTGTGGTGTCAAAACCTGTACCATTTTGCTTGCAAATAGTGATTCGATGGGAGCCAGACTATTTTATATATCAGCATCAGAGTTTTATTTCTGGATTTCAATTTGTTTCTTCTTGTAGTCAAAGCTCTTCTATGCAAAGGCTGTGGGACAGACCATAGTCAAGGTATCACATGTGCATTGCATATTTAACTGAATTTCTCAAGGAGGAGCAGGAACTCCACAATAGAATGCAAGTTGTTTGTTATCAGAAAAGAGGGGATTTTCTTTATGGTTTGTTTGGTTGTTTTTCTTTCAGTTCAAATAGCAAGAGGAAAATTCATGCTTCAGCTTGTTTATTTTATTTTGTTTCTTTCCAGAAGGGATATTTTTTTTTAATATATATTTATTGTCTTTTGAATAGTTTTCATTATCAAGACACCTCAAAAGTCTGTCCTCCTCATTTAGCAGAATGGCAAAAGGTAGTTCATGAGGTTCCCAGTTGCCTAAAACAGAGTAGTATTTGCTGGAAAGCAAGCAGCATGTTGGCTGAGTCCAGAGATTCAGAGATGAAGAAGCTTGTTATGGGTAACTTCACCCTGAGCAGTAGATACCTTTGCATTTAGAAAGAAGTAAGAATTTCAATATACAGTACAAAGAACTGGCCTTCTATGCCTACACCTACTGAAAAATGTGTGCACCTTTTCCAAAAAGAAAGAGGACTGCAGTTGTAAGTGCCTTCGTGTATTTGTGAGACAAAGAGACAATTATAGAGAAAAAATGGTAGGACTAAACATCAAATGCTGGTGATCTCATTCAGTTGCAGCATTTTTTGTAAATGGCTTTTCATATTAAAGTGCAACTGATAATAAGTACATAATTTTCCAATTACTAGATAAAATTAAGGACTCACAGATTTACAAATGGATTTATTTTGCAACTAGAGAAAAAAAAAATAAAAAATTCTGCAACAAAGAGTTGTTCTTCCAGGTAGCTAAGAAATCATTTTTACTCAGGGTTGTTTTTTGAATAAAGCAGCTACATCTTAAAGTGAGAATTACTGCAGTACATCTTCGTGTTTCTGAAAAATATTTAAAATGATTGCTTCCATAAAATATTCAATTCCACTTTCACCCCTCACCAAATGCTACCTTATCAGATGGGTTTTGATAAAAGACTATGCCATTTCTCCTTTGAACACTAGGGATATTAATACTTATATTACCTGCCTTTGGGAATGCTGTGAGAGATGATTATTAATGCTTACAAAATAAAGCACTATGGCAATAGAAAGCATTGTAGTATTGAAATGTGAATACATAGGCAGTGTGCACATTTCTTTATTATGAAAGTGTCAGTTCCATTCTTAAAACTGAGTTGAAATTTGCATATCTTAATAATGTATGTCAGCAAACATTGATCAGTAAAGAAAACTTTTATTCAGATTTATTCATGTGGGTTTTCTGCTTGCTATAAATAGCCATTTGTAAGAAGGTATGTTTATATAAATCAGGAACATCTCTGATTAGGTTTAGCAATAAATCCAAAGCTAATTTATGAAATTTGAATTTCTAAACTCATTAATTTCTTCAGGTCATTTCAAGAAAGTAACCAATTAATTTATCCAAATTATTCAAACAGGATTTCTGTGTTTCACAGGTCTGAGGTGGCAGCTTAGTATGGTTCTTGTACCAAAAAAACCCCCACAGACTTCATTCCTTTTTTTCTTCACTTTTTCATTTGACTGAATGGAGCATAGAAAGGCTTTTCGTATAGTCTTTCAACATCTCCCATTATATCTAGAATCCTGAGGAACAAGATGGTAATATGGAAGGAAAGAGCAATAGAGTAATTCTACAGAAAATGACTGGTCTTCAAGCATGCTGTACCACAACCATTTGAAATCAAAGCATGATACAGAGGGAGATATCAAAAGCTACTGTGAGAATATAAGCTTGAAACACTGCAAAATTCAGGCTAGAAAAGTAGTTTCAAATACTCCTTTTACTTTCAAACCAAGGTGATTGCTGCATACTCCTTGCCCTAAGTAACAGGATTCATGCAGCCTAACTTCAGTTGAATAAGTGTGTTATTTCCACATCCACTTAGGAAGAATTCCAATAATGCAGGTATCCTCACTGTATTTTACAAGGT
The DNA here is from genome assembly GCF_947461875.1 of Haliaeetus albicilla. NCBI lineage: Eukaryota > Metazoa > Chordata > Aves > Accipitriformes > Accipitridae > Haliaeetus > Haliaeetus albicilla. The sequence continues at coordinate 20,130,128 of NC_091516.1, read as the reverse complement.
CCCATTAGCTAAGACTATCAGGGAAGTTCAGCTTAAAATTTCTTTTCGTATTTTCAAGGTATCATGGTTTAAGCCCAGCCAGTAACAAACCACCACACAGCTGCTCGCTCACTCTCCACCTCCGGTCACGGTGGGGTGAGGAGAAAATATAAAGGCAGACTCATGGGTCGAGATAAGGACAGGGAGAAATCACTCACCACTTATGGTCACAGGCAAAAGACAGGCTCAACTTGGGGAAGAAACACAATCAATTTAATTTACTACAAATCAAAACGAAACAAGGATATTAGGAAGTAAAACCAAACCTTAGAACACCTTCCCCCCACCTCTCCTTCCTTCCCAGCTCAACTCCATTCCCGGTTCTCTCTACTTGCTCTCCCCCAGCAGCGCAGGGGGACATGGAATGGAGGTTGGGGTCAGCTCACCACACCTTGTCTCTGCCGCTCCTTGCTCCTCAGAGGGAGGACTTCTCACTCTTCTCCTGCTCCGGCGTGGGGTCCCTCCCACAGGAGACAGTCCTTCATGAACTTCTCCAACATGAGTCCTTTCCATGGGCTGCAGTTCCTCACAAACTTCCCTGGTGTGGGTCCTTACCGCGGGCTTCAGCTCTTCCTGAACTTCCCTGTCATGTGTCCTTTCCGCAGGCCGATCTTCAGTCAGACTGCTCCAGCGTGGGCTTTCCCATGGAATCACAGCCATCTTCGGGGGTATCTGCTCCACCGCTCACCTCAATGGGCTGGGGGCGGACAGCCTGCCATCTCACCATGGGCTGCAGGGGCATCCCCTCCTCCCCGTCCTTCTTCACTGACCTTGGTATCTGCAGAGGGGCATTCCAATCACCCTCCTCAATGCAGGTTCCCCTCCTTAAATCTGTTCTCCCAGAGGCACTGCCACTGTTACTGATTGGGTCAGCCTGGGTCAGAGGTGGGTCCAAGTTGGAGCCAGGGAAGCTTCCAGCAGCTTCTCACAGAAGCTGCCCCTGCAACCCCTCCCCCGCTACCCAAAAAACCCACACCACACAAACACATAACACAAGGTTTGGGCTTTGAATTTCACAAAGATAGCTTTTTGCAAGATAAACATTGTGAAATTACTGGTACTCCCATTCAGAGGTAAATATTAGGAACATAGTAGTTTACATGGCGGTTCAGCATTTCTCAGGTCATGGTTGGCATCAGAATTTGTATTGAGAGGATGTTTCATACTTGATGAAAGAATCAGTTTGGTTGCAATTTCACAGCCATCAACTCTCTCATGTCAATTACAAAGAAGAGGAGAGAAAAAAGTCCGGCTCTTTGTTGCTGCCTTACCACTAATTTGCTAGGTGTTCATCATTGCTACAGTTCTTTAATCTCTAGTAGAATGTGTTCATTGAAAAGTGTATGTTTTAAACTTTTTGTCTCTAGGTTCCTGCAACTTGTCAATTTGTGCTCTAAACTGTGCTTCCTACAACGTCCTTCATTCTCATCTTTCCTTTTCTCAGTCTGGCATCTAAATGTGGAAATTTTTTTTACATTTGACATGATGTGCAGCCTTGCTTCCTCTTCATAAATCTTTGTGGTGATCTTCCATCACTCAGTCTTCCATCACAAACTTACAGATACCCCATTAACACAAAAGTAACAAAAGGTATACATTGCAAGATATTTTTTCCTCCAATTTTTCTTTACCTTTTGTTTTGGTCATCATTTCAGGAATTAAGAGGCTCTGATGGTGAGTCCAATAAAAGCTTATATTCAGGCTGTACTTTTACTAAGTGAGTGGAAATTTTATTATCACAGTCAATGATAGCAAAATAAAGCCAGCATGGGTACTCCTGCATTTTTACCCTTACTTTACACCATAAACTTCTCAAGTCAGAATTCTGTCATTACTTATGAACTACTGAGTGCAGAAATCCAATTGTGTAAATAACATTGCCACTCAACTTTTACCATTATCATATGAAACAGAAATACTAATGAATAACAATAAGGTGAATAGACACTTTTTAAGGTCTCAAACTATTGTACCGAATTACCCAAGAAGTTCTAGAAAACCTGTTCTGCTTTCATGATATATTTCACCGACTCAACTATTGTGAAAATTAACAGAGTGAAGTTAAACAATTGTTTTCAGTAATCCAATGCTCTCTGTTCTTTGGCAGTATACAACTAGACTGACTTTCAATGTGAAAAGAAAGCACACACTTAGATTTTTGTTCATGGATCTTCCTAAGACTGTAGCAATATATATGCAAATGGTCAGTCTCTGACTATTTAAGCAGTAGTAGATGAGTACCCATGGAACTTATTTTAGACACTTACTTCAGTACGTTTGGAAAAATTTGCTTAGTTTTCTTTAATATGAACACATTAACTGAATAGGAATAAGGATATTTGCATAGCTATATATTTCAAGGTAAAATCATGCTCTCACAGAAAGCACTGTGAGGTTTAGGTGCTAGGTATTTTCTAGTTGTTTCATTCAAAACTAGGTTTCAGCCCTCTGGGCACAGTTGTTGATTTCAGGGATTAATGACAGAATGAAAATTTTTAGGCTGTAATTTCTCTATGTATGTGAAAGACATGGCTTTATCTCAATCAACTATCCAACTTTAGATCTAGCATTACAGACTTCTTAAAAGTTTCAATTAGAACACAGATTATGGGATTTTACACTGCAGATGAGTAATTTCTTAATCTTTAGCTTTAAAGGAAGAGAGACATCTGTAATACACTACAGAAAATGCTGTTGTTCCTTAATTTTCTTTTAATAGAAAGGTTTTATATTTTTAATTTGCTTCTTGGTCCTTCTGAATTAGGATATTGTATTAAAGAAATAAACATAGGAATTAATTTGAAATCTGTAAAACTCCTGGACTCACGATGAGACTTGAGAGATTATTTATTTTTAAGAAGAGAAAACATGGAAGTAGGGGAAAATAATAAAATATGAAGTAAGAACAAAAGAGGAAAGGCATTTTGTCACTTATCACAATTGTGTATTACCATACCTCTGGGGAGAAGTGGAGAGAAAACAAACAGCATGCCATCCTTATATTCACAGAAGACTTCCTGATGCAAGATGAGCTTTCAAGAAAACACCTTGATTCAGGTTCTGACAAGCTGGCATCTCCAAATTACAACTCTTTTTCAACTCTTGTATAGATCTGAATAATCAACAGAAGCAAAGGAATAACCCAGCTAATTCAGGCAAAGATTTCACTGTGAATAAATAAAATATTGAAAGACACACTGATCAGCAGGAATTTCAAAATGGACTGATGTGAACTTTATTGCTAGCTCGTCAAGCCCTTTACTGAAGGATCATTACCTTATAAAACTCCTCCAAATGAGGATTCTGTTTATAATACAAAAACACTTCACAGCAAAATTTTATGAATGAAAAATTGTGAAACAGCCTATGAACCATAAAACAAATACTTTATAGAAAAGTAGAGAGATATACTGGGATCTGGCATCTTAAGCATAGTATTCACATTTTTCATTATTGTATATTAGCTTTTAACCTTTTCCCTATGTGTATGTCAGTAGCCCCAGTACTGTTCACAGTCCCCCCAGCTTGGTTTCATCTCCAGACTTGATGCATGTGCCCTCCATCCCCTTCTCCATGTCATTGACAGAGATGTTGAGCAGGACAGGTGCCAGGATAGACCCTGCAGTACCCTACTTGTTACCTCCAGACAGAGTATGACCCATTTACTGTGATACTCTGAGCTTGACCAGCCAGCCAGTTTTTTATCTGGTTGGTGTCCCCACACACAGACTGTAACATCCTAACTTGTATCACATAAGAATATTGTTGCAGACAGTATTGAAAAGATTGCTACAGTCTGGGAAAATTGTTCTCCCCTTGTCTACAAATCCAGCCCTTCTATCACAGAATGCAATAAGGTTGGTTAGGCACAATTCACCCTTGATAAATCCATGCTGACTGTTTCCACTCACCTTCTCCTTCATGTGCCCATAAATACCATTCAAGAACACTTGTTCCATGACTTTCCCCAGGACCGAAGCAAGGCTGACCAACCCGTAACTTTCTGGTTTGTTCTTTTGGACTTCTTGGAAGATGGGTGAAACATTTGCCTTTCTCCAGTTGTTGGAGATAAGGCATTTCAAATGACCAATTACCATTGTAAAGCATTTATGAAAAATTTATGAAATTTATACTCAACAGATTGAGTCACTCATACCTTTTTCTAATATTCGCTGATATCCTGTTCCAGAAGCTGAGTTTTATTTCCACAAGAATATGTTACTTTCAACTTTTCCATTCCAGAAACAGAAGAATTTTTCAAATTCTAGTTTACAGTCCATTTATCTCTAGATTTTTTTTCACTCTTCTCAGTTACTTTTTTTTTTTTTTTTTAATTCATAGATATAATGTCCAATGTAGACAAGAATTTGATTCACTGAAGGGCAGAGCCATGGTCATAGCCTTGCATCTGAGTGGGCAGAAGGGGCAGATGAGAAGTTGGATCAATTCATAGCAGTTCACTGTGTGGAGTTTATGAGCATCTATGTACTAAGTTATGTAAGACCTTGCTTTCCTCTACATTTAGTTATGAAATAGCAATTCCATGGAAATTTGAAGAAGTAGGACAAAAATAAGGCTTTGGAAAACAAACAGCATTTGACATGAGGAGGAATCTACTAGATGCTAGTAGTAGGGAGTACTAGTATGACAGGAAATACTTTCTCATTGCAATCCAGGCAACTTTTTGACTCCTAAGGTGCAGCTCTGAGCACAAGTTCTTATTTCATAGGTGCATTGTGCTATGTGAGACACAGCTTGATAAATAATATTTGGATTTTCATTTGGTTTCATTGGAAACAATTATCTCCATTTCCAGAATCAAATAATTCACAGATTCATTGTAATTTTCTGTCATTAAAGTTCATCTTCAGTTGAATTTTAGTTTCTCTCCTTTCTTTTCTTTCACTTGAAATTGTTCTTTCTCTTTCTTGTCTTTTTTCTTCATCTTTTTCCCTGTTCCATAATTTTCCAGGATATATGTAAAGGAGTCTCATACTTTAAATAATATTTGTTCACTTTTTCTTTCTTCAGTTCCCTCCATTCTTCTAGTTACTCTTGCTCTTTCTTTCGCTTTTTCCTTTTTCTCTTTTTCCTTTGTCTTTCCCAGTGTCTCCCTTGTTTATTCAGTTTCCCTCTCTAAACGTGTTTTCCTTCTTTCTCTTTTCCTACTTCTCTTTGCACACATTCAGTTTTGTTCTCACTTCTGTTCTCTTTCTCCCTCATTCCCCATTCCCTCTGCTTATGCGCATGCAATCTCTATTCTCTCCTTTCGTTCAAAGATTTATTTTCCAAAATTCCTTCCTCTCTGAAGATTTGTGTAAAACCCTGAAGCAATCAAGCAACGGTCTTCATTTCCACTCATAGGTTTGGATAAGGCCTTATGTCTCTCAGAAAATTCTTGCCTATGAAGGACTCAGTTATTTGTTTAGAATGGAGAGCAAGAGAGCATTCAGTCTGGAATTTAGGCAGCCAAGTGTATCCTGATGTGACCTGTGCCTTTCGTTCCCATTCTCCCTGTGCTTTCTTGTGTTCAACAGTTCTCTTCACAGTTCATGGTTTGTTCCTGGTCTTAGAAGAGAGTGGTCTTGTAGAACAAAAAATTTAGAAGTATAAATTGCATAGGTTTGAACTTGCAAATAAGAAATTTCATAATTATTTCAGTCTCAATAGGCCTATAGCTCCATTCAAGCCATGAAAACAGCACCTGAGGTATGACAAGTCTGATATTAGAGTAATTTGCTGTGGATCCAGACTAAACACCTGACTTTCAGTTTGCTTTTGGGACATACTTTCACAACTTGTGTTAAAAAATAGTGCTTAGATTAGAGCTTCTCACATTTTTCTCTGGACAGCTACTCTACACTAGGCAAAATCCACAATATCTAGATATCATGTAGCCAGGAAAGCATTTTCAAAGGAATTATGGAATAAAAGTTACGTGACAAATTCACAGAATCCCAGACTCTGGTGAGATATCTGTTATGGAGTACTGTGAAGGTGGATGTTGATTTTCAAAGTGATGAGGCCACCACAAGAAAAGCCAGACTAGCAACCCAGATATCAAATTTTCAGTATATCCAGAAATATAGCACAAACTTTTTGTCTAAGCAACGAGTTTGGACAGTAATCTTCTCTAAAAGTGAAAGTTTCCTTAACATTGTTTTTTATGTCTTCTCTTGAAACTATGAACAAAAATGTCTGCTAGTGTCAGTTGTGAATCTGTAATGTAAGAAACTCTGCATAAGAAGCCATAGTAAGATCATCAAGTCATTTTATGGTGAAAAAAAAAAAAAGAAACAGATATGAGACAGCAGTTGCTTTTAGTCACTCCACCAGTGTTTGAAAGTGGATACCTGCTACCTATCCCATATTTTATCATTATTCTTAGTACATCCCATCCTTTCCTCAGTTCCCCAGAGAAAGTAATTCAAGAAAAAATGGTTTGTTTTGTTATCACAATAATACACAGACCCCAGCTACAGTTTTTACTGCCATGTTGAGGAGTTAATCAAGCCTTTGTTTGCAATATATTCCCCTTATAACATAATTGTTATGTGACTGCTGATTTGAGTTTTAATTTTGTGATAAATTGAGTGTAAAATCCTATGGTACAAGAGGAAATAAGAGAAAAAAAGGATGGTGCTCTGGCAATTCAATGTAAAAATATTTTTCTCCTTACAAGTAGGAAACATTTACATGAATTTGAGCACAGGGACCCTGGAGTTCTAGATCGCACTAGGTTAGAAAGCCAAAAGCGGGGAAATCTACATTTTTTAATTCTTGTAATGGCTTTTCATCAAACTAGTTGTTTTGGCTACTCATGGAAATTATTAGAAAATAATAGTTGCTGGTTATGTCATCACTGTGACAGTGTCAATTTTATGAATATCCTGCTGTAAAAAGCACATTTATGTCTGGTTTCATTAAGTACCTGTTCAGTGATGTAAAGTAAATTGCAATGTTGGATTTTTTTTTTATATGTACATAGATATTGCCTATAGAAAGGTTTGCTTGGAAAGCCAGTCAATTTTAAGACATGGTCTTTGAGATAAAAAATTATATCCAACACTTCAAAAGCCCCAGGATCTGCCACATGCTGTATGTTTGTCTAACTCTTCTGTTTGTGTATTATAAATATGTATATTTTATGATTGTATTACACTTATAGAAGATTCTTCTTTTTATGCTGTTTGGAATTTCTTGCTTACATTCATTTTTTCCCTTGGGGCTGGGGAAGTTGGGTTTATTTTGTTTTGTTTTGATTATGATGAGATCTCTCTGAACTCTGTCTCCATCTGTTAAGGAAAATATACCATTCCATATGTCTGATGATTTATTTGATGATATATAGATATTTTTATATGTATGGAAATGCAGTAGATATGCCTATGTTTGAAAGGTCTGTATATGGCTTGTCAGAACTGAATGGTTCACTCTGTGCTGGAATAATGAAGAAGAGAGCTATATGTGTATTATCACAGGATTTTTGGAAAAGAATACAAAAAACCTCTCCAGCCTTCTCTCCATGATATCCATTTGCTGTGTTTCTAGAGTGTATCGGATCTCCTCCACCATTATCTTGAAAGTGGAAAGGATAGCTAAAAGGGAAGGAAGTGATTCAAATTTTGTATTTTGAAGATGGAAGACACACCTGGAAGACCATTTTCTGTGATGATGCAACTTCTTTCCCTTAAGATCTGTCACATAAACATCATGACTCCAGCCTGTTTATACACTCTGGGTAACAGATTTGCAAGAATGGAGTGATTTCTGTGAATCTTCACTGTGAACACAAAAGCCCTACATGGTTCTTTATCAGGTAGTTGTGAGGAATAGAAGGCAAAGAGCTTAGGATTTACCTGATAACAACACAACATGTGATTTGTCTCCTTCTTCATAGGGTGATATGTATGATCCAGTCATATTAAAGTATATTAGCACTTCCATGCGTTATTTGGTACAGTACTATCTATCAAGTTTACCAGTAGACCTCTTTAAGGTGTGCTTTGATGACTACTTTCAAAGGACATCCAAAGAAGAAAGCAAGAAATTTGAAAAACAACTGTGCAGAGAAGCAACTATCAAAATAAAAGTAACTTTCCATATTTCCACATGCATCTTGGAGATTCAGCTAAGGTTCACAGTCCCAGAAACCATGGAAAAAGACTGGCCTGTCTAGAAGATCTGGTTTGTCCCTTATAAGAAAGCATGAGCTTTCCTAGTTAGCTTAGTACTTGTGGCAGTACATACTGATTTTGACTACCTGGATGAATCCACTTAGGCTTTCTCTGAGGCCAGAGACTGAATGAATGTGTAGGCTTTACTACCTTTTTGTATCACATCATTTGCTAGTAAGCAAATGAAACAGAATTAAAGGTGTTTGATTTATTAATGACTCTCTCTTGCAAAGTTTTTCACTAAATAGTAGTACTGTTTCTGCTTTTAATCAGCAAATTGTAAAATTATACTAAAAATTAATTATGAATACTAATATATATCCACAATAGTAAATACTATCTTTTTTTTTCCACACAAATACTAAAATTATTCATAACATAAGATTATTGCAGATATTTTATCACTGTACTGTATCTGTTGGGATCTCTGGTACTTTTCTTCAGCAGACTTCTGAATTCATTGTAATATTGTGTCCCAATCCAATGTCGGGGAAGGTTTCGATATGATCCCAAGAGCGAGATTAAGACACAAACAAGGTCAAATGCCATATACCCAAAAGAGTTTATATTATCAAAAGTATCAAAAGTAGAAAATAGTAGTGATAGGATAGAATGGAAGAAAAGGCAGAAATCAAGCAAGCAGTCAGGATAGAGTTGCAAGGATAGTCACCACCGTGGATCCAGCGGTGTCCCGTTGGTCCTCAGTCTTCAATTCTTCGGTAGTGGGTGCACACCATGCCTTGTCTCCACATTTTTTTATAGGGCATGGTTCGATGATGCATGCACATACGTACTGTTCATGCACTGTTCACACGCTGCAGGTTTTGTCTATCACACAACCTTTGCGTGATCAATACCAGAAACTAGTATCTTATCTCAAAGACTACAGTTTCCATGAGAATGGTAGTCTCCACATTCCTGCATGCTTCGTCAGCTCCAACCCGTTTCCTCCCCTGGATGCGTCAGTGGCCTGGTAATCGTCCTTACGGACAGAGGAGTGTCCTGCTTAAACAGGCCATCCCAGAGAGAAATGGCTTGAGATAAATAGTTCACAGTTCAGTCTCTCACATCAAACAATCCTTGAGATGAATGGCTTGAGATGACAGTCCAGTCTCTCACACCTAACAATCTTTGAGACAAACAGCTCGAGATAACAATTCAGTCTCTCACAAGTTGTTATTCAGAACTCCTATATTGCAATGCTACTGTTAGTGCAATAAACCACACCAACTAGTCACTGCAGTATATATACTTTGAATTCGGCCTCCTATTCTTTTACATATCACAAAGGCATAATGTATAATGGCACACAGATTAAAGACAGAGGAACACAGTAAGAATGCTGTATTTAAGCTTGCTTATTTTCTGATGATAAGCTACAGCAAATTTTGAGTTTAAACCAGCACTTCTCCCTTACCCATTAGTAGCCCATTGATCTCTACAGGCCAACAAAGAAGGGCTGTGTTATTCTTCCCAACTAGTTCTTCCCTTGGGGAACACAATTTCTGAGAGCAAAAGAAATACATAGGCAGTTACCATTGAACACCATAGATTGGAAAATAAAAAAACAATCACGTGTCTCCAGACTCCAGATGTTACAAGAATTTCAGGATGTTACCTGGAGTGATCCAGTTTACAGCAACTGTGGAACTGCTGGCACATGGCACCATAAAATTGACTTTTCAGTTTGGACTTGCATGTAAGTATCCAAAAGAAGTACACACATCCTGCTAGCAATTCGAAAGTCCTTCTAGTTTCTTCAGGCTCCTTAGCTGCACACACCACTTCTGATCTTTGCTCAGGCATGAGCTGTTTCCAAGAAAATTAGTGAGGAAAAGGTGGATCTGTCTTCTCAAGAATAAGGCTACTCTTTAAGCCCTAGCAAATTTGCTACATGTCTCTGGTCTTGATAAATAGCAACAGGTCAAGTCGAAACACTGACAGGGATGAAGTCTTAGGTTTCACAACCTACGCCTAAAAAAGGCCAGCACTTTTCCTTCACTCCAGTCACCACATAGCATGGGTTGGACAACACATGGTGAGGTGAGGTGTAGGCCACTCTTACCCATTTCAGAGTTGTTGCTTGGGAATACCAAGCTGTGTTGAATGTGAAAGATAACATCTTTTGTACAAGAGAGTACTGTGAGCAATATTGTTTCTTACCCAAACAGGTAAAACATGACAGACTTTTTAAGAAAGCTACCTTTTCTGATACTTCCTTAACCTATGCAAAGTCTGCAAACACTGAGAATTTTGACAGGAGATACCATTGCTGCTGTGTATTTCAGTGAGACTTGCTGTGTGTCTCTTGTTGCCAGGAAGTGGTAAGGAGTATGTGCCTCATGAGCAAGGCAGGACATTAATCCACTGCTACCAGGTAGTGTCATTCCCTTCCATATCATAGGTGTTCAAGTATCTTCAAGTTCTTCAGCAGCGACTGCAGATCCTGTGAAGGTGAACCTCCCTCCCAGAACATATCCAAAAAGACCAGATTCCTCTGCTACTCTCTGGAGGCACTGTCTCCTGGAAGCCATCTTAATGCAGACAAATAGTTACTCACTATTAATTATATATGCACATATTAATGACCTTCTGCTAAAGTATTTTAAATACTTCCATTCTGGGTTTTGAAAATGCAAACATGTTTTATAACTTGTAAAAATATGAAGGGGGCATGCATGGGGTGTTCTGTGCTTCCCATTAAAAATAAGGACATTTTTGACGGATGCAATATGGCAGAATATATTAAGATAATTAATTTATGTTCCTTCCAGCTTTTTTTCATTTCTCAGCATGACCTCTGTTTCACGCGTAACAGAACAATCAAAAATGGATTAGTTTATAGACTGAAAACACTCAGAGTTTTATCTTTCCATGGAAAACTTATCTAGTCTAAGTTGGTTTGTACATTGATTGATGGAAACCATAATAATTTCTTTTACTTGAGTCAAATACTGAAATATTTCAGTGCAGTCACAAGGTTTTTGTTGTTTTCACAGCTTTCTTATCATTACTTTTTTTTTTTTCATTTTTTTAGTTCACATAAACAAAATTGTTTCCAGGACCCAACAGCTGGCACTTACTGGCTGAAGGAATGAACAGGAAGACAGGGTGTTCATAGGATTATAGAACAAGCTGAGAAGGAAAATTTATGCAGAGTTTGTAAACTTAGTGAGGCAGAAAATAGATTGGGGTGCAGACAAGAAATAATGTGTCAGTCAAAGCTAAGGATACAGACATAAGCATCCACAACATGAGAGCAATCATGTGCTTGCTTAGCTTTTGTGACTTCAACAGTTACTTCTGAGTTTGGGTAGAACAACAGACAGATGTTTTCTAGAGATCATACTCTGAAGTGACTTTTTACGAGTCTCTTTTAAAGCCTGGCAAAAGCAAGAATAAAGCTGCCTTGCAAGGTGTGAGAGATGGTAGAATGGCTTCAAGGAAGGGTCCTGAGGAGGGGAAAAACTTTGCAGCTGAACACTGTAACTTGGCCATTCTGTCCCCTTGTGTAAACTAATTTTCTTCAAATCTATGATTTCATCTCAATACAATTGATTTTTCTGTAGCATAGTGTAGGTCAATGCTTTGTACTCAATACTCACAAATGAAAGCAAGAATTATATGCTGTTCATGTATTGTAATAGTCTTTATCAGGTCAGGATTTTCAAGCCCTCCTGGGTGGATATTTTTGTCTAATGGCTTCTGCTGGTCTCCTTTCTCTATTTGATTTATAAGCAAGGAGCTGCTCCCTGAAATGACTAGGAATGACAAGATTTTACAAGCAAGATTATACTACGAAGTATTATTGTCAATACTATGCAAATTGCCAGAAAGGCATTAGACTGCAATTTAACCAGCACCTAAGAAAGAATGTCCGTTACATATGTGACACACAGCAATTAAAGAACCGGTTCATTTGCATTCAAAGTATCTATTTCATTAGTTTACTTGAAGCATATTCTTAGTTGCTTTTGAGATAATGGTACTCAAATTTCATAACATTAAAGAGGAAAGAATAGCCTGAAAGAATCCATCTTAAAGGTAAAGGGGCAATGGTCATCTGTCTTTGCTAGTCTGAACTACACACAGGGCTATCAGCTGACTTCAATTATATCCCCTCAGTAACAATTTGATAGGTTCTGTTGAATACCTGATTAACATTTATATTCTATGGAACAATGTTCATTTAATAGTACCATGGTTATTAAGTCAGGTACTTTATTGATACTTTTATGGGTTAGGGCTCATGTGCGCAGAGTAAGCAAAGTCACTTCACTGTTATATGGTGGATAAGAAATAATAGATCATCCAATTTTCCAAGACATGTTTCTCCTATCTCTTAACCGCACACTTCTATCAACATATTTAGATATTCATGGCAGGTTAATATGGGCCATTTTCACCTGGCAACAGCATCAGCCCTTAGCAACAGTTCATGTGTATTCAGACCACTAGTAACACTGAACCAAAATGGAAGATCAGACTATAGAAACCTTTGGATGATGTATGTCAGGAATTTTCAGGTATTATTCTGCCTTAACAACAGTCTCATTTCATTCCCTAGCAACTCTGAATATAAACTCAGTTTTATTTTCCTGTTCAAAATTACCTCTTGGGAACAACTAAGAGGATTCCCTTGTTAACTTTAATGAATTCAGTGTTTCACTTATTCCTAGTTTAAGATAAATGGCAGAATTCAATTCTGCATAGTAGAGCTTTAGGTCTATGCAGTATGTCATAGCTTGAAAGTTATGAAAATTAAGATGGTAGAACTGTATTTCAGTGTTATTCTTCTACTTCTTTATACGTACTTATATAGAGCTGCTATTTCACAAAATTTTATGAGTATTATACATGTACAAAAATCATTGCTGTCATCCATCAGACTTCTTGCATCCTGCCTGAGCAAGCTTTTGTATTGTTTGATAACAAAGACCTATATATACTTGTACTGGAATCTTTGAGGAGAAAATACCTTGTCCCTGAAGGGAGTAGTAAGTCTCCACTGCTATTTTATTGCCATTCATATGTATCCCATCTACTTATCCATTGGTACAGAAGTATCAGCTAAAATCGTATAGTATATCTCTTAGGACGAACATAGATTAGATTTCAGCAGTATTTCTGTAGTGTGGCAGATACTTACCTTGTGGTGGATACTTATCTAGCAGTGGTTCCTCCGTGTGTTAGCATATTGCATAATTTTCATTTTCTACTAGTATCTCACTATATTGAAATTATTCAATTTATCTTTTCCTGTTTAAAGACCCTTCTGGACTCTGTATTTGAATAAAGAAATATGATCCCACAATGCATTCTTAAGAGAGAGTAATTGACGTTGTGTTAAAACTTATTTGTGTATACCATAGAATTCAAACAAAAAGAGGAAAGAAGGAAATGAAAAGCAATGTGAATGATCACAGAGCTTGTTAGTTCCATTTGTGTCTTCTGGTTGTTACCTGTTTCCTTATTACACTTCAATAACACACCATAGATAGATAGATAGACAGACAAACAGATAGATAGATAGAGATTAGATAGAGACTAGATATAGATATGGAGATATGGAGATATAGATATAGATTAGATATAGATAATATAGATACAAATATAGAGAGATAGATATATAGAGATAGAGATAGATTATATAGATATAGATATATAGAGATATATATATTATATAGATTAGATATAGATGGTATAGGTATAGATGATATAGACAGATATAGATAGATACAGATAGAAGATACAGATGATATAGATAGATATAGATAGACATAGAGATAGAGATATAAAGGGATACAGTTAAAGGTCTGCATGGGATATCAATTTTGTCGTTTTTTCAATTTTCAGTGCTGAATTTTTCTTACACAACCTTGATAGTGTTCATATGGATTTTTTAAACAATAAAATAATTTTACACACTCAGAGTATGTGTGCTTGTAAGAAAGCAAAATACTGTGTCACTGCTAAGTGACTTGAAAGAAACGAGTAATCTGACCAACACAGTAACTTTTCAGGGTATTTTGTAATCCAGTCTTTAACTCTGTGATTTAGGACTTGCCCACACACTGAGTAATATTATTCCTCTTATCTCACCATGCAGCACTGATCTGTTTCCAAATCTTATCTACAAATGATCTTCTTTTATACACTATACACACTGAAAAGTTATACAATCCTTTTCTGCATATGCAGTCATTTTTACGTACCCTTTCTGCATCATCACCCAGACACAGAGGGCATTGCTTATTGTTATCATGGGTGTGCTTTGAAATATCTCCTTTTCCACAGTCATTTCCACTTAACTAGACTCAGTTTCAGCTTATTAAAAACAAGGTCCTCCTGATCATAAAATAGCCTCATAGCAACAATAAGCTACAGCACAGGGAAAAAAAAAAAAAAAAAACCAAACAAAAAAACCCACAAAAACCAACCAACCAAACAAACAAAAAAACCCCAAACAAATTCTCTCCTAATTAAAAGTAGCACATTTGTTTGAATAAGAAAATATATAACAAAATGTGGTGGAATAAATGATTTATTATCGATATTATTATACTTCAGTCACTCATGTTCTCTTTGTGTGCTATTCTTTTTGAGGTATGGAAATTCTGTTAGTGTATCAGACAAGAATGTGATTTCTTGTTTGACAGTTCTATATATGTATACAGTGTTAATATATCTGGTTATGTCCTATGTTCATGTTATCACACAAAGTCACATTTTTCAGTTGAAACGACAAGTATACCTTGCATATCAACCCGTATGACAATGCATACGTATAAATATATTCTCAGATATACACAATCTTTAGTTAATCGGGAAAATCAATCAATATATTGTGAAATCTGACCTCAGGAATTCCTCATGAAGAAATACAAGTCAGAGTTTAATGATATCTTATTAACATATAACCTGCCACTTCCTCTGCTATTTCTGTAAGTACTTCATATTTAATTTAACTTCATAATACCAAAACTACAAATTCTGCTTATCAACTTTTTAATTAGAATCAAGGAAAGGATCATGTAATCTCTTCTCTGGATATAAAGGCAGGTTAAGACACAATTAAATGGTAGTTTAACAAAAGAAATAGATAAAGCTGCAAGTGCTACAAAATGGCAGAAGTGTTCTAGCACCATTTACAGAAATAAGTGAGATGCCACATTAAAAATTTATTATGAATAATTTAGCTCTGAAGAAAATGTTAGAAAGAAATTAGATTGGATGAGTGATTAGTTTATCACTTTGGGGATAACAGGTACAACGGGTTTAGGTTTTAATAATGGAACAATTGGAAAACTACTATTTGGACAGAGATTTCTGGCATAGCTGTGAAATAGAAAACTGTTTTAGAATTAATTTCTGGTGTTAATTAAAGGCCTGATTCAAACTCCTTCTTGAGGTCCAGGGAAATTTATCAATTGCATTCACTAAGTTTTGGAACCAATCCTATGACATCTCTACCACAAAAGAAAAATGCTGAATATTGTCATTCAAATTTTAAAAAGCAGTTAAAGAGTTTGCAAAAGAAAGATGAAAGATTAAAATGCTGATATCATGAATATGGTGATGTCAAGATAGAATACTAAATCAGGGTACAGAAATTTATGTATATATGTATGTATCTGCAGTTATGAATAATTTTCCAAATTAGGAAAAGGTATTCAAAAATAGTTCTGAGATTTCTCTTGATTATAGCCAGATTTGGGGAGGATCATCACACTGGAAATTAGTTAGACAAAATAACACAATAAGAAGATGCAGAAGTATATAAAACTCTTAGATGACTGGAAACATATTTTTAAATGGGAAACATGGATAATACATTTTGGGGGGAAATGAACCAAAACAGTAACATTTCATTAAGTGGAAAAGCTTGCCATGTTCTACACAAGTCAGGAAAACTGGTTGCTGTAAAAAACTTACAGACATTATTCTATAATGCAATATACCCCAAGAGATTTAAGGTTTTGCATGTCATTGATCAGACTGCAGCTAACATGAGTTAAACTAATTTTCCTGGAGTGGATACACTTTCTCACAGTGTGTGTTGCTGTTGTTAATCATTTTATTGACTGAAGTTCATCCCTGTGGAGAGGACCTATCCAATACCCATGGAGAGAAATTAAAACCTGTTCCTGCAAACACTTAAGCATCTGCTTATTTTTGCATGAGTAAGGAGCTCTTTTCAATTTTAGTAGGCTTGATGATGTGTATAGACTTCAGTGTTCATAAATGTTTCATAACATTTCTGAACATAACTGTCAAGAAAGACTGTTCTAAATGTGTGGTGCATTTATCTTGTACTGGCCCTCAGTGTAATGGTGAATTTGCATTAAGTAAACTGTTCAGCATAAATATAAAAAAGTCAGTTTCTTGATTCCATATTTAATATCTATTATGAAAAATAAAATATGATGCCACAGTCCTTACTTTTGTCTCAGAGGAAATATTTTACTGACAAGAAGTGGACCAACATGTAAAGGTGCAATAACCTTGAAATTAGTGGAATTGTAACTCATACAACTAGTACTGGTACTAGACAACAACAGCAGAATTTATTACAGTCCTTTTGGCTAAATTATTGCTTGAAGAGAAACTGCATCTTTAGGCTTTTCAAATAATAAATATAATAAAAATAATAAAGATTGACAGAAAATTTTGGAGTATCAGCTTCTATGTGCAAGATTGTCATTGAAAGCCTGAAAAGCCTGGGTTAAAAGGCCTACTAAAGAGGACAGGTACCTTGATGCTGAAGACAGAATCTGTTTTTTTTTTAAAAAAAGAAAGAAACTAAAAGAAAAGCATATATTACTGAAAGTGGGAGAAAAGGAAAGGAATAGAAAGACTGAGCTGCTTCAAAGCCAATTAATATTTTTTAAATGGTAGTTGCCATGACTAGAGAGAGGGAAAGAACTATTGAAATATGAGATTAAGAGAGAGAGAGAGAAGACTGATGAATGATAAAGAGAACACATTACATCGTTTTTACTGGAAGAACTTTATATGAAGTAAACATCAAAAAGGCAAATTCTGACCAAACCTCTTTAGCAGTGGAGGTCTCCAAGAAGAGTTGAACTGGTGCTTTGAAACTATTCTGAGAAGCAGAACAGAAAATTCTCCAGGGGCACAGAAAGAATTCTTCATTTATCTTAATTACATTTTAGGTCCCAAGTACAATAAAGGCTGTACCCACTGTTTGCCCATTAGATATTTTATTTATGCAATGGCAGCATATTTAATTTACTTTTCTAAAAATACACCTTTCTGCTGAACTATTTTTAAATACATTAGTATTATTTATTTTTATGTTTTTGAAAATACATGTCCTAAATTGCCTTAGAGCTCAGTGACATTCCTTTGCTCTTTATATTTAACACTCAGTTGGTCACTTGTATTGAATGCTTACTGAAGGAGCTAAATCATGTATAATTTATGTCTCTCACACTGTCAGCAGAGCTTCACTGTGACTATTCACATGAAATATTACTCATTCATCTAAATATTTTCAAAATCTTCCCTTTAGGTTAGGGGGTGGGAGGTATTTTGGGGGTTGACTTTTTTCTCTCTTTTATTAAGCTTACTGATGAAAGGAACAGCTAGAGTAGTAAAAAGCACTTTTTTGTCTTTAAATGGGAACTACTATTTATTACACATTTTGCTAAAGGATCTGGAAGCATGTGGCAAGAGGATGGAAACTGCAATGAGATCAAGAACCATGTTAACATGCTTTCTGAACAGATAATACATTAAAAAAATTACTCAGATGTGGTGTTAACTTTTTGACTCTTCTCTTTTGTATGAATTCACCATTTCTACCATTACTATTTTTCTCTGGCAAGCATCAATACAATATTTCTGTGAAGAGTAACTTTTACATATTCTCTCTTTGAGGATTTCATGCACCTCCTAATGCCATTTCATCAAAACCCAAGTATAAGAGCACTAGAAAAATGTATCGTAATAAATTGTTAATACCAGTTAAGAATATTGTTCCCTTTAGATGTCTTCAAATACAATAAAACTACTATGGAGACATAAAATCAGATTATCTTTAGGATCTATAAACCAGAGCTAGATCCAGGGCCAGATTAAAAGGAACAAGAAGCGAAGCTATTTTGTTGAGGTTGGCCTGGCACAGAAACTTCCATGAAAAATGAAACTACGAAGAACAAAACAGAACAAAAAAATGTGTTGATGGTGTCAGTGTCTCCTTTTGGGCCCTGGGGCATCTGCTGCACAGAGAACGGATGCTTGGATTTGCCTGTCTTCATTACCTTCCTTCCATTTTTGTGTCTGCTGCTGCAGTCCCATAAACTGAATGAAAATTGGCTTTAACCATATCTCTTCTGTTCATTCTTCTTCTCTGGCCAGCAACATGGGCAGAATATGGCAGAAAGCAGCATGGTACACATATGACATACCCACTGTTTCCCAGCTATGGGCAAGGTTCCAGCCCAAGGTCCAGCAGGATGAGGTATACCTAAGCCAGCCCATTGTCTACTGTATGACGGGAGAGTGAAAATAGTCAGGGAAGGCAGGAAGACCTGATTGCCCTGTGTTGGACATAAACCTGCAAGTATCCGAGGGCTTCTGCAAGAATAAAAGCATGTCAGTTCCACTTCTCTGCACAGGTTTTTCAAATACACTGACCAAGTTTCCATAACATTAATTTTTAGAATTTGAAATATATTGGTGTTTACTAAGGAAAACTGTAACTATCTGCTTGTTTCTTTGTAAAATGTATGAAGTAGAGGAGTTTTTCAACCAAAGATTTTGATTCTTCCAGAACTGCGTCGAGCAACACCATAACGTTAAAGTAACAGCTCTCCTCTCTACCCAGGTTCTTTTAAGATTGACTAGGAAAACACTAAAAACATTGGTAGAAAATTGAGGATGAGTAAATCTTCTGCTGTGGAAAATATAATCAAGGAAAGATTTCTAACCAGCATAAGTCTTTGTCTGTGCTATTTACAAAAGCACCCAAAAGTCCCTTCTCTGTTTCTCTACCAAAAATTATTTTCACTTGAAACATTAACTCTTCATGAAAGACATGGCTATTATAAAAACTGACAGAACTTACATAGTTTTGTGACTGTTTTTCAATTAAATAAACAAAAGGATACTGATTTTAGATCCTTCAACTGCAGATCAGAACACAAATTTAAATTGAAGACATTCTGCCTTTATGTCTTGAACCTGATAAATCCTGTGATTTTTAGATACTTTGGAAGCAAGTGTATCTGCTCAATAGAAAGGTGCAGTGCCTTTTAAGAGTAACTCCCCATTCAGAGCTGCCTCCAGACCTCTTAGAGGGAGTCCTTATAAGTTTTCTCATTACATTAGCTGAGCTTTAGATCAGGTTCTTTATTTTATTTTATGTTTGCATTTTCTCAATTTGAAATTGAAAATATTTATTGATTGTATGCAAAGAACAAGCATGGTACATGATACTTTCTAAGCATTAAGTCTATAAAAAATGTTTCTCTTCCCACAGAATATGACACTGAATATCCATTTGGGTGCACTGAAAAAGTTTGAGTTTATGTTTTTATAAGTCATAATTTAAAGGATAAATTTTTTTTGTCTTTTTTATTATATGGATTTTCTGTTACATAGATTTGAACCAGAGATAATGTGTGTCCTTTTAAGTTGTATAGAACTCTTGGCTTTTAGAAATTGAATACTCAATACACAGGATGTTCCCTTCACTTGGATTCAAAATTAGAAAGTGAAAATAAATCTTGCTTGTGATAATTTTTAACTTAATTTCTCTAACAGAATAATATATTATTCATTTCACAAAGTTTTATTTTGCCCCTTTCTTTTTCCTTAGGTGAGAAATTCAGTGGACAGCAGCAAAATCTACAGAGATTCAAAGTAAGATCTCACATGCACTTGCTTTCTAAGTGTTCATTGTTACAGATTTTTGCAATGTTAGTTATTTTTTTCTAAAAGGCCTATGACTTCTTTTGGTTCGAGTTTTGTGTTATAAACCACAAACTTCCTTCTACTTGGCAATATTTAGTACGTCTTAGAAAGTATATCCTTTTTGAAATTCCAAGAAGTACTTCTAGTCAGGAAAAAGAGCATAATGCTTGGATCAGTAGATCATGTAATAAACTGTTGTGTATATCTCCTAAGGTGCAGGAGTGAGATCATAGTTCAGATTTTGCAGTGTTGAAATAAAAGAAAGTCTTACTGCTATGGTATGATTCCTAAGGTGTGCTATAAATTAAATGGAAATTTAGAGACTGCATTGAAGGAGTCACATAAGTAACAACAAAGGGTATTGAGCACTTCTAGCTTTTCTGTTTCATGTGATGTCTCACACTAGCCTTTTACAGTGAGTAATACTCGTCTGTACAGGCAAAGTAAGACTGGAAAGCAGTTCACTGATTATTGTAAGAAAATATTCTGCAAGCTATAGCTGTATGAAGAAGATATGTCAAACCTTTAATACTCTTTCTACTTACTTTGTATAAAGTAATATGACAGTTAATCACATATGACCTGACCTATCTCTTTTTGATGAATAAAGCAGGGTAGTCATTGACTAGCTATGGAGTAGATCAGTCCCTAGTGTGAAAATATTTTATGGCTAGTAAAGCATCACAGCAAAATTGTGATTATTTTATATGTGTACAGTCAGTTTGGCAATTTATAATACATACTATATAATATATGTGTGATAACGTATAGGAAATTTGGGGTTATTGATCATATTATGAAACAGCTAAATTATCTCTGTATTCAAGGGGAGTCTTCAGGTTTCATACATTAACCCATTTTGTTTAACACATTGATAGCAGAGCTGAAAAAGGTGGCGAAAAATAATATCACATATTTTTCTGGAGTTATTAAGCTACTTAGAGAAGTAAACTTGCTGACTTCATTGTGGAGAAAGACAGAAGAATCGTAAGATGATCAAGTGAATTGGCAAAAAATTGCCAGATGAAATTCAGCATGCAATAAATGTGAAGTGATGCTCCCTGAGAAAAACAGTCCTAATATCACAAGCACTCACAGTTTGAAGGTGGTTAATTTCCATTCAGAGTTAGATCATCTCAAATGTAAATACAGCAACATTTGGCAAGATAAGGAGCAGGACAAAAAGGATGATCAAAATAATAAGACAGCTTTTGTATGAGTAATGACTATATACCTCGCATTCTTCAATCTGGATCACAGGTAAACTGAGGAAAGACCAGACAGCGGGTTATAAAATCATATCTGATTAGTAGGAAAAAAAGACAGGAACAATCATTCTTTTTTTCTTACAGTACAAAAGCTATAGTCCAAAAACTGAAAGTAATGAGTGCAAGGTTCAGAATAAATACAGCTTATAGGGAAGATGCAAAACTCCTTGCAAAAAGTTATTGGGGATTCAAAATTTTCCATAGACTCAAGGGAAAGCCAGAAAATAATGTAGAAGAAAAATCCCATAAAGCTGTAAATACACTGATACTCCCTCTGGCTTCAGAAAGTCCCTAAGGTGCAATTGTGTGGATACATGCCCAGGGGTAGTATCACTATATATTTGTGCTGTTCTTACATTTCCCAAAATTTCCATTATTAGCCACTTAATATCCCAGGGGAGCTATTGTGTTACAAAGATCTTTGGCCATTCTTGCTTTTATGGTACAGATTATAGAATATGCTATCAACTGGAAAATAACAGACAGAAATACAGCTAGTGAGTTAAATAGGTTACCAGACACATACTTAAGTTAGCCTCCCTGTTCTGATGTAATTTTATACTTTAAGTCACTCTCAACCTTGTGTTAAATGGCAGCGGCAATACCAGAAACCCAGAAAAGGCTTTCTGTTAAGTGTCAAGTTCCAGTAATATTCATCCTTGCTTAGTTAAATCATGTTGGATATTCACAGCAAACACAAACTATGTTTTATACAGGCCTCAACAGAGGGAGGTATTCTAAGCCATAAGAGACTTTATGAAATGTCAGTATTTTCCTCTCAGACATTCCTCACTGAGATGTGAGGAATACAATAATACACAATAATACAGTGGGAAAAACGTTACAGATAAGAAGGAAAACTGACCACACCATGTAAGAAAGATTGTTGTGACTCTAGGAATAAAATGGGGATTATAATCATGAAAGAGAGAAAATAAAAATGATAGATTAACAGGAATAAGCTGCCTAAGACATCCCCCTGTGATCAAAATTCAACTGATATTTAACTTTTGAATAGAAAAATCATTCTTTAGAGCTCTCTCCTTTAAAAGTATGTAACAACTGGGTTTGTTTTATAGGGAGACTTTTTTATTGTTTTTCTGTGGAAAAAAATGAGTGTTAAAAATCACAATATGAAAACACTGGACAATATAGGAGAAGCTAATTTCACGACCACCAATACTTCTCTTGCTTTTTGTTTTTATTTTCCATACTGTCATTAGCTAGATAACTTTCTGTTCTTTCTGGCTTATATGTTGATAAGGGATTGATAAGCACACACATCACTGTACCCTTGGACAGGGGCTGTCCAAGGACTGTGTTTGTTTATCTACAAGAGGTGCTACTTATTAGCATCAACCTTGATTAGTACAAGGCATTATTTTAAAATTTCCTCTCTCTGTCTCTTTATGTTTCAAGTCAGAAAGAAACAATAGAGACAAACACTGGAAGATGCTGTCTAGAGCTAATTGACTAGCATATTTAAAGTGGGTTGTGGTTGCTTAGAAACATTTATAGCCTTTAACAGAAGCCTGACTATTAAATAGTCTGCAGGGCAATGTAGGACAACATGTTTTTACAGGAGCAAGAATCACAGTGAAAATGGTCTGTGGCTTATTATTAAAGGGAAACATATTTACAAATAACATTTTATTTTCTAAGCCCAATTAAACAACATTATTGAACAAATTTTGAACAACGCTTATGCCAGTGCAGTAAACAGAAACTCAATGTCATGGTGACTGTGCACCAACTTGCTGTTTCTTCCGTACGGCCCTCTGTTAATTCCATCAGTAGTTATTTCTTCTCTGTGGCTGATTTTGAGAGCTTGCAATTTACTTATTATAGTAAAGTGCATATTATGTAGGAAGAAGCTGATTATGGAGATCAAAGGACACTGAGATGTCTAAAGTGTGTCAGTCTTTGGTTACATAACAGACTTAATGGCAAAAAATCTTACAGTAAGGGGGTGCTCAAAGTCTGAATTCTGTAGAGGATAGGGCAAGCAATATGTCCTACAACAGTAGTGATATTTCCAATACAGATGACTTACTAAAGGCATCTAAAATAAATCTAATCTATAACCAGCTATCTTTATCTGTTGAAAGCTCATTGTCTAATTACGTATCTCAAAGAAATGTAAATAACACCTATGATGTCATTTGCTTTGGGATCCTCCATGACAAAAATATTCAGTCTTTCTAAAGCATGTCTAAAATTTCTTCACAAAGCATTGTCGAAATCTCATGGAACTTTGATTCTGTAAGTAATGTGTTTCTATTTCCCTGCTACACATGAAACCATTCATATTTCTGTTGCTGCAATGAGGTCACTTGAAACATTGACTCTTCATGAAAGACATGGCTATTATAAAAACTGACAGATTTATAGTACACTTTTTTCTTTCCTGTAGGCTAGCAAAAGTATTATGCAAAGGGTAGGATGAGAAGAAATCTATTCTGTCTAGTTGAGATTTAGATTTACACTTACATGCCCAAGTTTTGTCAAGAAAAAATATAAATCATGGAAACATTATAGGAAGTCCGGCCTGTGCATGAATTAGCAAACAAGGACAGTGATTTTTAACAGAGACTTTTTTACTAGGCAAATTATTCTACTATTACTAATTACAAAAATTCTAACTGTTCTAAGGCAAATTAATAGCTGTTAATACCCACCACAAAAAAATAAGTTAAAAGGAGTGAGGGGAAGACAAATAATGCAGCATAAATAATTAACAAGTCAGAAGCTTCAGTGCTAATAAAAACATACACTATCAGGGTTTCAAAGTAAACATAAAAACATGATTCTTCTAGCTTTCTTAGTTTTCTATCTTAAGACGATATTAAAAATTATGAATAATATTCAGTAGCTTACTGATCAACACTAAACTTCTCTGATTATTTCTTGAGTTAAGTTTCTGTAGAAATAGCCAGCCTTCTGACCCGTATGGATTTTTAGTGCAAACTTCCCTCTACTGCCACTACCTGGGACTAAGTCTGCAAGGAAAACAGGAAGAATATTTAACCAAAAAATGAGTGATAGTAACTTCACACAAAACTCTGCCCCATGCATAAAATGCTGGCACATAAATAAGCTGCTTATAAACTGGAATTGGAAAAAAAACATCCAAAATGCCTATTAATCTAAATCATTACTTGTTGCCATAATATATCAACAATATTCAGTAGAATACTGTATTATTCAAGACCGTAGTATGTCTTTAATAAACAACAAATATTAATAGAATAAACAACAAAGTAAGATTGATCTTATTTCCTGTAGATTAAATCCTTTTTATTTTATAATTTAATGGAAGGCCATTAAACGAAACTATTATTGGAAAAGATATACTCAGGAACTCTATTTAGGAGAATTACAGTTAAAAGCATATTGCACCACTGGACAGCAATAAAGGAAATGGGCATGACTTCTTCAACCTCGATGAGTCATATGCCATTTTTGGCTTGAAAAAATGATCACTTTTTGGAAAAGGTCAGGGGTTGTTGTAAGATAACGTACTGGGCCATAAACCTATCATAAGATATTTCAGAAAATACAATCAGTCTTATAATTTGATATTATTTACTTAGTATTTTCACATCAAGAACTTCATTAACCAAGTTCATAGATGTAATTGCTAATTTCTATTAAAGAAGTTATTAGTCTCCTAGGATTACAGCACTGAGTTACACGGCAGTTACCAAAGTGAAACTCTTCACGTAGTTTCTGTAATTTTATATAATGTGTTACTGGAGTTCCAAGAGTTCAGCAGAAGACTTTTTTGCTTTATAAGGATGGCATATTCGAAGATGACCTAAAAGTTTACAGGATGATAAGTAATGACTATGTCCTATTCAGACACTTAATTCTAACTATACTGGAGCTGAGCAAATAATTTGTTTTTGGTGTTTTAAAAAAAAAAACAGTTAGGAAAGGCATGGAAAAATATCTTTCTACTTCAGATAAAGAGATTTGCAGGAGTGTGTCATGAATGTCATGAATGCTTTAGTGTTTTTCTAACTATGAGAAAGTTTCTAAGTAAGTGAATTACCTTTACAAACAAAAACAGTACAAATATTTTTGTATAAAATAAATTGGAATTATGAACCTTAATCTTTTGGTGATATTCTTACATTGTTGTTTTCCATAATCTGAACTTATTTGACTATCCTAGAATGAGTTGATAAAAACTTTTTTTCAATGACTACTATAATAATAATATTTCAATTATCATTATTATTATTTTAAAATAATACAGTAAAATTTTATAGACCTTAAAGTGCACCATATTTTATTCCCTCTGTCATCAGCTAGATGGTTAATAGAAATATGGTACTGAAAAAGACTCTGTAAACTGTACCACCATCCTACAAAAGGGACATTAGCTGTCTTTTTCCTTGAAATTCACGGAAGGAAATTGTTTTATCAACTGGAAATTGAGAAGGAAAAGACTTCAGACTGATTTAACAAAAAGGCATGACTTGTGATTTATCATGTTAAAAATTGGTTGGAAAACACCATTAAGTCAATTAAAATAGGAATAAGTACACAGGAATGAAAACAAATGTCAGGTTGTGCCCTTTCCCATGTTATTAATTAGCTTATTATACTAAATTGACTGTAGTGCATGACCATTTACATAATTAAAACCTCTTCATGTGTAAGTTTGCATAAAGCCACCAAGAACACGTTTCTTCAGCCATTCTAGCTTTCATTACTGAGTTCTGAATATATCATACAGCCAAGAGAGAAATTGTGCTCCTTACGCACATATAAGTTCAATGTGAACTCTTTCCATTTGCACACAATTAGGACTGAATACCTGGTGGCATAAGAATTGCACTAATTTTCCTTCATGTATGAATGTGTAACTTTTATTACAGTAAATATCTAGATTTGAGTTCTACCATTTTTTAACCAGATAAAAGCACTAAAGTAGACCTGGAGATACCTTAAATGGATACCAGCTGAACATTTACTCCGTTTGAGGAATGTATCAACACTGACTGCATAATTGCAATACAGAATCCACAGGTTGAATTGAAATGACCTGTTACCTTTGTGTTTACAAGACAGGAAATGAACTGAAGCTGTGAATCTAAACATGTTTGGGATTGATTCCACGCCAGTTTTATGAAACCTGCCATTAATATACTATTTTCTTTTTTGGACAGATTAAACTTGTGGGGACTAAAAAACAAATTATGGTCTAGACACCAGCAATTAATGGTGCAAGTCCTGTTCTCTTGCTGTGGGCACTGTGTATCTTAATAACATGTTTAAAGTTTTAGCTTATTGTTTCCCTTGGTTGGATGCTGCTATTGGACTATTTTTTTATCCTGCTGTAATCACAGACATTAGTTCACCTAACTTCTTCTCAGCAATCAAACTGATTATTATTAGACAGCTTAATAATATATTTTAATGCTGATTTTATTATTTGTTCATGGAGATATCTATCCTTTTTTCTTCCTGTAACCACTTTGTCCCAGTTTTTTGTGAAATAAAACGTTCACTGAAACAAGCTGTCTGTGATTCAAGAGCAGTACATCACTAAATATTTCTTTATAATCATTAAGGAGTGTCTGTTTGATGTAGGAAAGCAAGGCTGTCAGCCCTACAATATAAAACCTAGTAACAAAAGAAGAAGACTTACTCACTATTTTTAGTCTTGTATTTCCTCTGGACAAAAAGGCCTGGCATCTAATTAATTGAACAAGTGGGCAGGAATTCATGTTTGATCACAAATAGAGTGCATCCAGAAGCACTGTAAACATGAAAAGGCTAATGAGTTGCTAGTATGGATCAGGTGAAATGTTTTCAGAAGAAACAAGGAAGTACTCAAACCATTAAGAATGCCTTGCAGAGACTCCAGTTGGAGTGCTACGCAACTCTGAATGTGAGAAAAATTGTGTGAATTGCTCCTATGGGGCACCAGACAATTTCTACTTAAAAAGTTTCACTACTAGAATCCACCATTTGGCAATCCAATGTCCCACTTCTTCTCATGAATCTCTACCCCTACACTCCATCCCTAAACTCCTAAACATGTTTTGGAGTATTTTACTGCAAGGTAGCTCAGACATGCCCCTTTATTTGAATTAGGATTAGTTATCCTAAAGAGGTGACATAACTCAGATAAAACAGCATTTCCCTCAAGCTGCAATTTTCTGCCAATATTTTATGTCCATTATGACACAGACATGTGGACTAAATAAAGTGAATAGGTGCAAGCGTGAAAGAATCTCTAACATAATTAGGAAAATGGAGACCTTCTCTCTCTTCTGTATAGACTAAACAGTACTGGTTTGTTAAACTTAGTAAAATAAGGGCTATATAAATCCATTATAAATACACTGAATAAATGTACTTATTATAAATGCATCCAGGGGATCAATGTCAGGTAGGAAAATCTAATTTGCAAGCTATAATCCTGATACAAAATGAAGCATAGATTAACAGATCAAATTAGAACAAAGAACAAAAATTAGTAGGAGTTTCGTGTAGTGTTTGTGTTTTTCTTTTTATCTGTCAGATGTGTGGAGTCCTGGAACAGCCACACAAATAGTGACAGGGAGGAGCCAGCTCAGTTTCAAGACAGATTTCAGTAAATCTTCAAGTGACTAATTGACAGGAGAAGGGACATTCAGGTTGCTGGCGTGAAACTTCAGGAACTGGGTTTGTTGGGCTCCCCAAGGGGGAAAAAGGAAGACAATTGATTGTTTCGTGTTTTGCATTACTTGAGAAATAATTAACAAGAAGTTTGATGTGCTATGCTGTATTAATCTCATGGTCCTTGGTTTCACCACTTACGAGGAGGGGTCAGAAAGATACTGACCTCCGCATCCCTCATGTTGCACAGCTTGGCTTTGAGGCTCAGGGGTATTAGCCTTCTAGTGAATCAAAGAATGATCAAAGCAGCAGCAATTTTACAATGTCAGGATGGTTGCTCTCCTGGTGTCACCCAGAACCACCTCCTGTTTGGCATTACTGTTGGGAAAACTGGCTGAAACTGAATTATGAACCACAGGGAAAAGTGTGGACCAGGTTTAAGACACATTTACAGACAGCTTCTTCTGTCATTGCCTATGCCTTCCCTTTCTTTTCTGCTGTTTCTTATTACTTACACACTTTTCAGAACACACACACATATCTTTATCCCTGAAAACATGTATTGCTTCCTCTAATGGCAGTAACACTAATATTTTGCTTCTGATGCACACAGGATTTTTTTTTTCCTTTTTTTCTGTTAGTCATTTTAAAATCTAGATTATGTGTTGGTCTTTGTAGGGAAGTGGTTAGGCATTCAGTTCATTGTATATGACTCCAGTTATTTTGTTTTAGGGTCAAAATTAGCAAGATGGTATCACTGTCAAGTCTTATTTCTGGCTCTCATTATGATTCTACATTTCAGCTAAAGGCTTTCTACTTGCAGGGAAGTGAATGACCATGGAAAACAAAGGAGGAATTCACAGTTATGACTAGAAGAAAGGCAATCACTCATTTGTGAATATAGCCTACAATTCCTAAAGAACTGAAATATTAATATTAGCAATAAGAGTGCCATATAGGCTTAACATGGTTATCATTCACACAGAATTTGGAGGAGTACCTGAAGACCCTGATCTATGGTAGTGTTACACTATAAGTTATTCATGTCCTCCTGTCATATGGAATACTTCCTGTGCTCTGACCTTCTATAATTACAGATGCTCTTATGTCAGAAAGACTTTCTTGAAGTTAAAAAAAATACTGTATTGTTTTAATAATTCCTTAAAAAACTG
Source organism: Haliaeetus albicilla (assembly GCF_947461875.1). Taxonomy (NCBI): domain Eukaryota; kingdom Metazoa; phylum Chordata; class Aves; order Accipitriformes; family Accipitridae; genus Haliaeetus; species Haliaeetus albicilla. Next base: position 20,100,917 of record NC_091516.1, on the reverse strand, counting down.
ATTAAATTATGTCTGAGAGCAATGTGTAACTAATTTATAATTATACACATAAGTGGTAAACTCAGTAGATCAGTCTTTTTCTTCTTTTTTTTTTTTTTTTTTTTAATCTTAAGGGATGAAGTTTGAATGCAGCCTGGATCTTAAATAGATTTTCTGTAAAACATCTTCCATAAAGGAAGTGTTCAATACTTCAAGGTTTTTTCCCCATGTCTTGCATTATTTAAAAAACATTTAACAATAAGAAGTTTATATAATAGTTAACTCGAACTTCCCCAATTCTCATCAAATGTAACTTTGGTGCAAGGATTTGAGAAAACAAGACATTCATTTTAAGGATTTCTTTATGTTGAATGTCTCACCTTCATCATAGGTATTCCACCTCACCTGCACACATTGTTAGAAAAGAGGATATAAGATGATGGTAAAAATAGTCTTTTGAACTTTGTTATAACAGCTGAACATTCAATATCTGCTAGAGTCAGTATGAATGAATAGAAGCCTCAAATGTCAGTGTTTCTGATTATAAAACATACTTCTTTCCTGAAAAAGGTAGTCAGTCATCATCAAATAAATGGGCAAGTATTTCACAGTGAAACTGAAGAAGAAGTAAGTATGTTTACAGTGCCCAGCAAGTCACGGTGCCAGAGATGCCTCCATTGGCAGACATGTCCACCAGTAAGTCCATGGGGAATGGTGCAGAGACGTATGGGTGAACTTGCTTGGCTCTAGAAGCAGAATAGCATGTTCATGAAGTGTTGCCCCTGAGCTATTGAGCTGTGAAAAGTGCCAGGACTTGTTAGCTTACAGACTGTGCCTTGCTAGCAGAGGCATACTGCTTCTAGATGAGAGTTGGCTTCTATGCAACTCCCATGCTCCCTGGTGCTGTTACAATCACATTAGGATGGGTTAAGTGGATGCAGGTGTCTTGATTGCTACAAGTGTGGGCAGTCCCATTCTTATAGGAGAAAAGACTCCTTGTGCTAGGGCTTAATAAATGCTATATCACAGCAGAAATGATATCTCAACATTGCATTAAAATGATCATTGGCAGATGATCAAATTGGCAGATACCAAATTAAATAGGTTTTGGATTTGAAATAGCTGTAAATAATGTAAAACTAACTTTAGGGCTATGAGTTTTTCCCATGTGTCCAAGCAGTTAAATAATTTGTAGAACTAGATGGAAATTTAAAATTACATAGCATTTGCTTATTCATATATATGTGGAAGATATTTCCTACCTAAAAATATATTTTTAGAATTATAATTTCATTAAAAAATGAAAAATTCTTTTCAGAATTACAATGCTTATAACCTGCTTTTATTAAATTTTGTAGTTCATATCAGCATTGTGTCACATAACCGAGATGCAGAAAGCAATTTCATCCTCTAAAGAAATTGTTTCTCTGAGTATTCATCACTAGCTACTCTTAATTTTAAGATGTGTATATTCCATCTTAGAATACGCCAACATACTATTTATTCCTAGGAGTACATATCATTTTATTACTGCTACTAGTATTTCAAAATATTTAATAAAGTATAGGAATTAAGTGCATTTTGAAGATTGAATGTAAAAAATTTCCCAGAATGTTTTTCCTAAACTAACATTTGTGAGAAATTCTGCTTTCTTTCATTTTTAAAATAGTTATTCTCACTCAGTCAGTACATTGGGAAATATCTGAACCTCTTATATGTGAAAGCAGAAAGCCAAGATATGACTGGAGTCTGCTGAGCTCCAGAAGGGAAACTATATGTCTTCCTCAAAAATGTTCTTGTGCTTCACTAATAATATTTTGACTAACAAATATCTATGTTCGGTAGAGTATACAGAAAGGAGTTTATCTTTTTTGTTTAGAAGTTGGGATTGACATATTTCTTAAACTGCTTTTGCTTGAAAGATTAGCTTGTTGTGGCAGATCTGTGTTGAGATGGGTGGCAAAAGGAGGAGGAGAAGGAGAAAAATAAGTTCTCCACTACAGTTCCTTAGACAGCTGATAGGAACTACCAGCTAGCTTTTCAATACTATTATTTATCTGTAGAGCATTCCGGTACTTACTCTTCTAATTATCTCGGTGAGGTTCAGAAAGTAGTTTGGACAGAAAGAAGTTTGGAGTCTACATCTACTGCCTATCAAATATATGTGTGTGTGTGTGTATACATATTGTGAGCTCCTTTTTTAATTTGTACTGGGAATAGTTACAGATGATTTTTTGTTGTTGCTTCCTAATCTTTTCTGTTCAAAATCAATGCTAAGGGAAAAGTGTGGTTCATACTGGATACTCAGATATCATTTTAAGTATGAACTTTAGCTCCACTCACTACATGGCCTTTAAAGGGCAGGATAAATACTCATAAGTGAAAAATGATGCATTTGTGTTCTTTTTAAACAAACAGAATTACATGTTCTTAAAATCAAAGGTCACCTCTCTTTCTAGCAGTCTTTCAGCTCTTCTTTTTGGTTCCATCAAAACCCAGGGAGTTATATTCCATTACTTACTCTTCATTAGATCCAGTAATTTTCTGAGTCTTAAGTAGCATATATGTTATTAACACCATATGAATTGTGTTCTTTAATTTTCCTGGGATCGCCAAACTGAAAAACTTGCAGCAGAAATCATATTGTGCCAACTTAAAACAAAGTTAATGCATTAGAAACAGTGGGAGAGGATGTTTTGTTTAAACCAGTAAATTTTTCCAACACATAACTTTTTCTTCTTCCAAGTTCCTTTTCAGGAGAGAAAAGGAGCAGAGGAAACAAACAAACAAACAAACAAACAAACAAAACCACCAAACCAAACCACAAAACACCAAACACCCAACCAAGAAAGCTTTAGCCATGTATAAATACACCAAATTCAAAAGAATCAGCACTTATTGCAAGAATGGGCTCAGACTGCCCCATATGTACTAAAACCTACCATGCCTTTCTGCATCTGTTCACACGTGCCCAGTGCACCCATTAAGACTGTAGCATGCTTCATTGAAACAAAATGCAGAGAATGTGTCCCAGCCTTTGAAAGCTTTTCATTGTCTAAATAAATAGACAGAATAAAAATGACCATTTTGCAGTCATCACTTTCAACTGAAGCTGCACTTACAGATCATGACAGAAGCTGTTTTTAAAAAGTAGTAACAGTCATCACCTTGAATCCTTTAATCCTGCTGCTCTTTTTCTTATGTAGACACCTGCCTCTGTACAAAGTCTCACCATCTGCTGGTGCAGAAGTTTTCATTAGTTCTCAGCTCTCTCCCTCTTCTTTCCGCTGGTTGCATACCTAGAGAGTGTTTATTCAAACACTTCCAATCCAGAAATCTTTGTGTTAGGAACAATCTTTGAAGGGGGTACATACTGGTTCTTATTTTAGCTAACTAAATGCATAGATTTCTACCTTTAATACAGGGATTTTAATGGTTCAGATCCAGTTGTTCCTATTCATGCTTGTTAAGCACAGAGGTTTTTATTTATGTGTTCAAGTCCTGTCAAACTAGCTGCCCATCAGAAATAGCATAGCTATTCTGGTCCAGGGTGTCCTTTTCTGACAAAGTGGAAAATCCCTGAAGAAGGGGGAGGTAGAAAGAGCAGAAGGGCTTGTTACTGAATAGTCAAAGGAAAACTTCAATGTTTGGTTCCTTTGGAAAGGAAAAGAGGATGTACAACACAGAATTTGAATATTTTGTTCTTTATCTCACTCCTTTAAACACCAACACAGATAATAAGGGTTAAAATACTTTTTCAGCAGAAGGATTGTCTAACAGTTACTTCGGTCCTGTATTTATCTGTCAATATGTACACTGTACACAAATGATACTATTGTGTAAATTTTTCAGAAGGAAGACCACAAGACAATTAAAAAAGGATTACACACCGTATTTCTCTCAGTAACTATCAGTATTTATATTAATACTGAGGTTTGTAGAAAACATTGCCATTGTAGTTTTGTTAATCCCAAATTACCTTTTTAATGAGGGAGGAAACAAAGGGCATGAATTACCTCCAGTACGTTTGCTTAGCCTCCTGAATTTGTTTTTTACAAGCATATTACAATATGAGAATATGGAGAGGTTAACGGTTCTTTTTTCTTCCTAGTAATCTAGATCTGAGGATAAACTATGCAGATTTAAGAGTGGAAGAAAAATATGTACTCTTTTCTGATGCTAATAACACTGTTATGAGGCTTTTTGCTCCACAAGATTCCTTTTAATTACAATAGAGAAAAATGCTGGAATAAACCATTAATCAGAGGTAAGAGGTAAATTTTCAACAACACTTTGAAATTTAGACATCATACATATTCTTTTTGTTTATTATTATGCTAGGCAGATAAAGATAAAAAAAAGATGTTCAAAACCGAAATATTGCTCACTATGAAGTTATGTCATTTCTTGTCATACACTATTGTAAAAATAATAGTTCATTTCCTTTTGTAATTTTTATCAATATATATGCAAATCACATATAAAATAACATTTCTGACTGAGTGCTGATTGTTGTCATTAGTTGTACTCCATAATTCTGAATTGTACTGGTGTATTGGAAGGCAACTGGAGAGACTGAAATAGGAATTTGCTGGCCAAAGTCTGAGCAGGTCTCTGTCCTAGTTCTGATCTTTTCAGGTATCTGAGTAAGATCCGTTTCAATCTTACCCTTCCCAAGCTGTATTGTTACAGGTTAGGGGCATTCCCTGAATAAAAATCTCAGGGACTTAGCACCACAGTACCTTCATATCAATTGTACTATCATACTAAATACAAGTGACCAGACAGTACAAAAGCACTGTTACAGTAAACGCTGTAAAAGGTGGCTTTGAATTAAGACCAGGAGACAAAATTGCACTCTGGGGAAAAAAGCTGATGTATTAGATGAACTCTTAAAATCCATTTTCAATACTGTACATTTTCTATTCTGAAATCCTGCATTGCTGGTGTTTTATTCACAAGTTCCGTAGTTGCTAGTGTGGCATTCTGTTATGAAGGGCAAAGAAGACAGAGCAGTACTCCCCTCACACAGTAATTACTTATGTAGGTGGACTCAGAGGCTTATATATAAACACACTTTATGGCAAGTAGGATTTGTAATTGCCAACTTTATTATTTTTGTTTCTTCGTGTTTTTTGAGGAACCTGCAGCCATCTAATAATCCTCTGCAAATTGTTTCATCTCCCTGAGAACCCTGTTGTCATAGCTTTGATCTGTCAAGACAATTAGTGATCATGGACCTATTTCAAATCTGTGCTATATGTTTTTACCATGTGATGGGTTGCTGTTTGCCACTGAAACATCAAACTAGCACTCATTCTAGTGTTCAAGCAAACTGAATAAATGTCCCATTTTACACTCCACAAAGTAGAATTTAATCTGAAGCAAGGTTTCTTCAGTTCTGGTTGTGCATAAAATACTAATACCCATAAAATTACTATGGAGGAATTTCTGTGATACAGTGTTAATGAATAATGATTTGAATTCAATTAACACATTTTATTTAGTCATAAAACTCTTCATTAATGACGAAAGAACTGCACAATTGTGCCCATGTTTCACATTGGATTTTTGTTTGTTGGTGGTGAGTTTAGATGAATGAATAGTTCTACTTTTGGTCTTTGTAGACTTAACAAAGTATCAGCTTCTGACTTATTTAAGTTCTCTCTCTCCAGGGCATGAATTAACTACTTGTAAACAGATATTAAGGTTTAAGCAATGTAAGTGGTGCTAGAGAAAGTAGTTTGGTTTTTTTTAAAGCATTTATTTTAAATACCTTGATAAATAAATTTTGTAAATATAAATGGAAATTGACATGTTTTTATGTAGAGATTAGAGGCTTTTTACATTGTTATAAAATGTTCATTCTAAACAAAATATTTGGGGGGGTAACTTTTTTCTCCTGATGTTTCCATGTACAATTAAAATAAATCTTAAACAAAATTTCCCAAAAAACTCAGAAATTCTCTGTGTTTTAAGCAACTATCCCTTCATCTCTGATGCATACTTTGTTAGGCTAGAACAAAAACATTTGTTCAGTTCTTTACAGGGAAGGGGTTTTTAATGAGTAGACCAGCTTTTTAGTAAAAATTGCTGTAGGTTTGCCACGAACAAAGTGACAGCTTTGACAAGAAACCTTCATAGACTGATCTGTGCATAACAAAATTCTTTCATTTAAGAAAGGACTATCAGATAAGAAACTGTCAAAAGTCAGATGTATTAATAAGTGAACTTCACTACAGTAAGATTTTCTTATTTATGAAGAGGACAACACAGATCTTTATTCTCTCTCTCTCTTCTCTCTCTCTTTTTCCAAATATCAAATATATCTTAAACAATTAACAGTACAGCACATTGAAGAGTACTCTGCCCTTCTTTCTTTTTCTGTGTCAAAAAATATTTTCAAAAAGTTACTTGTAAATTGGTCCCCCTTACCTCTGAAGCAATCTTAAGAGACTGCACCAGGACGTAACTTCTAAACCACTGCACTGCCTCCAGCACAAAGGATAAAATATGTTGTGATTATGGTTCAAATAGTTGGTTCTTGCATGCTGAAGGCCCACCTTTTAATTGCTGCTCTGAAGAATGCATAAAGGAATTAGTAATGAAATAGCAAATTAGTCTAGCATATAATGCTGTGGCCTGTACGTAATAATGAGTAGAGAAGCTGGCAAACAATGCAAATGGCACTAGAAGTTAGAATATTTTGGCTTTCTTATTTGGTCTGCTATAGAACAAGACTTCAGTTCAAAAGGAATTCTTCCGTGCTTAAACACAAACTTACATAAACAGCTAAAAACGTACACACTACATGTCCATACACACATATTTTGCATCTGACATTTTTTTCTTCAGTATGCTTATTTACCAGAGCATCCTTGCTTTTGCATAATGAAAGATATACCATCCTTGTATTCATTATCTAATACATGAGCTGTTAGCTTGAATTTTAGCCCAGGGTAAGCTTCTTATGCATAAATATTTTCATTCTGGTTTATATTATCTCTCCTCCATGATATACCTTTCTAAAATATTTTCCTTTTCCTTTTATGAAGTGTTGCTTTGCATAAAAAGTTTGAAGGATGCAACACATTCATTGCTTATAAATCTTATTCATCACTGCTATCTTTATCTATCATAACATAGAAGAAGTAATTAAAGAACTAGCTGGAAGAAATCAGCACAAAATATTTGGGTACAAAATTGCAATACTAGTTGAATACAGTTGCATAGAAATTTGCTTCAGAATTATAATAATTCTTCTACTTTTAAAAATACTTTGGTGCACTGTGACTCTAATAGAAAAAAAGCCCATTTTTACAGGGAAAACCTAAACAACATTTAAAAAAAAAAAAAGAAAGAAAAAAACCCCAGGTATTAAGTGATTGGGAAAAAAATGGATTTAACATTTAACAACATTGCTGGATGGCAATGGGAAGGTCCACGAGACATCATCGATACATTTTTCCCTTCTGGCAGTGCTGGAATATAAAAACAAGAACAGCTTTAAACAAGAGATTTGGATTTAATGAAGGCTGTGGATCTGTTGCAGCTGATGGTGTGCTTAATTACTTGTCAGTGAGAAGTGTTAAATTGTCTAAAGATACTGCTGCTTCAAATAGATGATGTCCTGTTTGTATAGGTGTTATAACGCACTATGCATACACAGAGAGAATATGGCCCACAAACAATCAAGATGGTAAGAGCAGAATCATAGAATCATAGGGTTTGGGTTGGAAGGGACCTTTAAAGATCACCTAGTTCCAACCCCCCTGCCATAGGCAGGGCCGTCTTTCACTAGATTAGATTGCTTAAAGTCCCATCCAACCTGGCCTTGAACACTTTCAATGATGAGGCATCCACAACTTCTCTGGGTAACCTGTTCTAGTCTCTTGCCACCCACATTGTAAAAAATTTCTTCCTAATATCTAATCTAAATCTACCCTCTTTCAGTTTAAAACCATTGCCCTTTGTTCTGTCACTACAGGCCTTGGTAAATACTTTTTTTCCTGTCTTTCTTATAAGCTTCTTTAAGAATTGAAAGACCGTAATAAGGTCTTCCCAGACTCTTGTCTTCTGCAAGCTGAGTAAACCCAACTCTCTCAGCTTTTCTTCATAGGAGAGGTGTTCCATTTTTTTACCATTTTTGCAACCCTCCTCTGGACCCTCTCTGACCTGTCCATGTGCTGGGGATGCAGACAGCTGGATGCAGTACTCCAAGTGGAGTCTCACCAGAGCAGAGTAGAGGGGTGAATCACCTCCCTCAACATACTGGCCATGCTTCTTTTTATGCAGCCCAGGATGTGACTGGCTTTCTGGGCTGCAAGTGCATATTGCCAGTTCATGTCTGATTTTTCATCTACCAATATTCCCAAGTCCATCTCTGCAGGGCTGTTCATCACCCAGTCTGTACTGACGCTGTTGATTGCCCTGGCCCAGGTGCAGGACTTTGCACTTGACCTTGTTGAACTCCATGAGGTTTACATTGATCCATTTACCAAGCCTGTCAAGATCCCTCTGGATGGCATACCTTCCCTCTAGCATGTCAACTGCACTGTTCAATTTGGTGTCATGTGCAAACTTTCTGAGGATGCACTCAATCCCACTGTGTATGTAATTAATAGAGATACTGAGCAGTACTGGTCCCAATATGAACCCTTCACAGACACCACATATTACGGATCTCTATTGGGACATTGAGCTGTTAACTGCAACCCTTTGGATGTGGCCATCCAGCCAATTCTTTATCCATGTAACAGTGCATCCATGAAACCCATATGTCTCCAATCTAGCAGCAAGAATGTTGTGGGAGACCATATCAAAGGCCTTACAGAAGTCAAAGTAAATTACATCAGTTGCTTTTCCCTTATCCACCATTCTTATCCAGTGCTGACACTCCATTGCAGAAGGTCACCAAATTAATCAGGCATGATTTGCCCTTGGTGAAACCATGTTGGCTGTCTCTAATCACCTTCCTGTCTTCCAATATGCCTTGACATAGATTCCAGGAGTATCTGTTCCATAATCTTACCAGACCCAGAGGTAAGGCTGACTGGTTGGTAGTTTCCAACCAGGGTCCTCTTTTTTACCCTTTTTAAAAATGGGTGCAATATTCCTTTTTCTCAAATCACTGAGGACTTTGCCTGGCTGCCATGACTTTCCAAAAATAATGAAGTGTGGCTTAGTAACTACATCTGCCAGTTCCCTCAGGATCCTGGGATACATCTTGTTTGGTCCCACAGACTCATGTATCTTTACGTTCCTCAGATGGTCTTGAAATTGATCTTTTCCTATGATGGCTGGAACTTCTTTCTTCCAGTCCCTGCCTTGAGCTGTTTAGTACCTCAGCCTTGTCCATGTCAGTTGTCAACAGATCCACTGTCTCATTTGTTGTAGGGGTACAATTTCTTTTGTCTTCCTTTTCTGAGCAACATATCTGTGGAAGCCCTTCTCATTATTCTTCACATCCCTTGCCAAATTTAGCTCCAGCTGTGCCTAGCTTTCCTGTTCCTATCCCTGCACTTCCAGGCAGTACCCCTACATCCTTCCCAAGATGTATGTCCCTGCTTCCACTGCCTATGCATTCCCCTCTTATATTTCAGTTTGACCAGGAGGTCCTTACTCAGCCATGCTGGTCTCCCTTCCTTGCCTGATTTCTTGCGCATGGTAATCAAGGAGTCTTGTGCTCTAAGAAAAATGTTCTTAAAGAGCTTCCAGCTCTGTTCTGCTCCTTTATCCCTGAGGGCAATTTCTCAGGGAGTCCCATCCACTAGTTCCTTAAAAAACTGAAAGTTCGCTTTCCTAAATTTTAGGGTCTTGACTATACTTTTCACCTGGTTTATATCCCTTAAATCCACCATTTAATATCTTGTGAATTCCACCAGTGTATGATCACTGCAGGTCAGACTATCACCGGTCCTGATCTCTCCAGTAAGTTCCTCTGTGTTGGGGAACAACAGGTCCAGTAAAGCATCTCCTCTGGTTGGGCTGTCTACTACCTGGATTAAGAATTTATCCTCAATGCACTCCAAGAGTCTGTTAGACTGCTTGCAGCTTGCTGTGCTGCTTCTCCAGCAGATGTCAGGATAAAGGCCTGTGAACAGGATGCATCATGTAGTTGAAAAAGAATGCTTCACTGACATCCTCTCCTTGATCAGGTAGCCTTTAGTAAACATCCACCATAAGGTTTCCTTTGGTGGTTTGGTGTCTAATTTTCACCTGTAAGATCTAGACCTGTGCATTGCTGTTTTTCAATGACAGCTTTTTTTTTTTTTTTTTTTTTTACACAGAGGTCACTCGATTCCTTTTTTTACATAGAGGGCAACACCCTTACCTTTCCTTCCTTGTCCCTCTTGAACATAGAGGGCAACCCTTATGCAATGGTAGCTTCCAGCTCTTCCTGTTTGTTACTCATGCTGCATGCATTGGTGTAGAAATGCTTCAGTTGGAATGTCAACTGTCTCACCTTTTTGGCAGAAACTTTTTGGAGGGTTGGGGGGTATTCCTCACTACTCCAGGAGGCACATTTATCCACTGTGTTGTTTGTGAGTACACAATTGTCACAGCTTTGGACCCCAGTCCCCAAGTTCATTAATTTAAAATGCGATTCAGTAAGTCAAACAATCTGCCATAATAAATAAATAATGTGCATTTAATACTGCATATCCTGTACATATTTAACTAACCAAAAGGTTGTTATTAATGACAGTTATCTGAAATTTTTTGCAGTCCATTACTGGTATCACCTGTCAAATTACGCAGATGATTTTTCTTTCATGTTTCTTGTATTCAGAAGCATATTTTAGTGTGTACATACCTACAGGGATGACATCTTTAAAAAACAGAAGATTTCTCTAGTATACAATGATAATTCTAAGTTAAATGAACTGGTTTATAAAGTAATCATTAAAAATGAAGGAGCAAAGCTGAAAAAAACTAGGTATGCACCTGGTTAAGTGTCAGCTGAGGATTGGTTTTGCATATGCCAAATTGTGAGACCTCAGCACTTTAACCCAAAATGTTAAGGGACAGTGGGGTTTCACCTTAGGCATCAGTTTGATTCTGAAAATCCCTGTTTGTTTCCTAATTCCACTTAAAACCCTACATCCATGGAAAAGCAAGATGACATAAATAGTGAAGCAGACTGAAAACTGTCCACATAAAAATACTAAAGAGTAAGCAGAAATTACCTTTGGCAGTTCAAATCTGAACATGCCAAAATTCTGAGTTGGAGATGTGTGGCTGTTGGATATTTGTGCCATTTGTTTTGAGGACACCCTTCAACACCATAGCATCACCGTAACAGATGACTATCTCGCAAGCTGCAGTTGTCCTTCATTCTCTCCCTCTCTATCATTCCAGACTCAGAGCTTTCCACATGTTTAAATGCCAGATGGTTTATTGACAGCCTGAGGCTTGAGTCTTGTTCTAATCTACTTTATTAGAGCAAGTGCTGGGTAATATTTCATTAATTTCTCTAAACCTGGCCCAGGATTCTGTTTTGTTTTCAGCCCCCTGACCATTCTCACATTCACTTGATGGGGCCATCCCTTGACCTTTTCCAAAATGTGTCTCTAAGCCTAAGATTCCCCACCTTCACCAGAGGATGCAACCATGTGATCTTGTGAAATGCCTTGAAACCTTGCAGGTGATTTCTAAGAAGGTTGAAGGACTACAAAACTGTTCCAAAACTAAGGCAAACCTATTTCCAAGAGTTGTATTCAATTCTTGGCATCATAAGTGGCACCTGACCTGTTCAGAAAGAACTGGGATAACCCTTCATCTGTGTCATGGTTTAACCCCAGCCAGCAACTAAGCAACACGCAGCCACTCACTCACTCCTCCCCATCCAGTGGGATGGGGGAGAAAATCGGGAAAAAGAAGTAAAACTCCTGGGTTGAGATAAGAACAGTTTAATAGAACAGAAAAGATGAAACTAATAATGATAATGATAACACTAATAAAATGACAACAGTAATAATAAAAGGATTGGAATGTACAAATTATGCACAGTGCAATTGCTCACCACCCACTGATCAACACCCAGTTAGTCCCCGAGCAGCGATTTCCCTCACCCCCACTTCCCCCAGTTTATATACTAGATGGGACATCACATGGTATGGAATACACCGTTGGCCACTTCGGGTCAGGTGCCCTGGCTGTGTCCTGTGCCAATTTCTTGTGCCTCACCAGCTTTCTCGCTGGTCGGGCTTGAGAAGCTGAAAAATCCTTGACTTTAGTCTAAACACTACTTAGCAACAACTGAAAACATCAGTGTTATCAACATTCTTCCCATACTGAACTAAAAACACAGCACTGTACCACCTACTAGGAAGACAAATAACCCTATCCCAGCTGAAACCAGGACAATCTGACGTAATTAGTGATTCTTGTTCAATAGCAAGAGTGAAACAGAGGACCTAGACAAGGCACACCCAGAAGAGTCAGGTCATAGGATTTCTCACAGGATTTCAGAAGTACTTGCTATCATCTGCGTTTCTGTATTGGAGTTTACATTCCTATGTGAATTGCGCAGAACAACCTTCTTCATAGAATCATAGAATGGTTTGGGTCTGGAAGGGACCCTAAAGATCATCTAGTTCCAACCCCCCTGCCATGGGCAGAGACACCTTCCACTAGACCAGGTCACTCAAAGCCTCATCCAACCTGGCCTGGAACACTTCCAGGGATGGGGCACCCATAACCTCTCTGGGCAACCTGTTGCAGTGCTTCACCACCTTCACAGTGAAGAACTTCTTCCTTACATCTAGTCTAAATCTACCCTCTTTCAGTTTGAAGCCATTACCCCTTCTCCTATCACTACCTAAGAAGTCTTTCTCTGGCTTTCTTGTAGGCCCCCTTTAGGTCCTGGAAGGCTGCTATAAGAGCCTTCTCTTCTCCAGGCTGAACGGCCCCAACTCTCTCAGCCTGTCTTCACAGGAGAGGTGCTCCAGACCTCTAGTCATCTTCGTGGCCCTCCTCTGGACTTACTCGAGCAGGTCCATGTCTTTCTTATGTTGGGGGCCCCAGAGCTGAATGCAGTACTCCAGGTGAGATCTCACAAGAGCTGAGCAGAGTGGCAGAAGCACCTCGCTCGACCTGCTAGCCACACTTCTTTTGATGCAGCCCAGAATACAATTGTCTTTCTGGGCTGCGAGTGCACATTGCCGGCTCATATTCAGTTTTTCATCCATTAATACCCCTGAGTCCTCCTCCACAGGGCTGCTCTCGATTCACTCATTGCCCAGCCTGTATGTGTGCTTGAGATTGCCCCGACCCATGTGCAGGACCTTGCACTTGGCCTTGTTGAACTTCATGAGGTTCTCACAAGCCCACCTCCCAAGACTGTCAAGGTCCCCCCTGGATGGCATCCCTTCCCTCCAGCGTGTCAACTGCAGCACACAGCTTGGTGTCGTCAGCAAACTTGCTGAGGGTGCACTCAATCCCACTGTCCATGTCACTGCCAAAGATGTTAAACAGTGCCGGTCCCAATACCGACCCCTGAGGAAAGCCACTCTTCACTGCTCTCTACTTGGACCTCAAGCCATTGACCACAACTCTTTGAGTGTAAGCATCCAGCCAATTCCTTATCCACCAAGCGGTCCATCTGTCAAATCCATGTCTGACCAGTTTAGAGACCAGGATGTTGTGCGGGGCAGTATCAAATGCTTTATATAACTCCAGGTAGATGAAGACCATTGCTCTTCCCTTATCCACCAATGCTGCAACCCCAGCATAGAAGGCCACCAGATTTGTCGGGCACAATTTGCCCCTAGTGAAGCCACACTGGTTGTCACCAATCACCTCCTTATTTTCCGTGTGCCTTAGCACAGTTTCCAGGAAGATCTGCTCCATGATCTTGCCGGGCACCAAGGTGAGACTGACTGGCCTGCAGTTCCCCAGGTCTTCCTTTTTCCCTTTTTAAAAATGGGGGTTACGTTTCACCTTTTCCAGGCAGTGGGAACTTCCCCAGACTGCCACGACTTCTCAAACATGACAGATAGTGGCTTAGCCACTTCATCTGCCAGTTCCCCTAGGACCCGTGGATGCATCTCATCAGGTCCCATGGACTTGTGCACCTTCAGGTTCCTTAGATGGTCTCAGACCTGACCTTCTCCTACAGTGGGCAGCTCTTCATTCTCCCAGTCCCTGCCTTTGCCATCTGCGACTTGGGCGGTGTGGCTGGAGCACTTGTCGGTGAAGACTGAAGCAAAAAAGTCATTGAGTACCTCAGCCTTCTCCATGCCCCGGGTAGCCAGGTCTCCCATTCCTTCCAGAGAGGGCCCACATTTTCCCTAGTCTTTCTTTTATCACCAACACACCCGTAGAAGCTTTTCTTGTTGGTCTTGATGTCCCTTGCCGGATTTAATTCTATCAGGGCTTTAGCTTTCCTAACCTGATCCCTGGCAGCTCGGACAGTTTCTCTGTATTCCTCCCAGGCTACCTGTCCTTGCTTCCACCCTCTGTAGGCTTCTTTTTTGTGCTTGAGTTTGTCCAGGAGCTCCTTGTTCATCCATGAGGGCCTCGTGGCATTTTTGCCTGACTTCCTCTTTGTTGGGATGCATCCCTCCTGAGCTTGGAGGGGGTGATCCTTAAAGATTAACCAGCTTTCTTGGGCCCCTCTTCCCTCCAGGGCTGTATCCCATGGTAATCTGCCAAGCAGATCCCTGAAGAGGCCAAAGTCTGCTCTCCTGAAGTCCAGGGTAGCGAGCTTGCTGTGTGCCCTCCTTGCTGCCCTAAGGGTCTTGGACTCCACCTTTTCATGGTCACTGTAGCCAAGGCTGCCCCTTGAGCTTCACATTCCCCACCATCCCCTCCTTGTTGGTGAGAACAAGGTCCATCATAGCACCTCTCCTCATTGGCTTCTCTGTCACTTGGAGAAGGAAATTGTCATCAACACATTCCAGGAACCTCCTCTGTTTGCCCTGCTGTGTTGTCCCTCCAACAGATATCAGGGTGGTTGAGGTCCCCCATGAGGACCAGGGCTTGTGAACGTGAGGCTGCTCCTATCTGCCTATAGAGGGCCTCATCTGCTCAATCTTCCTGGTCAAGTGGCCTGTAGCGGACCCTCACTATAATGTCACCCGTCCCTGCCCTTCCTTTAATCCTGACCCATAGGCTCTCGGTCAGCTCCTCATCCATCCCCCCTTCAGAGAAGAAGCTGGTAAGGAATTATGCCTGGCCCACATATTTTGCAGAAAGTTGTATTGTTGATGAGTTTTCTTGGTTCTTTCCTTCTTCATTTAGTTCTTAATCAAAAGCCCTGGAGACAATGGCATGGAGCAGACACCATGTCAGTTGTGACTTTCTCTTCCTCTAATGCCAGTAACATTCAGCCCTTTCCTTTGCCTCTCAGCAAAGCTGTCTGAAAAGAAATAATTTCTCCCTTACCAGTGCTTTCCTCCTACTGAAGTAATTTCTTTCTTCTTCATCACATCCTTGCTTACGATGCAGAAAAGTGCAATGCAGTCCATTTTTCTTCCTGGACAAGATAGCCACATGCTTAAGAAAGTATGTACAGACACAGATGCAGTAGTTCTTCTATAAAAGAACAGCAAAACAATAATCAGTTAGGGAACTTTTATCAACAAATTAACCAAACAAAATGGCTCATTCTTTTACTACAGCCCTCACAAACCACATTAATAGGCAACAAGTGCAATTAATAATTTATGATGACATTACAGGTAGACAAAGAATAAAAGTATTAAAGTCATAGGTTTTATTTCAAATTGTAAGTATCTGCCCTTAGATCTAAACCCCAGATGACAGGATCAAGGAAGAGTATTCAGACAAAATGTGGGCTGTCTTGAACCGGAAAGAAAAGTGGAGAAAGATTGAATAAGTCAATAAAACATTTTGTGAGATCCCAGGTTCTCGTTCTCAGGCAGCACAAAAAGGAGTGCTGCTTTGCACTCATCTATGCAGTCTGACACAAGTGCAAAGAGTATCCCAGCACTGTGGCACAGAGCTCACTATAACTGCCATTTTGATTGCCCTTCACCTTTTTCTTTTTATCCACTGCCTCATGAGGACCTGCTTAATATTTCTTTCCACACAAAACCTTCTGTTCTTGAAGCTGTAAATGCAGAGAGTCATGGAGATGACACTTGCAATATGCAGATAAATATGGTTTTCTACTTTTTAGATAACACACAGTATCCAATAGCTAAATGGCATCCTGGTCAGGAAATACAGTTCTTACAGCAAGAACTGTCTGCAACAAGAAGCACAGTCAACCCCTGCTCTGCAGCTGCTGTGGTAGTTCCTGAAGGATGCCTGGTGCTAGTCAAGTCTTCATGAGCCAGAGCGTCATGCTCCATGCTCAGATTCATCAGCCAGGCCATCAAGGAGCAGGATAGATTGCCAATCATTCCCAGCAACATGGTTGTGCTACTGGCTTTACACAGCAATGACACATGAGCAGTGCTAGGATCATGCTCTCTGGCAGACCACTTGGACTAGATGACAACAGTGATAAAATTCCTGTGGTACTCCACAGTGGCTTACAGGACATGAAGGAGAAGTTCCTTCCCCTTGGTGCAGAACTCAGATATGTTGGCAAGATGGGGGACATGCAACAAATAAGCATATATGTCCTATGAGCAATCCTGTTGCATGAGGCCACCTTTTGAGAGCTAGGTATCTGGATCTATGACCCACAGATGACATGGACCACACACAATAGCTCAGGCTGGACATCCCTCCCAGATTGTGATATCTGCTGTCAATTTGTCTTTACTGAACTCTGAGGTGGGATAGTGGGCATATGAAGGTTGCTGCCTCCTGTATTTTTACTGCCACTTTATTCTCCATACTCAGAGACTAATACTGGTTGTATGGCTAATCAGAAATATGGGTAAGTTCATGAACTCAGATTCATATCTAATGCTGAATGGGAGCCAGTGGTTCAACAGCTATAGCTATGACTCTGCTAAGCAGGAAGAGTGTGAATTTAAGTCATCTGTGCGTTGGCTTTCTACAGGAAAAGTCTGAATAATAGCAAACATACCACCATTTGAAATAGGTAGAATAAACATATTAAAAATAAAGACTCTCAGACTCTGTAATAAGAGAGGCCAGTCAAGAAAATTGACTATTCCAAACTATCTCTATTCTCTGTAAGAGTTATTTGGCTGATTCTTACATTATCCACAAATCACTTATTACCATACTTATACATGGAATTGAAACACGCAGAGTGGAAATACAATTTTAAAAAGGAGGAGACTGAGACAAAGTGACTCTATGGAACTGTGGCTACAGTGATACTCAAGAAAACACAGACCTGTGATACAGGAATTTCCAGCTCTAAGATTTTGTGTCCTGTTTTCTTCTACAGCTTAGTGCCATGGACTAACAAAAATTTTGAATGCACGGTTAGGTTAAAACCATTCCCCCTCTCCTTAAATTGCACTTTGTTTGTGCAGTGAATTAAGTTTCTGGTTTGAATTAATGAATCTGTCTTTCAAAATTATTGAACAGAGAGTATGCTGAAGTCTTTGGTTTTCCAGGCATTTTTTATGGCTCTTTTTCTATCTCCATTAAGGTGAGCGATCTAAACTGAAATCTACAGTGGAGCATATACAGGTCTCTGAAGAATTAACTACTATGTTCCAGTTGAACATTTTCTTCACTTCTTTCTTCCTTGTCCTAAATGCAAAACAGATAGCCTAAACAGTTTGAACTTTCTCTGTACTCTTAATTGGGATCTTCAGAGATTGTTAAATATGGGCCCGGGCAATCTTCTGTCTGTTCAAGCAGACCTTTGAAAATATTTTTTTCTTTCCCTAGCAATGAAGAGGGCCATATGTACGATCTATGGAACCAGCATAGTTCCAACTTACTACACTATATTAGCATGATCATTTCCACCATTTGATTCAGACAACAAAATTATGTATTAGAGGGATGTGCATTATGAAATAGCACATGAATTTAATGCCCCAAAAAACTTATATTTCACAGTACCATGCCCTCAAAACAGAGTAAAGCCAACATTTACAGAGGTAAAAGCTTGACAATGCTTCAGCTGTTACAGAAAACTGCTGAGCATGTGGGAAATGAGTCCATATATAAATATTACATACCCCAAAACTCTGTGTAAACATGAGAAAGAATGTGGCTTAAATTAACAAAATCAAGGAGTTTCATGTTAAGGAAGACATGCTCTAGCTCACATTGCTATGAACAGGAGGGTTAGTTAAGGACAATCTTAACTACGTGTTTTCAAGGGTTTGGTTTTGGTTGGGTTTTTTCAGTCTGTCCGATCCTTCACGGTACTTAAACATAGTTTAAAGTATTTAATTTCCTTGGTGGTTTCCTTAAAGTAAATCTTTCATGGAAGACTCTGCAAGTATTGTATTATTTATCTGAAGCTAGTTTCCCAAACCGGTCTTTTGGATGCATAAGTGGCTAGGCATACATTTTAAACTTGACTTTTATTAAATCATAATTCATTTGAATTCTCCTTTGCTCACTTCTTGAGCAAATCATCATGTAAATTAAAAAAACAAGATCTGTACTATTGATGAAAAGGCATGTATCAGATACTTTCATGACATATATAATTAGACATTTGAATAAAAAGACCAGTTTTAGCCTTAAAGATTACAGCGAATTAAATTGTATTAATAATTGTTTTATTGAGATTACATATTTTAAATCTATTGTTTTTAACTAAGGTTGATTGTCCCAAAATATTACTGGAATCAGATCTTACTATGGCATGGAATACTGCTTAGGTAGATTTCATTTATAAAACTGAATAGTCATTTTTGCACATAAGTGCTGCCTATTTTCTGATAACCAAAAAACCCCACTAACTAAAGACATAGTAAATATGCCTTCAAACACACATACACAGACTGTATTCCACAGCTGGGCAAAGTACCTGTTTATTGGACTTCTTTCTGTTAAGAGGAGTAGCAGTCTGCATGCCCTAGTTCTCTGAAAAGACACTTTCTCTTGGCTTCTTTTCTTTATACATAATTACATTTGACATTAAAAGTATAACTTCCCATAGGAAAATGAACTTCAGATTTCAGCAGTCTGAGGAGACAGTATAAAATAAAAATGATTAACACTTTAGGGAAAAACATAAACATATAAAGCCTTTGTTTGTCAGACAGTCCTGAAAACATTCTAATAAGCTTTGTTTTTTTCCGGTTAGACTGAGGGCACATTCCTAATTACACAGCATCACAACTTTTTCTAGATTCAGTATTTTCAGTAAGAACTAACTCCAGGAACTGCAGAGCTTGATATTCAGTTGCTTTCATATATATTTTAATATGAAAGCTTGTTTCTGTATTTTTTTGGCTACCTCTTAAGCTGTTCTCCTTCATTTTTATGTGTTTTCTGTTACTCTTCTCTTTGAACATCTAAGGACTCTCTCTTGTAATCTATTCCAAAAAGCCGGGCAAGAAGGAATGAGGAAAGTTATTACTCTTACTGTTATTAAAGACTACCATTCTACAAAATGTAAAGAGGAGAAATTGAGGTTGAAACTTTAATTCTGGCAACCCTGCTACTTTTTGTAATGCTCTTTTAAGGTAAAGGTAGTGAGGGGAGGGGCAGGGGAGTATTATTATTTAAAAATAAGTATTTAAAACAGCATGCCAAGTGGAATCATATTGGCAAGACTGGAATTCTGAAGATCTTCATCACAGATCTTTCCCAGCTGATGCTTACAGCTGAGAAATGGACAATAGTGTGATGTTGGTGACATCCCTCCATTTCCTACTGGACAGCACCTATTATGTCTGGCTGTGTAAATCCTGCACAGGTACAGCAAAATCCTGAGACATGCAAGACAGAGGTTTCAGGCAGGTTTCCTTAGAAAAAGAAAAGCCAAGACTAATGAATCTTGAATTGCTCCCAACTGTGGAATTGCTTGGGAGATAGTCATAACAGGCAATTCTGTTCTTGAACACTCTCTTTATTCTTATTCTTTTCAGTTTGTCCTTTTCTTAGGTACCTGGTTCCTCTCTCTACTGCTTTTTATTCAATTCCTCTCCTCTATTCTCGTCTTACATTTAAATCTCTCCACCACAGCCACTCATCCCAGTATCTCCCTTCTTTCCTACCAAATTTCAGTCCTAATTATGCCTTTCAGTTTGTTCCCACCACAATCTCACCACTCTCAGGTCTACCTCTCATTTCTCTACTTTGTCTCCCATGCAGCCTGGCGACCAGCAAAGAGACACTGAGCACTTCTGTGAGGCAACTTTTCTGTTTTTCATACTGATATCCAGGACCTAGTCGTCCACAGCAGAGAGCAGCTCAACCCCTACAGGCTTAGCCTGAAGATGGCATATTTGGACAATCTGATTGCCAAGTTCTTAAAGTCTTAAAACCTGATGATGGGTGAACACATATTTTTCTTCTGACCCTTACAGTTTAGCCAACTTGCTTAATTTTCCATAAGAACAGTCAAAGAGATGCCCTTAACACCAAGAGGTTCCCTTGCCAATCTTTGACTCTTGCTCTGAAACACAAGCAAGATACAAGTGAACAGCAGTGGGTTTGGGTGTTTTTCTTCTTCTTTAAAACAAAGTAGAAAGCATGTTTATCTTACAATGTGCTTTACAAATCAAAGACAGGGAATTCTCATCTACAAATAGTTAAAAGTTTGCCTAAGTTTATCAAAGATCTGGTAAAACAATCCAGCAATGGGATATCTTACTCTTACATAGTTGTAGGCTACACCTGTTAAGATTCAGACTGCTTCTTAGCCTGGGACAGTGTATAAAAATGAATGAAGATATCTACAACCTTTCTGTCTTTTGCAGACAGATCCAACACTGTGATAGGTGAGAATATAAATCAAAGTGAGAACTCCAACTACAAGTAGCATCTCCAAAGCTGAAAAGATCATGTTTTTTCAGGATAGGAATCAGAAAAGTCACATTGGAACTTCTTTTTCTCAGGACATTAACTTCAGTTACCATAAAAGTGTATGTCATGGATATAGTCTAACCTGGACTGACCAAACTGACACTGAAAAATGTAATATGAGATAAAGACCTTATCATGGTTTAACCCCAGCCAGCAACTAAGAACCATGCAGCCGTTCACTCACTCTTCGCCCCGGTGGGATGGGGAGGAGAACTGGGGAAAAAAAAGTAAAACTCAAGGGTTGGGGTAAGCACTGTTTAGTAAATGAAATATAATAATAATAATAAAAAATAATGATGATGGAAAGGAACAAAACAAAAAGATAGAGACATAAAACCCAAGAAAGACAAGTGATGCACAATGCAATTGCTCACCATCCGCTGATTGATGCCCAGCCAGTCCCTGAGCAGCGATTGGCCCCTCCTGGCCAACTCCCCCTAGTTATATACTAGGCATGACATCATATGGTATGGAATATCCTTTTGGCTAGTTTGCGTCAGCTGTCCTGGCCATGATCCCTCCCAACTTCTTGTGCACCTCCTCGCTTGCAGAGTATGGGAAACTGAAAAATCCTTGACATAGAAGAAATACTACTTAGCAACAACTAAAATATTAGTGTGTTATGAACATTATTCTCACACTAAATCCAAATTACAGCACTGTACCAGCTATTAGGAAGAAAATTAACCCTGTCCCAGCCAAAACCAGGACAGTCTTTTTCTCCTGAAGAGGTACCATACTTCACCAGTTTCAGCTTGCATTCGGCATACTGCTTGGTCTTGCTCAGGAGGACATTATAGAAAGTAGACAGAAATCTTCAGAGCCATGTCAGGCTTTCAGAAGTTTGTGTTTTACAAGCTTGTTTAACCTTATGAGTTTTTTCACCTTTGTCCACTTTTTCCTGAGGGTGGTGAACTTACGTTATAATTCCCTACACAGTTTTTAAACTACTGCTAATAGAAAAATCTATTGCCATTAATTACACAATTATTATTACTGATTTAGATATTGTGATATGGCTATTTCTGCAAACAGAGTTACATTTCATCAGCAAGAGAGAGTACAAAAGTTCAATTGCATGTCACGGGTTTTATACTGTACATGTTCTGAGCATGATTACTGTAGTATGAAATCCATATGCATTTATTTGTGTAGTTTCTATGACATAGTAAGAGTAACAAGCAAAACTGATCAGAACGTTTTTCTATAATAACACATTAGTTATGTAAAAATAAATGTTTTCAGTTCCAAATCTTGTGTAAAAGCTTTTTAGTACCATTTTAGAAAAGGACTGGAACATAATGTATCACCTTTACTAAAGGGGATGGATAAGAGATGAAATAAAGATGAGATTCACCAGAAAATAGCTTTTCTGACCTCATCTGGCTTCCTTCTTTCCCTGCAGAGCTGTATTTCCATGCTTTCCAGGATCACTGTTATAGCAAATTGACCAACTAGAGAAATCTTATATATAAAAAATACTGAGGTACTCTTCTGCTCTTTATGTGTGGGATGCACATAATTTGTTTTCCTTACTCTACAATATAAATATTCTAAATTAAGATTGTGGAGATAGATGCATAACTACATGGGACACAATTTGCTTTAAATTTTCAATTTTCTTGCACCATTCATTAGGTGAAAGCATGATGCTGTAGTGATTCATGGCCTTAATGAATATCTGTAGCCCTGTTTAAGAGCAGTAGAGTTAAACAAGCAAGTAAATGTTTGCAAGCTTTGGGTTCGAGCAAATGCAAGCCTTTCCTATTTTAACATAAAGAGATATTAAAAGAGAATTCTTATGTTAAAGTGGATAAAATTTTTTTTCTCAGGTTTTTTAATGGAAATATATTGTATTATATTTTAGGAAAGGTGGTGAAGAAAACTGAGAAAGACACAATGAAAATGGGGAAAAGAACAGAATATTTTCCCCTTCATCTGACACATAACAACTGTGATTGCCCCTTTTCAATATGCTGTCAAGTGATCTTTTCTGTTGATTATTTATGTCAATAACAGGCATGGAATAAGAATTTTTAATGATTTTTCTTCCATCTGTATCATTAATGTTTCATGATATAGTGAACTTTTAAAGCTGGGAAACTCTAGAACGTTTTGATCATACACTACCAAAAGGAGATGCTTGAATCCTCTCCTTACCTACAGGATCATTGTGATCTTAGTTTCAACAAGGGAAACCTATGTTTATCATCTGGTATTTGTTTTAATCACTGTTTCCCTCACCTGTTTTTAACTCCCTGCAGAAATGCTAGTTGTGATGCAGCATATCAGCATTGCCTGGCGCTTTTTGTTAGGTAGTCTACATAGTTCTTTTTATTAGCAGGGGAGGACATATGCTCTAGCCTTCTTCCTTATCAATATACCAATTGTGCCCAAAGAGCAAGGTTGTTCTGCATGTGTACTGAAGGCTTCCTAAAGCATGGAGTTTATTGTACACGTACACAGATGTCTCCTGATTTCCTCCTCATAACAAAAGAGTGCGGTTTGGCAGCTAGCTTGCACAGAGAGAAAAAAATCATGCAACCTGTTTTTAGCTGCTCTTTTTTTTTAGACACACTCAAGAGAAGCAAGGGAATAGATGAATTGCTGTGGTGGTGGCATCTGACAGCGAAATACAGATTTCCTGGGGAGTGGAAAAGGATTTAGCTGTGCACCTCTGATGTATAATGCATGATCAGTAAGCCCAGTATGACAAGAGATGAGCTGAAATGACCCTGGAGTAAGCAGTGACCAAAAGCAATTCACCTACTTCTCATTAGCCCTTAACCCCTTTAGGATCTTTGGGGAAAAGGATCTTCAGGCAGGGGAACCCAGCTGGATAAATTGCATCTGCAAGCTGCAGATCACCCAGCAGGACAGGTGAAGAATCCTTTCATACCCTTTGGCACTCAACTTTCTTGAGAGGTGTACTACACAGCCCCCAGGAGGATTTTGAAGGTCGTGTGCTGCTACTCTTCTCAGTCACATGCTCATTGAACAACAGGTGATGTTGTGGTCTTCGTCATGTGACAGAAGTAGCAGCAAAATGCTCTGCCACCAGGCGTGCTTTGGTCACCTATCACAAAGTTGTCCCTGGCTCATCAGCACTTTGTGGAAGCACCCACCACTCCACCAGGCTTTCATGCATAACTTGCCTAGGCATACACTCGCCATGTTACTGTTCAGGGGTGAGTGTGTTTGAAAGAAGTGCTGTGGAACCACCACAAAAGTGAGCAGCAAAGCGTGGGTTGCAAAAATAATTCACTGTGCCTGCTGCAATACAAAGGTGAACTAATATAAATAGAACAAGCTTCTAACTTCCACTGCTATGTCTTTTCCTCCCTGCAATTTAAGATAGATTTCTTAATACTAGCTAATCCTCTAAAACTGTAAATGCCAATAGATTATAGACTGCATAATGCAAAAAAAAGTTTATCTACTCTAGCAAAATTGGAAGGCAGACTCCTGCTTTTAGGTTACTAATTTGACACAATTGTTCTTCAAAAGTGAGGTGACATTTCCACTAGCTAATACATAGCATAGTTAAGTTTTATGGTCTTTAGATTCCATGGCACACAGAATTTATATTAATAACCCTTAGGCACAGCAACAGTGCCACCACATACCCTGCAAGGGTTTGATGGTACTGCTTGAGGTGGATAGGCCCTGAGACACATTACAGGGAAAGGCAAAAAGGTGGGTTGGCAGTGGAAGTAGAGGCATACATCATAGATCTATTTCACTTTTTGATTTAAAACTTTGGAAAATGCAAGTAATTTTCAGTTTTTATAACCACATTTTTTAGCGACTATGAAATATATTGAAATCTTATCCACCAAAGCTGTTACAGGTTTGTGTAACTGTATCAATAGTCTTATCAGAATATTCTTAAATAACTTCAATAATGTTACCTCTGTGTGTGTAGAGCATATGATAATATAGAGGCATATAGTACATAATGTTCAAAAATATGGGCTAATAGTCAGACTTCTTTGTGGTATATAAATGTGATGTTTTTATGACACAATGTTTCAGGACTACCTCATGGAGGTACAAATATGTGTATTTTAATATAATTTGCAGTGTCTTTATTGTTCTCCCAGTATCCCTGCCACATTTACTCTGACATATTGATAACCTAAATATTCTTCTCTTTTATGTGCCAGGGTACCCTATCACTGCTGTTTAATTGCCCTTTAGTTCTGAGGTGCTTATAAGTACATTTCAAATATATCTGAATTACAACAAGAAAAAAAATATACTGCTACTGGCAATTCTGCATATCTTGTGTCCATGGAGAACACGGAAATGTGGCACTGCATGAAAACAAAGGTTGAACTGGGTCACAAAACTTGTTTTCTTGAGAATCCCATCATTTCCAGTTTCTTCTCAGGCTCTGAAGACCATAGGAAATGACTCCTGAGCGAATAATGTTTAAAACATAAAATCACCAAATTACTTTCTTGGTATAACCAAAAGAGAAAAGGAATACATGCTAAAAAAATGAATAGAATTTATTTAATGTAGCATTCCTGAAACTACCTATTCATGTAAAATACATGAGTCTCAGAAGCAAATTCTATTCAGGGATCCAAAGCAAAGTGATCCTCTGGGCAAACTTCCCATTCAGAACAAGTTTCTATGTTTCTGCAGAGTTGTTTTGACATGTACACATAGTAGATTATTCTATATTCATCAACATGACAACATACTTCTTAAAACCCCAAACCTATAAAAAGAAATGGTCCGGTTACGGGTTGCTGATCACTGAGTAGAATAAGAACCTTAAGTACTAGTTCACCAGATACATTCAGTAGGGTCATTCTTAATGTGTTGTATGGAACGAAATGGAAACAAAACCAAAATTGTATTTTCATAAGTTTCCTTCTCCTATTTTACTTTTCTTGATTTATTGCTAAGATAGTAGTTAACTTCTAAACAGAGGTTCCTACAAATAAGCTCTTACAATCAGAATCAGATTAGAAACTGTATTTTTTTACTTTTTAACCGAAGAATATGAGTGCAGTGACTAAAATATTTTTTGCTAATAAATGGTAAAGGTGTTTGGGGGGGGTAGTAAAATTATGAAAATGTCATGGTGCTTCACTTTGGTTTCCTTTTGGCAGTAACTTTTAATTCAGAATCTCTTTTAACTTCTAAGAAAGATAAGTTTAATTTTGCGCTAAACAATGTAGTCCTTATAAGCAAATTTTTTTTTTCCTTTTTGAACTAACTATACCTTCTAAAAATATTGTTAACCATACCTAAACAATTTTGGATATTATTTTAGAAATTCAGTAAATCAAGAAATCAACTTGGGTTTGCAGTTTTACATGAAGTCATGAGCAAAAATTAACATAAATGTTGTAATTAAGAGCTTTCCCAAATTAAAGTTTCAACTAGCAGCCTTCACTGGAGAGAACTGACTTGTATAAGGGAGTTCACTATCTCCATTTAGTAAAAGCAAGTCAATAAAAGATGATTAGCAAGACTGAATCTTTTGCTTGATTTGAGTACATATTTAATGTAATTCACCTCATAAAGACCCTTCTTTTCATTTCTAGAACCACCTGTATTGACAATATCTGAGTTGATGTTGCTGGTTAGAGTTTTCAAATGAACCCAACAGACAAGGGATAATATCATTTTAAAACCCTATTTGTGCACTGCGAAAGCTAAAGATATATAAATACTAGGATCACTGATTTCCTTCTTTAAGTTTTTGCTGACCTGACCTAGTTTCAAGCACAAACAAGTTTGATTTCTGCCAACAGTATGGTTGTAGCATCACCCAGTTTAGTTCTGGTGAGCCACCTCTTCATGTTGCTTCTTGGCTTGCTATGAGGGCTGTGTTGCGTTTTGTTCTGGCTGTGCTTCCACCACCCAGATGAGTTACACTGCATTTACCTATGCTATCTCTCACAATTTAGTATAGCATTCTGTCACCTGAAATGGTTCTCTGGCCTATATTTAACTTCTGCTGTCATGGCAAGGTTGTTCTTGGTACCTGAGATAGCAGATTGGAAGTTGTCTCTGATATCTCTCCCTAAGTTCTATGCTGCAGTTCTCAGTGTAGACAAGTATGCTCTCAAATAACACCAAAATACTCTTAAGTACTTTTTTAAAAATGCAAGATCTTTAATCTACTTAGGTATGGGAAAGCAGGTCAAATGGGCATGTACTTCCTTTCTTTTGCTTCTTATCAATGCATCTATCTGATGCTGTATCACTTTGGATAGAGCTACGTCATCTTTGTAAGCAACACTTACCCACCAGCCTTCTACTAAAACATGCCAGGGCTGAACTCTGAAGATGTGGTTTATGCAATGGTGGGGCTGAAAATGCAGAGGAGATGATCATTGCTATCAGCTACACTTGAAACATCCAATTTTATTTCTCCATACTTGGGGATTTTATCATATTCAAAAGAGGGCATGTGATAGAATTATCTTAATGTTACATGTTGAGCGAAAGAGCAAAAAATGAGACAGCAACTGCCTACAAAACAATACATACACTGGAAGAAGACCATACCACTTTCATTGTAGGTGTACTGTTTCAGAATGTTAAGGGATTCTGGATATTGACTGTGGTCAGAGAATCACTTATTAGAATAAATCAGTAGTACAATTTAGTACTACTAAGTAGTACTTGTACAAGTAGTACAAGTCTAAAAGGTTTAGACTCTCTAAAAAAAAATAACATCATACAGTATGGTTCACTCCCCAGAGGCTTAACTTATAATCTCCTTCTTAAATAAGAAATGTCAGTCCTGTACACATCCTCCCCAAAACTACATTTGCCTACCTACATTCCATCATTCTTATTGCAGTCTGATTAGGAGCTAGAAAACATATTGCATGCAGTTTATAATTTATATGTGAATACGGGCTGTCCAAAGACAATGCAGCTGTGTCCTGGTTTCAGCTGGCATAGAGTTAACTGTCTTCCTAGTAGCTGGTACAGTGCTGTGTTTTGAGTTCAGTATGAGAAGAATGTTGATAACACTGATGTTTTCAGTTGTTGCTAAGTAGTGTTTAGACTAAAGTCAAGGATTTTTCAGCTTCTTATGCCCAGCCAGGGAGAAAGCTGGAGGGGCACAAGAAGCTGGCACAGGACACAGCCAGGGCAGCTGACCCAAAGTGGCCAATGGTGTATTCCATACCATGTGACGTCCCATCTAGTATAGGAACTGGGAAGTGGGGGCAGGGAGTCGCCGCTCGGGGACTGGCTGGGTGTCGGTCGGCGGGTGGTGAGCAATTGGCCTGCGCATCATTTGTACATTTCAATCCTTTTATTACTACTGTTGTCATTTTATTAGTGTTATCATTATTAGTTTCCTCTTTTCTGTTCTATTAAACCATTCTTATCTCAACCCAGGAGTTTTACTTCTTTTTCCCAATTTTCTCCGCCATCCCACTGGATGGGGGGGAGTGAGTGAGTGGCTGCATGGTGCTTAGTTGCTGGCTGGGGTTAAACCACAACAAGCTGTAAATTTGAGAACAGACCATAGCCATGGACATTGCTGGAATTGCCAAAAGTTAAAAAAAAAAAAAAATTGGCTAGGAGATTTACAGTGTGATCAGAATAGATTGTTGAATTGAACAATAACATCAAGCAAGGAAAACAATTAGAAAAAAAAAAAGAAAGACTGGGAGGTTAAGCAAAGTGTAAAGATAAGCTAGGAATGCAGTAGCTTTATTTGACCTAACAGTACAAACAAAACATAATTTCTGAGACAATGTCTTTTATGGAAAAATAACAATGCTGGGGAAAAAGAAATGGGCACATACTTCCAGTACAGACATTTGCGGGGGGAAGTGTCCACCTGAGTGCCCAAAAGTTTGCTCTTTCAGTTACCACTGAAAGAGCCTGTTAAGACTGTAACAGATGACCCAAAGAAAATCTTACACCTTCCTAGAAGTCAAGCTTTGCTGAGGTAAATTACTGAAGACGTTCTGACAAAGGATACTTAACTATATTCATAGAAAATGCTGGGATGATGTTGTAGGACAGAAGGAATTGAGGGAAAATTTTTATTCAGCAGTGTAAAAAGCATATATCAAGGACTATAAACTACAGGCCTGTCTGTCTTCTTCTCCCCTTTTAACTTTTTTTAAAATCTTTGTTCCCTTTAAAGAGAAATTTAATTCTTAAATTCCTCTGTGCAAAACAAATTCAGTCAGAAGAACTCAAAGTCAGATGCTTTATCAATTGATGTTGGGCACTGCAGAAATATGTATTATGATTAAAAATGGTCCTAGAGTGCTCTTTGGCTCCAAAGGTAATTTAAAGACACCAGATTCTGGCTAAATTCCATCACTATAATACTTCTAGGAAAGTTCACATAAATCAAATGATAACAGAAATCCACCCGTTAATAAATCTGTATTTCCTTTCTTAAGAGAGTTGAGGTTTACTGCCTAGTTAAGGTCTCAACATGAGACTTCAGGGTAAAAGAGGGTAAATAAATGAGTGTATCAAATCCAACAGCCTCATAATAAAATTTTAAGTAATATTTCAGTTTGAACTCCAGAATCTCACTTCATTATAACTCGGGTCTAATATGGTGTTTCCTTCCCACAAACTCCTCAACTGAAAAACCTATGATTGAATGTGAAAGATACAAACTATGGGCTTTGGAAAAAAAACAACAAAACAGAACAATGGAGAATGGATGAACACTAAATATTGCTAGCACTTTCTAACATTAACATTTCTCCTTTTACAGAAAAAGTATTCATAAAGGATCTGCTTGTAGAGAGTTTTCTTTAATACAGGAACTCTTCTTTATCACATGCACCTATTGCAACTTCCTATATATTTAGCATTTTTCTTCAAATGCAAGGACTGTGAAAAATGCTGAAGTGTTGGAAGGGAATTGAAGCTTGGTCTTTCTCCTGCATGCCCTGTCATGGCTCTCCCACACAGTAGCTTGCTCCAAATCCTCTGAAGTCAACTGGAATCTTGGCAGTGTCTCATCCTGGGCTGCATCTCTGCAGTGCATGCATACACAATTGCAGTTTCTCAGAAACAGATACATCAATTCCATCTAAAATACATGGTCACATAGTTTTGTCTATTATAATCATGGTTTTGTCTATTATAATTAACTTTACCCATGCTTGTTCACTTCTCTTCTTCCAGTGAGGTGAATGAGGGTTTTAATTTTCTCAGGGGTTTGATTTTGTGTTATTAATGTGTGATTATGTGTGCATTTATTTATATAAATGTAATGTGCTATGACTTTGTTAGAGAAGTTTATGTCAGAGAAATTTTATTGCAACTGATTTGACAGCAGTATATATGACCTTTATGACTTTGGAGAGCTCATTTTCCCAATTTTTCAAATGCAGGGATAGAGGGAAATGGGAAGACCACTGCTATTAGCTTGTGGTATTTGTCGAAACATGAACATTATAAAATAGAGGTAGCTGGTCAGATGCTCTCTCTTTTATCATCAGGACACCGGAAACTGCTCTATCTCTGTGGTACTTAGTAGTCACATGGGGTAACTTTCTCAGCACACTTCACACATCTTTCTGTATGCAAGCTGTAGAAAAAAAAATGGGGTGATAAAGCTAGGAAGTGGCTAGCTGGCCAGCTGGTCAAATACAGGCAGGTTTTAATTAATTAAATTGCATTTATCTTTGTTATAGAGTCAATCAAAATATATTGTGCCTTGGATAGGTATTTTTACAGAGCAACATTGAAATGCCTATGATTATAACTTCTTAACCACATCCCTACATATTAAATATGAGAGATATACCACTAGAATAATAAATTATTATAAATAATTATAAATATAATATAAATATAAATAAATTAGTATTTAAAAAATAAATAAATAATTAATTAAACCCCTAACTATTTTCTGTTTGCCAGCTATTTTACCAGCCAGTATTCTGAGGTAGTACTGGCTACACCCTATACTAAGTTAGTTGCTGCTATTCCATGTAGCACATCATACTGTTACTTCTTGTAGGATGGTAATTTTCCAAGTAAAGCTTCAATATACTGTTTTATATAGTAGGAAACTTATGAAATTTTATTTCCTGAAAATTCATCATTAGAACTGCAATTTTTGTGAAGCCCAATGAGATTTATTGTCTGACATATTAAGGATGAAACAATATAGACAAAAATTCACTATTAATATTTTATCATTCTCCTTTCTTCATAGTGAAGAAGCCATTCACCTGATGTTGGTTTTCAGTTAAGTTGAGTTTTGTTTATCTGTCAGCGCTTGCTGACTTTCCACATGTTGTTTTGATTGAAAAAAGGAGACTTGTTATAAATTACAAATAAGTGTGTATTTCTATGTATGTGTTTGCAAGACAGATTTCTAGTCAAATGTGAAAGCATGGATTCCTAGAAATGAACCTTCCACCCTAACTAAACCCTTTTTAACAACAAAATGAAGTTATTTTCAGAAAAAAACTTGCAGGTCCCACTGAAGTCAAAGTACAGAATGCCATGATATTTTACCACATAAAAAGATGAGTGGAAGAGTCAGTAACACAAAGTTTATGTCATTAGCTTGTTTCTTTTTTATAGCTTTCTAGTCTATTCAATTTTCTCCTTACTCTGAGAACATAGTATAAAAGCGAAAGATACAAGAAAACAATCAGACAGTAAGTATTGTTAAAAATGCAACTTATTTTCCATGGGAATTCCAACAATTCTAGGAGTTGGTGAAATTTCAACTCTTTGTCACGGTCAGACAGAAGAAATTCCTGTGTCAATGCAATTAAATATACCAAAGAGTATTTGTATGTAAACATACACTAACATAAACACACAATAGTATCTTCTAACAATTCAAAGTAAACTGGAACTAAAAAGTTAAAATATTTTCAGACATTTGGGAAACCATACAAGTAGTCTAGGAGAGATATTATTGTCACGTCCCAATTTCTCAGGACAATGACTCAGGCTTGCTGATTCCCAGGTCAGTATTAAGGTGAAATGACACCAGGGATCCTCTACCTCACAAAACTCAACTTTTATTCGCTCACAACAAGGACTGGCATGCTCACCACAACAATTGGTATGCTTACAACAAAATTGGCATGAAACTGTGTCAGTAAGCTGTGTAACATGTGCTAACCATACATCACCAAAGATATACTACAGGCCTTGCTTATTTGGGAGTCAGTTCAAGGAAGACAATCAGGAGAGCCCTCCTGTTGAGTCACGAGGTTCAGAGCAGACCCCCTTGCTTTCTAGACTCCTCCTCAGCGAGGATCCTAGGGGCATCTGGATTCACTCCTAGTCCCAAACTTGGTCAATGGATTATGCCTGAAGGGGTGAGGTATAGGGATTACAGAAAAGGAAAAGGGAGGGGGGGAGAGAGAGAGAGAGAAGGATTTCACCAGTCCTGGATCCAGTGTTGGTTCAGTCAGCCGAGGGGTCCAGTTCCAGTGGGCTTGTACACATGGGGCTTCAGTTTGTGTCCTTTTATCATCCTTGCCCCTGTACCATACCCTATATCATACCATTGCCTCTGTATTCTTCATGAAAGAACTTCAAAATTACTTTTACATCTTACATACCTCAGTACCTAGTATCAGGTAAAATGAGTATGAGTCTTTATTCAGAAGCAAAATGGGAATTTTCTACTGCCTTTTCTCTTCATACCTGTTACCTTGTTCCTGGCAGTATTTTTACATAATCTGTAGCCTGTTTAATTTCCTGTGAGGATCTTCATTCTGCCTAATCCAAGTGGCAATCCATATATACCTCCTATGGTTTCTTCCATCAAAACCAGCTGTGAGCATAGTGTTTATCTTCACATATCTCCTGCATAGTGACTTTAAACATTAAGTTTTTATGCCAGATATGGGGAATTTAGATGTTTAAAATGTCATTGTAGTTGGTTCCACTTAATTAAATAGTTGAGCTTTGTATTTCTGTAATGAAAAATTCTTTCTTTGGTTAGTATAATATAATTTCAATGTTATCCTCAGGGAATTCTTCACTATGTGTTTTAATATTTTCCAGTGTAACACTGTAAGTTCTAGAATCCTCGTATTACCTTCACATATACTTCAGAAATATTATATTATTATCTTTTACATTACTTCAAAAATCCTTCAAGAATAAAAAAAAAAAAAAAAAAAAGTACAAACAAAAAAAACCAACAAAACTTGAAGTATTGCCTAATAGCTTCATTTCCTGGAAAGATTTTAATAGTAATCAAAACTAAATGAATTCTAAGGAATATTGCTGCAATTCTAAAGGTTTTTAAGATTGTCAAGAGTGTTTCATAGACAAGTTATAAGCTAATTATAAAATTTTACCAAAAGTTCATGATGACAAGTTCACCATATTTTCTGTTCTGCTGCTACAAGATTTGTTTTTTGCACTCAGTTGTTTTTTCCCTCTTTCCTATGTCTTACATATTGTCTTCTAAGCCCATGAGCAGTATTAATTAGATGGTATTCTGAATAGTTTAAAACTTAATATGCAATCAGTGATTTTTTTGTTGTTTTAATCAGATTTGCTGTATATGAATAAAACATGTCCTGTAGTTACTCCTGTGCTACTATATTTCTGTTTGAGAAATTTTATGCAAGCTGTCTTGGAGAACTGAGATCCCATATCAGGTTTTTACTCCCTTAAGCATGTTTGTGTCATACACAGGACAAGAAAATTCTCTGTAAAAAGAAATGTCCTACTCTCTGGTGAGAAAAACATACCTACGTACATATACATGAACTCATACAGTACCAATAAACAGTCTTTCAGAAAGTAATTTTGATGCACTGCTTGTGCAGTGTATTTCCAGTCAGATGTCTATGCTCTTTTGCTTTTTCTTTTCACAGCAATGAGCATTTTTTTTTTATATTGCTGCATACCTGACACTGCAAATAAGGAAACTACATTTCAAATGTTTTCAGAGGCCAGCTAGTTACGTACAGATGTCATGCATCATCCAAATTAAACCAGCATTTGGGGTTCTGATTTTGTACCTCTCTTTACTTGGAAAGGTTATGTTCACCAGATATTGGAAATTGTGATGTTCTGTTCATCCAGAGGTGGAAAATGATACAAATTACTTAAATGTAGCCTTCCCCTTCCACTGCTATGGCAAATATCCTCAACTCTGAGTTAACCAAACCTTCCGGAGAGCCATGAAAATTAATTTCTGACTCTTCAAGACATCACCAAAAGCAAACAAATCTTGCAGCTTGTCCTGGTTTCAGCTGGGATGTAGTTAGCTGTCTTCCTAGTAGCTGGTACAGTGCTATGTTTTGAGTTCAGTATGTGAAGAATGTTGATAACACTGATGTTTTCAGTTGTTGCTCAGTAGTGTTTAGACTAGAGTCAAGGATTTTTCAGCTTCTCATGCCCAGCCAGGGCACCTGACCCAAACTGGCCAACAGCGTATTCCATACCATGTGACGTCCCATCTAGTTTAGGAACTGGGAAGTGGGGGGGGGGGGGATTCGCCGCTCAGGGACTGGCTGGGTGTCGGTCGGCGGGTGGTGAGCAATTGCCCTGAGCATCATTTGTACATTCCAATCCTTTTATTACTACTGTTGTCATTTTATTAGTGTTATCATTATCATTATTAGTCTCTTCTTTTCTGTTCTATTAAATCGTTCTTATCTCAACCCAGGAGTTTTACTTCTTTTCCTGATTTTCTCCCCCATCCCACTGGATGGGGGGGGAGTGAGTGAGCGGCTGCGTGGTGCTTAGTTGCTGGCTGGGGTTAAACCACGACACAGCTGAAAGAACAATTGGCATATTTTAGACTAAGTAGTAATTTTTTTTTAAATTGAGGTTTGTTTTTTTTTTAATTTTTTCTGTCAACAGGACAATTTCAAAGCTTAATAGGAGTAAGTTTAACAAAGAAACAGGCCAAAAACCCAATGCTGAGTAATCTAGTCTTTTTACCTACAAATGGATTGGTAAGTGAAAAAAATGTTTTGATTCTGCTAGTGCCTACACACATACTTGTCTTCACTCACATACGTTGGTGTGGACAGTTTGCATTTGCAAGGAGTATTTGCAAAATCAAGGTCCACATTTAAGCATTAACATTTCATTAAGATTTCTAATACCCTAAAAATGGACCAGGTAGAGAAAAAGTAATGTGTCCTCCTGTGTCCTCCAGGGTGGCTTAGGATGAGATTTCCACAGGTAAAACACTATGAATTCCTCCTGTCTCGGGAAAGAATTATCTGGATTTAAGAGGGAACAGACATAAGGCATTCAAGGTTCTGTCCCATGGCCTGTGTGAACACACTTTGTCACTTTCCTATTTCTTTTCCTCCCCACATGCTCCTTCTTGACAAGTTAGAATATAAGCCACTTAAAGCTGTCTCTCATATACCCCAGGGAATTCTTTATGTTGCTGTAGCATGATAAAAAAACATTTGTGTAAAGGGAAATTGCACTCTGTTAGGGACTGAAAATTGTGGACTGAGGGAGAAAAAAATTCCTACAACAGTGAACTTTGCCACACAAGACTTACAGCATTTAATGTTTACTTTCATTAGACTGTGTAGACAGGAAGGGACAAAGACCATCAAAGAAATCTTTTCAAAATATCTTACTGACTAAATAATGCCTTTACAAATCTTATCTTAAGGTGACTACTAAAAAGTCATAATGAGGGTGTAGTGCTGTGTTACTGTTGGTGTGAACCTGAGTCCCTCTCAGGTCTGATCTACAGCCTGTCAAGCAGCCCAGTGCCCACCAATGCAGACCGAGCTCAGATTTGACTTTGAGAGACCCCTGCTTCTGTCTGTGATAGGCATCCAAAAAGACACATTTCTATTGTTTTACCTACTTCTGGAGTCCACCCTGTGTGTTTTAATGAACAGAATACTGCTTTATTCCTATTTGTATTCATAGACAAAAAGGCAAAATCAAGCCCATAAATTCATACTCAAGCATCTAAACATGTAGCTTATTTTCAGAAGTTCTGAGCTTGGAGAAGCTGTGATTTCAGTGGTGTATGTGATTCTTCATTTTTCATTAGTTATTCAATCGGTTTGTTAACATTTATCAATGATCTGGATGCAGAAGTTGAATGCACCATTAGCGAGTTTGCTGATGATACCTAACTGGGATGTGCTCTTGATTCTCTTAAGAGACAAGAGGCTTTGCAGAGGGATCTAGATAGATTGGAGCATTGGGCAATGATTAATGGGATGAAATTTAACAAGTTCAAATGCTGGATTCTGCACCTGGCACAGGGTAATGCCAGGCACAAGTATAAACTAGGAGAGGAGTGGCTGGAGATCAGCCCTGCAGAAAGGGATCTGGAGGTACTGGCTGACAGCAGGCTCAACATGAGTCAGCAGTGTGCCCTGGCAGCCAAGAGGGCAAACCCCATCCTGGGGTGCATCAAACACAGTATAACCAGCTGGTCAAAAGAGGTGATTATCCCACTGTGTTTAGTGCTGGTGCAGCCCCACCTTGAGTATTGTCTGCAGTTCTGGGCCCCACAATTTAAGAAGGATGTGAAGGTCCTTGAATGTGCCTGGAGGAGGGCAAGAAAGCTGGTGAAAGAGCTGGAAGGCATGTCCTGTGAGGAACATCTAAGGACTTTGGGCTTGTCTAGTTTGAGAAAAGAAGGCTGAGTGACGTCATTGCTCTCTACAGTTTCTTGAGGAGGGGAGTGGAGAGGGGGGTTCTGACCTCTTCTCCCTGGAATCCAGTGATGGGACCTGTGGGAATGGTTCAAAGCTGCATCAAGGGAGGTTCAGACTGGACATTAGGAAACATTTCTTTACCAAGAGGGTGGTCAAACACTGAGAGGGATGGTTAAAGCCCCAAGCCTGTCAGTGTTCAAGAGGCATTTGGACAATGCCTTTAATAATATGTTTTAACTTTTGGTCAGCCCTGAAATGATCAGGTAGTTGGACTAGATGGTCATTGTAGGTCCTTTCCAACTGAAATAGTGTATTCTATTCTATTCTATCCTATTCTATTCTGTTCTATTCTATTCTGTTCTGTTCTATTCTATTCTGTTCTATTCTAACAGTCATACACAGTATTTGAATGTTGTCCATTACTGCTTCTAGATTATTTCATCCCTTTCCATTCCTTCTCTTCAACAAATGTGGAAATTTGTAGTTATCAGCTTTGCATTAAAGTCTTCCATGAGATGTTCACATATGGGAAGATGTGCGTGTAGAGGAGAAAATCGTTTGTCCAGGAAACCTGAGTATAACGAATATTTTCTTTATGTTCTGTTAGTGCTTAACCTGTGTACCTTGCTTGTAGAGGAAAAGTACACACCTTTTATTTCAAGAAGAAAATGATCAAAGGGGAAACCTTTGGAATGTTTTAGGGAAATTATCTCTACTTTTCCTTGCCTTTGAAGTCAAACAATAATCTATAAATCCATTTTAAACTTGTACTATTATATTTCCCATTCTCCTTGCTTATCTGCGTACAATTCCCTACACTCTTGGCAAATCAATTCAACCAGCTCTAGAAACAGTCCTGGAGAGAGAGTCATGATCTGAGACTAAAGATTATTTTAAATTTGTTTATTTTCCTGCTTTATTTATTTATGTGAAGTTAATGTGTGTTCTGAGCACATGTATATTTGTGTGTGAATCCAAGAGCCCTACTGTTTTTATGATAGTTTTTTTAGAAGTCTATAGTGTGAAGGATATTCTGATTCTACCTCCACATTTGCAGTTATGCCCCATGAGTGATATTTATTTCAATATGCATTATACAAAATCATTCATATCATTCATCCTCAGTCACTCACATGAAGTGAACATAATATGCTGTTTAGAAACACATTCAGTATCATTCCTGGAAACAACAAAATTTTGAGTATAGCTGAAGCTGTCATTATGCCATACTATAGATACACACTGTCAAACACTGTGAATTCCCAAGTTATAAATCTGTTGAAATTTCATTATAGTTTTCTCTAAACAATGGTTTTTGGTTTATTGGTTGCTTCATTTAGAGCAAACTGTTCAAAATTACATTTATAATAAATACTGAATATTTTAATTCCTATCACTCAGTTATATATTTTATTTCTTTATTTTCTTTATTTTTTGGTTTGGAATTATTTGCACAGACAAAGTTTATTCTATATGTATGAACACCAGCAGTTATTGATAATAGTTTGTCTACATACCTGTTTACCTTACAGAATGAAACATCTCTAATCAACATATTTCTGCTGAGAATTCTTTTCTCTCATGTTCAGAGGTCACTGTATGTTCTTGACACCACCATTCATCATCCTGTGAATGTCTGAGCATTTGTTCAGATGGGCCATTCTGATTTAGCATCATGTAAGAGTAACAGTAACAAAAAGACTGTGTATATCTAAAAGATCAATTTTACTACAGCAAGACCACTACAGAGACCAGGAAAACTTGAACACAGTCAAGGATAAACACTGATAAAGAGAATTTATCTGTTCCTTCCTACATGAGTGTACCTATTTCTTATCTATCCCACACAAGCAATGTTTCCCACATAGTAATTTATTACAGTTCCTCCACACAAAAACATGCACATATTATATTTTAAAAAAATGAAGAAACAGTAAAAAGAACAAAAGGGGAGATCATTATTTTCTGTTTTGATGGGAAAAGCACATAATTTTGAAATAATGCTTTCAGTACATCTTGGGAATATGCAAGGAACGCATCTTGACTCCCAAGAGCAGAGCTTCCACTCAACCATTTCCTGGAAGAGTATTTATTGAGATTATACTTTTAACAACATCAGAGTCAGAGATAATTTTGAAATTCTTAAGATTGAATTTATCCTCTGCAGCTTTTTAGACAGTAGGCAAACTACTGAAAGTTCTCACAAAGGCATTCAAATCCTTTAATTGCCTTCTTTCCACATGCATTTGGCTTAACAAACTCTTCAGGATTTTTTAACACACCTTACAAAGATTAAGCATACTGTCTTTGCATAAATAATAAATTACTATTACTATCATGGCAAATTAGTGAACCAGACTGCCTGGATTTAAATCTCTATTAATTAGCATAGTATGATAAGTATGTAAAACACTGTAAATATTGAGCATTTTCACAGTATTAGTCTAATACATTTTTAAGTGAATAAACTCTTCTGCCATCATGGGCATATAAAACCCTCAAATAATATGCTAAGCTTTATTAATAAGGAAGCCAAGAAAATATTGTTGACTTACAAACATAAAATATGTTTGAGTCTTACTATCTGGGTTAAAAATGATGTAGAAAGAAAAAACATCAGACAAGAGACAGAAATAATAGCAGGAATACTAAGATATATATACCAAAAGGACACAGAAGTTTATCAGTACTCAGTGAATTGCAGAGGAAGCTGTGCTGAGAAATTTCTTAGGCATTTTTAGAAATGCTGTGTGATCAAGAGGAAAAAAAATTGCAATATCATTGTGAGCAATATATTTCTTGATATATTGCTCACAATGATAATACATTTGTATTCATTTACACAAAATAAGAATCAAAGAATAGCCAATGAAATTAAAAAGGAAAAGAATTTAAACTGTTGAAATATTAGTGCATATGCTCTGTCATATCTATATATATCGGTATCTATCTAGGTTGATATATATCAATATCTAAGGTATCTATCACACACAGTGTAAGTCTAAACCACACATCCATATTTTTGTAATAAGGCAAAGGTATTATTTAGATCCGGTTTTAAGACTAGGTATTTTTATGAAGAATAAGATTTTCTTCAATTCAGTGGCTCATACATGAATTCCTATGCAATATTTATCTTCATTCTCAGAGACATAAGCCAACCATTGACTTCATAGTTTTGTAACAAAATTACAATTTAAAGATAATTTTTCTCAATTAGCCCCTTCAGATTTTATATATCTCTTTTGAAATATGTCGTTCTCGTAACTATACATGAGATTAAGCTTACAGGACTTCATGGATAATTGTTCTGAATTGCTGTGGTCATTTATATCTTCTTAACACCCAGTTCTCATTCCTCATAGGTCTTACAAAACCTGTTGTGTTACTGTCTCATGCATTAGCATTTTACAGCAAAATCTAACCAGTTAGAAGTAAAATAAAATAACAACACAAGAAAGACATACTATGTTGAGATTCATTGGTGCTGCAATGAAGTCTTCACATGTGTAAGAGGCAACTGAAGGGGCAAGTTGACTAATATTTGATATGCACAAATGAGCAAAACACTGAATAGTGCAGAATCTAGATGTTAATGTCCATCTTTATTTTGCCAAATACTTTGAATTGTCAAATATCTTAATGCACTAGCTTTTTCCAAAATAGTGAAACAGCTATAGGATCTCAAAATTGGGCATAGATTCACAGCAAACACTGAACAGTTAACTGAAATGAGTCTTAAAGAATATCTCTGTTCAGTGTGTAGTCAGTGTAGTTCTCACCAGCTACCACTGAGCTCCTGAAAGATGGTATAAAGAAGCCACTTGAATTCCACCAGATGTTAGTGATTTAAACATTCCTCTTCAAACATTTTGCACATCCTGTAGTGCTGCAGAAAATTACCCCTGTTGCTTCTCCACTGGGAACAAGTAGGCAGCATGCTAAGAAAAGTATATGGCTTTCAAATCAACCTGAGTGTGACAAGGTTTTGAATGTTTCTTGTTACTGCAGTCTGCTGGCAAATGTCAGAATCCTGAAAAAGACTGTGAGTTAATTGCTACTTGCTCTAGAGAGTGGGAATGGGTCATTAGAGTCCATCCCCATTTGGAACAAGGGAGGAAAGCCCTATCGCAGAAACATTTAGCCCAGGCAGATATTGGGTAATTGGAGTCTAAAAGAAGGTGAATTAGGGAAAAGATTTAGGTTAGGATTCCTGTTACACATTCATTTTGTTTTTCAGTACAACTTCACTTACTGAATGACTGTAAATTATGCTGTTTCTGAAGATTTGTAATCTTAAGTGGGTACACAATTGTTGTAACAGTAGCTCTACAATCAAGTTTTATTAGCCATGGATAATGGAATATTAGCCATGGATAATGATATTCAGCAGGACTGTATTTCCTCTGGTGAAAAATATAGATTTGCAAACATCAAAATGTTTTGCCCATTAGCAGGTTTGACAAAATAGCTCATGTCAAAAAAATTTAAAGGTTGAGGATATTTTTTTTATTAAACACTGGAATTAACATTTTGACTTTACATTTCCTTTATCTTTTTAAGCCTTTGTAAATGTTCATGTTTGAAATGAAATATTAATTTTGTAGCAAATATTTCATATCATCCCAAATAATTCCTTTTTGATTCGCTGGTTGAGCTGGAGCATGAATTAAAATTCACCTTGTACTGGCTGAATTCCTCTTCTCTCAATTGCCAATGAGCCAAGAAATCAGTTATTTGTTCAAGTCTATAATTGTACTATATATAATAATTTTCCTAAAACATCTTCCACCCTACAAAGATCTCCCTGCTGAGTTTGCTTAATTCTAAAAATGAAAATGCTTGTAAAACCCTAAAAGATAAAGTTTTCACCAAGCTGAAGAAAATAAATAATCAAAGTACATCTTATGTGTCGTGGTTTAACCCCAGCCAGCAACTAAGCACCACGCAGCCGCTCACTCACTCCCTCCCCATCCAGTGGGATGGGGGAGAAAATCAGGAAAAGAAGTAAAACTCCTGGGTTGACATAAGAACGATTTAATAGAACAGAAAAGAAGAAACTAATAATGATAATGATAACACTAATAAAATGACAACAGTAGTAATAAAAGGATTGAAATGTACAAATGATGCGCAGGGCAATTGCTCACCACCCGCCGACCGACACCCAGCCAGTCCCCGAGCAGCAAATCCCTGCCCCCCCACTTCCCAGTTCCTAAACTAGATGGGACGTCACATGGTATGGAATACACTGTTGGCCAGTTTGGGTCAGGTGCCCTGGCTGGGCATGAGAAGCTGAAAAATCCTTGACTCTAGTCTAAACACTACTGAGCAACAACTGAAAACATCAGTGTTATCAACATTCTTCACATACTGAACTCAAAACATAGCACTGTACCAGCTACTAGGAAGACAGTTAACTACATCCCAGCTGAAGCCAGGACAGTATCCACCCCTTATTCTATACCATTGACGTCATACTCAGTTCCCATACCTTTAGTTACATTCTGATCAATCATCACCACCTTTCCATCCCTTTGAGACATATGAACAATGATATATATATATATAAGTATACACACACAGAGATATCAGTTCTTTAGTTCATGGGTTATGTTCATAAAATGTTTGTTGAGTTCATTTAGTTTCTGACTCTGGGCTCCATCTGTCATACAGTCTGTCTGGGCAGGAGGGATGGTGCAAAGTCCTCTCAGTCGGTAGAGCAGAATTGGGCTTCAGTGTGGTGTGATGAGCAAATGACATTTGACGCAGCAGGAGGATGGTGTACACCGTTGGATTGTTGCATGCTGGAGTCAGTTCTGGTTCCACCTCTACTGCGCTTTGCTCAGTTTTATCACAGTTCTTTCTTGCTTGATCCAAGTGATTCTTACTATAGTACTATGGATATAGCATATAACAATTATAGTAATGATAACATACAGTAGGAGGGTTATATAGCAACTAATATCATACAGTTTAATTCTGGCTATTTTCACCTAAAATCAAATCCCCTTGAGGCACACATCGGACTTCTCCATCTTTTCGCATCACCCACCAAGTGCACCCAGGCCCTTGAGCAAAAGCAATCCCACGAATGGGTTTACCTTTGCCTGAGGCAGGAGTAACCCAGACTGTTTTCCCTAACATGTTTTTCATGTGCACTACAGGGACTTTATCCCCTTCTACAGTATGTAAAAGTTCTGATTGGGCAGGGCCACTCCGATTGGCAGATCCTCTGGTGTTGACTAACCAGGTGGCTTTTGCTAAATGTGTATCCCAGTGTTTGAAAGTTCCGCCCCCCATTGCTCTCAATGTAGTCTTTAACAGTCCATTGTATCGCTCAATTTTCCCAGAGGCTGGTGCATGATAGGGGATATGATACACCCACTCAATGCCATGCTCTTTGGCCCAGGTGTCTATGAGGTTGTTTCGGAAATGAGTCCCATTGTCTGACTCAATTCTTTCTGGGGTGCCATGTCGCCACAAGACCTGCTTCTCAAGGCCCAGGATAGTGTTCCGGGCAGTGGCATGGGGTACAGAATATGTTTCCAGCCATCCGGTGGTTGCTTCCACCATTGTAAGCACATAGCGCTTGCCTTGGCGAGTTTGTGGGAGTGTGATATAGTCAATCTGCCAGGCTTCCCCAAATTTATATTTCAGCCATCGCCCTCCATACCACAGGGGCTTTAACCGCTTGGCTTGCTTAATTGCAGCACATGTTTCACATTCATGGATAACCTGCGCAATAGTGTCCATGGTCAGGTCCACCCCTCGATCTCGAGCCCATCTATATGTTGCATCTCTTCCCTGATGGCCTGAAGTATCATGGGCCCATCGAGCCATAAATAGCTCACCCTTATGTTGCTAGTCCAGGTCCACCTGAGACACTTCAATCTTGGCAGCCTGATCCACCTGTTCGTTGTTTTGATGTTCTTCAGTGGCCCGACCCTTGGGTACGTGAGCGTCTACATGACGTACTTTTACAACCAGATTCTCTAGCCGGGACGCAATATCTTGCCACAGCGTGGCAGCCCAAATGGGTTTACCTCTGCGCTGCCAGTTGCTCTGCTTCCAT
This sequence comes from Haliaeetus albicilla, assembly GCF_947461875.1. Lineage (NCBI taxonomy): Eukaryota > Metazoa > Chordata > Aves > Accipitriformes > Accipitridae > Haliaeetus > Haliaeetus albicilla. The sequence goes on along the minus strand of NC_091516.1, from coordinate 20,057,354 downwards.
TGCTGTAACCACCCCCACAGGGCATTTGCCACCATCCATGAGTCAGTATAGAGATAGAGCACTGGCCACTTTTCTCTTTCAGCAATATCTAACGCTAGCTGGATGGCTTTCACCTCTGCAAACTGACTCGATTCACCCTCTCCTTCAGCAGTTTCTGCGACTAGTCGTGTAGGACTCCATACAGCAGCTTTCCACCTTCGATGCTTTCCCACAATGCGACAGGATCCATCAGTGAACAGGGCATATTGCCTCTCATTCTCTGGCAGTTTATTATACAGCGGGGCCTCTTCAGCCCATGCCACCTCCTCCTCTGGTGACATTCCAAAATCTTTGCCTTCTGGCCAGTCCGTGATTACTTCTAAAATTCCTGGGCTACTGGGGTTTCCTATGCGAGCCCGTTGTGTGATCAGTGCGATCCACTTACTCCACGTGGCGTCAGTCGCGTGATGTGTAGAGGAGACCCTCCCTTTGAACATCCAGCCCAGCACTGGCAGTCAGGGTGCTAAGAGGAGCTGTGTCTCAGTACCAACCACTTCTGAGGCAGCTTGAACTCCTTCATACGCTGCCAATATCTCTTTTTCAGTTGGAGTATAGCGAGCCTCAGATCCTCGATATCCTCGACTCCAAAACCCCAGGGGTCGGCCTCGGGTCTCCCCAGGTGCTTTCTGCCAGAGGCTCCAGGTAGGGCCATTCTCCCCAGCTGCAGTGTAAAGCACATTTTTAACATCTGGTCCTGTCCGGACTGGTCCAAGGGCTATGGCATGAACAATCTCCCGTTTAATTTGTTCAAAGGCTTGTTGTTTTTCAAGCCCCCATTTAAAATCATTCTTCTTCCGGGTCACTTGATAGAGAGGGCTTACAATCAAACTGTAATTTGGAATATGCATTCTCCAAAACCCCACGACACCTAAGAAGGCCTGTGTGTCCTTTTTATTAGTCGGGGGAGACATAGCTGTTATTTTATTAATCACATCCAGTGGGATCTGACGACGTCCATCTTGCCATTTTATTCCCAAAAACTGGATCTCCTGTGCAGGTCCCTTGACCTTACTTTCTTTTATGGCAAAACTGGCTTTCAGAAGGATTTGGATTATTTTCTTCCCTTTCTCAAAGACTTCTTCTGCTGTGTTGCCCCATACGATGATGTCATCAATGTATTGCAGGTGTTCCGGAGCTTCACCTTTTTCCAGTGCAGTCTGGATTAGTCCATGGCAAATGGTGGGGCTGTGTTTCCACCCCTGGGGCAATTGATTCCAAGTGTACTGGACACCCCTCCAAGTAAAGGCAAATTGTGGACGACACTCTGCTGCCAGAGGGATTGAGAAAAACGCATTAGCAATGTCAATTGTGGCATACCACTTGGCTGCCTTTGACTCTAGCTCGTATTGAAGTTCTAGCATATCTGGAACGGCAGCACTCAGCGGTGGTGTAACTTCATTCAGGCCGCGATAGTCAACTGTTAGTCTCCACTCCCCATTAGACTTCCGCACTGGCCATATGGGACTATTAAAGGGTGAGCGGGTTTTGCTGATCACTCCTTGGCTCTCCAGTTGGCGAATCAACTTGTGGATGGGAATCAGAGAGTCTCGGTTGCTGCGATATTGCCGCCGGTGCACCGTCGTGGTAGCAATTGGCACTTGTTGTTCTTCAACCTTGAGCAACCTCACAATCAAAGGGTCTTGAGACAGGCCAGGCAGGGTAGACAGCTGTTCAGTGCCCTCCGTCTCCAAGGCAGCTATACCAAAAGACCATCAATACCCCTTCGGGTCCTTAAAATACCCCCTCCTGAGGTAGTCTATGCCAAGGATACACGGAGCCTCTGGACCAGTCACAATGGGGTGTTTCTGCCATTCATTTCCAGTTAGGCTTACTTCAGCTTCCAATACAGTTAATTCTTGGGATCCCCCTGTCACACCAGAAATACAAATGGATTCTGTCCCTCTATAACTTGATGGCATTAGAGTGCACTGTGCGCCGGTGTCTACTAGAGCCTTATACTCCTGTGGGTCTGACGTGCCAGGCCATCGAATCCACACAGTCCAATAGACCCGGTTATCCCTTTCCTCCACCTGGCTGGAGGCAGGGCCCCTCTAATTCTGGTTAGAGTATTCAGTATTCACTTCTCGTAAAATTGGCTCAGAATTCCTTTCAAGAGGATCGGAAATAAAATCAGCCCTTCTACTCTGTTTGGAAACTGGAGCAGCATTTTTCCTGGTAGAATCCCCTTTTGTGGTGGTTTTTCCTTGCAGTTCATGTACCCGTGCATTTAGGACCGAGGTAGGTTTTCCGTCCCATTTCCTCATGTCCTCTCCCTGATCACATAGGTAAAACCACAGGGCACCTCGTGGTGTGTACCTTCTATATTCTCTCTCTTGGGAAGAGGAGTGCTCACTCCTAATAGCTGAGACATTGGTCCTTACACGTGTGGAGTAGGACATATCCTCTTTGAATTGCTGGAAATCCTCGGACAGCTTCTCCACAGCCGCAATGCAGGCTTGTAGGGAGGAGGAGAGATTTTCTTCGTATTGACGGAGTTGGCGAGCCACTTCCTCCACTGTCGGTGCCTCTTCATCCTTCCAGGCCATTATTGCCAATATGTTGGCATAGGACGATGGTGCTCTCCGTACAAACTTCCGCCACATGGGTCGTGTGCATTGGACTTCGTCTGGATCTTTGGGTAATTGTGGGTGGACCGGGTCATGATGGATCGTCTCTAGCACAGCTAATTCCCTCAGATATTGAATACCTTTTTCCATGGTGGTCCACTTGCTTGATTGACATATAACATCTTCCTTAAAGGGGTACCTTTCCTTCACACTTGACAGGAGTCGCCTCCAGAGGCTGATGGCTTGTGTCCCTCTTCCAATTGCCTTGTCAATGCCACCTTCCCTGGCAAGCGATCTCAGCTGCTTGGCTTCCCTACCTTCTAATTCCAAGCTATTAGCCCCATTGTCCCAGCATCGGAGGAGCCAGGTGATAATATGCTCACCTATACGGCGGCCAAAGTCTTTTCGCAAATCCCGCAGCTCACTCAAGGATAGGGACCGGGTTATTACCTCTGGTTCTGCCTCTTCCTCCGGTTCCCGTGATGACCCTGGTTCATCTTCATCCTTTGCTAAGCGAACTGATTTTTTTGTATATTTCTTTTTCTGTACGGGGGCAACTGATGCTGGTGCAGGTTGGTCCGCTGGTTCAGTTGCAGTATCGCTCACCGGGTTTTGGATAACCGCAGTGTCTGTCGCCGAGGTTTGGGTAGCAGCAGTGCTCGTCACTGGGGCTGGAGGGACTGCAGTGCCCGTTGCCAAAGTTTGGGTAGCTGCTGTACTCATTGCCGGGGCTGGAGGGGCTGCAGTGCCTGTTTTTGAGGTTTGGGTAGCCCAAGTTCTCATCGCCAGGGCTCGAGGGGTCATGGTGCCTGTCGCCAAGGTCTGGGTGCCTGCAATGCTCCTTGCCAGGGCTGAAGGGGCCGCAGCACCCGTTGCCAAGGTTTGGGTGGCCGCGGTGCTCACCATTTTGTTGTTAGGTCCAGAGACTTTCTCTTCCCCTTGAGGGTACTGAGTGGTGTCAAACAGGGCTCGATAGGCATGGGCCAGGCCCCAGCACGTTGCAGTGATTTGTATCTCTCTGGAGCTGCCGGGGTGACAGCATACCTTTTCCAAATATTTTACTAGTTCTTCTGGATCCTGCACTTGTTCAGGAGTGAATTTCCAAAACATCGGAGGTGCCCACTTTTCTAGGTACTTGCCCATACTACCCCACACACCCTGCCACTCATAATTATCCAGCCTTGGGGCACATCTCTGGGTGATCTTCTTAAATAGCTGTTTAACCTTAAACGAGAGCTGAACCACATTCAGAAGTATGCTAATTCCTAGCAGTAGGGCTAGGACCATGCTAGTCCCAACATTCCAGGAGTATTCAAATTTTTCAAAATTCTCAAACACCATTGTAACTGGACTGAAGGAGAAAGGAGAGGGGAAGAAAGGTACCCCACCCACAGACTGGTTTTCCATGGAGGAAAGGTAAATGGTATAAATATTAATAGTTTCCCACAGATGGCTCCCGCAGTATAAAGGTGACAATGCTAAGTGCAAATACCGGATTAATCCCACAGCCGATGACTTTATCATACCATAAACCAGAGCTACACCATACATCAAAGCGAAAACCTTAATCCACCTCCCACGGATGATAAGCAGTAGAAGAGGGACTACATACAGCAAGCGAGGTGATACATAACAGAGCCTTAAAAACCAGAGCAACAACTCTAAGAATACATAAATCAACATAATGAATGCTTAGGACAAATTTGTTTTAACAAGCTCTGGTCAGGTTTGTCGTTATCTCAACCCTTCGAGCCCCATGTTGGGCGCCAAAAGGACTGTCGTGGTTTAACCCCAGCCAGCAACTAAGCACCACGCAGCCGCTCACTCACTCCCTCCCCATCCAGTGGGATGGGGGAGAAAATCAGGAAAAGAAGTAAAACTCCTGGGTTGACATAAGAACGATTTAATAGAACAGAAAAGAAGAGACTAATAATGATAATGATAACACTAATAAAATGACAACAGTAGTAATAAAAGGATTGAAATGTACAAATGATGCGCAGGGCAATTGCTCACCACCCGCCGACCGACACCCAGCCAGTCCCCAAGTGGCGAATCCCTGCCCCCCCCCACTTCCCAGTTCCTAAACTAGATGTGACGTCCCATGGTATGGAATACACTGTTGGCCAGTTTGGGTCAGGTGCCCTGGCTGGGCATGAGAAGCTGAAAAATCCTTGACTCTAGTCTAAACACTACTGAGCAACAACTGAAAACATCAGTGTTACCAACATTCTTCAGATACTGAACTCAAAACATAGCACTGTACCAGCTACTAGGAAGACAGCTAACTACATCCCAGCTGAAGCCAGGACATTATGTTATAGATGGAAAAGATCATCAACTCTAAATTTTTATGCACTCTAGATCCCCGAAAGATGTGCAGGCTCACTGGTACTTATATATGCTCTCTGCCTTTATTAGCATTGACGGAAACAACCACCTAAATTTACTCCATCACAGTCCTTTTTTGCCTGTGTGGCTAGTTTTCCCATTGTTAAGCTAGATTTATTCTGGTTCACTTAGAGAAGTATAGCATATATCTTTTTGTGATGGCTATGGAGAATGCATACCAGAGACATTCACCTTAGTTTAGGACAGGTAATTAGTGCAGGACTATTATAATCATTTATTGATATCCAGTTCAAATTTTATTTTATTTATACTTTAATAAAGATGTGCATTCTACACTGGTATTTTCAGTAGCTAGTTTTTCAGATGTAAGAGCACTCATCAACATGTGTAATGTGGCAGAGTTAGTGTAGCAGCCAAATAACTGTTTCATTTTTAAAATGCATTATTACAGTCTTTCTTTCAGTTCTTTCAGTTTTATACATAATATCTGACAACATACATAAAACTTCAGTGTGCTCTGAATATTAATACATTAGCTTGGGTGACTTCATTCCTCGTGCAAAGTAAACCTAATATAAAATTACAAGGCCCAGTATATATGCGCTCGTATTACTTATTTTACCAACATTTTATTACAGAAACCTTTAAAGAGTTTCATTCATTTTATTGATGACTTGTAAAGGGAGGTCTTTGTGTTATGAGGATAAACTAAGAATGCTAGAAAAATAGTGTTTTCAAAACCTCTCAGTGAGCTAAAAGAAATTTGATATTTAAATAGCAAGGCTTAGAACCTTATTCTATTTGTCCCTAAAAACAAAATCAGAGTTTCCCAGTTCTCCAGTCAGATAATGCCAGTGTTCATAGCCCAACTGGCTTATGACATACTAGACTACCACTCTGCCACGTATATACCACTTAGTACAGAACCTTTTACTAGACTGCATGCTAGCGGTACTCACTTTAATCTGACTCAGGATCACATTTGTCAAATACAAGGATGGAAAAATGGGAGTAGAAGTACACCATTTTTAAGGTAGATTATTTTTAGATAACCCAGAAAATGGCAAACATGTAACAGCTACTCATAAGACAGGAGCCTTAGCACTGATGCCAGTTCAGATTAATAAAGCAGAATACAAGGGAAGGAAGATATATATTTTCATATAAGATGAAAACCATTTTTTTAATAAAAAACCAAATAATCCCTCACCTTCTATTTCTAGAATTACTCCAGTATATCTAACCTCAAAACACATTGACCTCTAGGAATTTTCTATGCTTTTCTGTAAAAAAAAAGCAACTTCAAAAATGCAAAATTAAATGTCAAACACTCACTTGGAGATTTCCTCACACATGTTTCTTCTTTTTTTCCTTAGTTATTTCAAATATAATGTTGGATAAGAGTAGAAAAATTGGGTGATTCGCCCACTTTGTCAAAGCTAAAGGACTTTCAAAGACTGTATTTTAAAAAGACAGCTATTTACTTCTGTTAGCGTGGCTGTGAAGCTGTAGAACCTGGAGACAATTGTGCAGTATAGCTTTTGAACTCATCTCCTTACCTGTTTTTAACTCTTACTCTTCAGGACAAGATTTATTTTCTCAGCCCTCATCTTCTCTTCCCACTCGTGGATCTTCCAAGTGTGTCTGTATGTCCCATGGGGTTATGAATTAGTGTTCAGGAGCTATCTACTGGTAAGGTACTTTACCAGAGTTCAGCTGTCCATATAAGATGCTTTTCAGATGAAGTTTTGTGGGAAAGGAGGGAGGAAATTGGGAAGGGGAGGTAAGAACAAACAAAATATAACTTAACGCTAATTCCTCCCACTTATAATTTGCTTAATACTTCTGCTCTAGGTTTTTTGTTTGTTTGTTTGTTTGCTTGTTTTTTGTCAAAGGACGTATCTAAGTCAAATTTCACTGCAAATACCACAACACAGCAGTAACTGCAATGTTATCTGTGCTCTCTCTGTGCACTGGGCAGAGGATTTTTAATTTCATACATCATTTACAACTTGCTGCAGTGATTCTACACAGTCAGTACATCTCCCTGTCACAAGGGAAAAGAGACTGGTAACATTTTACCTCTGGTCCCTGATTCCCTAGTTTTATACTTTTTGCTAGCACTTGGGTTGCAATCCAGTGCTGACACTTCAGAAGGGCACTAAGTCATGCAAATAAGATAGCAAAAGAAGCAGCCTTTATCTCACTCCCAGTGATTGCCAGAAAAGTGGACATCAGCCAAATTGCATTATCTTCTGAGAAAGTGAAATAGATTTGTATCCAGCCCTGAAAACCACATGTTCTTTGTCTATAGCTCTATATTTATTCTATTTATTATATTTTTAAATATTAAAAGTAAGTTTTTATTAACACAATGCTGAATCCATCAAGTGCCTTTCTAAAACAAGACCTGATATGTCATATGTCTGCTAGAAGCAGACAATCGTAAACCAATCAACTATTCAGGCATATTTGGATAGAGGTATGTGCCACAGAAATAAGTAATACAGAATAAAAAATACTAACTATTTCTGTTCACCTCCAAAACTTGTCAAGGAGTGCATGCTTGTATATGAGCTCTACTGTATGTGGTAAATACATTGGCAAACAGTTTTTCACAGTTGTTTCATATACTGTACCTTATATTTCTGATCTGTAATTGTCCAGTAAATCTGTCTGGAAGACTTTATTCCCAAGACACATAGAAACTGCAAAACTAGCTTTAGGAGAAATCACGCAAGTGTGATCTAGGAGGAAATGCAAGAGACTGGGAGTAAGTGGGAGTTACTTCAAGACAAAACCTTAAGGGACAGTAGAGGAGGGAAGATATATGAAGCTTATGATGCTGACCTTGCATGTGAGGAGTGTAGAAACCAAAAAATATTCTCTGATCCATTAATGAAAGAACAGATTTTCCAAGGCACTGGAAAGGGTGTTCTACAGCCCATCACAAAAAGAGAGCAGGTACAGACAGCTTACAAAGGAGGGGGGGTTGTTTCATTTTTTCTTTCATTTGTTTATTTCTCTCTTAGACTTTAATTTACTTTAAGCAGAATATTGGCAGAAGGCTAAACTACCAATAGAAAGGAGGCATGGGTTTTATGAGATCAAATAAGATTTTTAGGTATTGTTAGTTATACTTGTGATTGTAGTTTTGTTTTAGCAGGAATAGTTAGAACTAGAATTGTACTTATGTTCCATTGTATTTATCTAGTACCACATGAGAATATACAATATTTTTAAAGTCTTAAAAATCAAATACTAGAGCTTCTGCAGCTCAAGTAGTTGTCTAGAATGAGTAACAATGCATGAAATAGTATTGCCAAAATTTGAATCATCTGTCTGTGTTGTCTTAGAATAACAACATTGTAGGGTAGATTTGTGGATAAATGACGTCATGTAAAATGTTTTCCAGCAAACCATACAGTGACAACAGCTGATTGCATTATTGTTTTTCTTAAAAAAGGCTATGCCTTGGTTTTATGCTTAAGAGAAAAATGAAAGCTCTGGAGCAAGTTCTAGTGTTCCTACAGATATTGGCCACAAAAGACAATATCATTTAGCTTTGCTGAACCTCACAAGGTCCTCCAACATGTTGAAGCCTCTATGAACAGCAGCACTGCCCTCCCGTGTATTGACCTTTCCTCCTCAATTTGATGACGTCCAGAGACTTCCTTGGATCCCATCACCCAGGTCTTTAGCAAAGAACATCCACTGTTCCCTTATGCGTTGTGCTGGTGATCTCATCATGGAAGGTTATGGAGGTTGGTCAGGCATAATTTCCCCTTGGCAAACCCACACTGGGTTCTCAGCCATGTCTTTGTTCTTCAAGTGCCTGGAAATGGCTTTAAGAAAGACTTGCTCATTCACCTTCCCAGGGATCGAGGCACGCTGATCCACCTCTACTTCCCCAATGCTCCTGCTTGCTCTGCATAAGGTGGGTGCAACATTTGCATTTCCCAACAACCAGGAACTTCCCTGATCAACATAATCTTTCAAAAATGGAAGAAAACAACCTTTCAGTGACAATGGTCAGTAGTCCCAACACCCTCTGTCCCACATCCAAGTGGGTTAAGCGTTCCCTGCTCTATGTTCTTCTGCTATAAGTACTGCTACATTCTCACAAATTCTGTCACTAAGCTCAGGAAATCAGGAAATGAGATGGCAGACCTTATCACCAAAAATTATGTGAAACAAGCACCAAATACCTCAGCCTTTTCTCTGTCCTTTGTTACTAAGTTTACTTCTCCATTGAGCATTGGCCTCACATTTTCCTCAGCCTTTCATTTCATTGTCCTTCATCTCCCTCACTAGTTTCAACATCTGAGCTTCGATTTTCCTAATTCCATCCATGCATGTTGAATAGTATGCCAAATAGTATGTCTGCACATCGTTGCAATATCTACACATTTATAAACAAAAATTGCCTTGTATTTGGCAGCATCATTTGATCATACTAGCAATGCTGAAACACCGAAAAATGCTGCATGCAAGCAGAGAAATTGGCAGTTTTGTCCTCTGTACATCATCTCATGAAACAAGAGATTACATTTTGTTTACATACAGTGGTGTTGACTTACAGTGTACTAAAACATGTGGCTAGAATATGTTCTTGTAATTGACAATGCTTCTGAAGAATGGGAAAGTTAGAGTTTTCAAAAGAATTGTGATAATACTTGTTTTCATATCCTAGCATTTCTTTCCAAATCACTAATCTGAATTACAAAATTAAATTAAATCTCTATTTTATTTCCAGTTCTTACAGTATCTTTTAAGTTGCTGCGTCATTCCATGACCCTTTGTTGAATGAGAAATCTAAGATATCATAAGTACATACCATACAACACGTATCTCAGGAACATCAAGGAACACAAAGTACTAACAGGCAGGTTGACATCAGAGGGATCATCAGCAACACCAACCACCTGGTAACATGCTTGCTTTGTTTCTCAGAAATCATAGAAAAAGATTTTGTAAGCCCTATGTTGCATTAGTTCTGTCTGGGCAAGCTCAGCAAGCTTTACTACTGGTAAAAAGGTGTCTCTGTGATTAAATAACTCCAGGTATGATCACAACAGAGGTCTTGGTTCAAGGAGCTGTGATATGGTTATTGGCTGTTGCAGATATTACTATCTTTATCTCAGCTGTCCACCGTCAAAGACTTTCTTGGAGGATACCTTCAGGGCTGCTGGCAGTGCTGGAGACAGAAGGACTTTGCTTAATGCAGCCAGTGTGAGTGTCTCGCTTATTAACAGATGAATTGACAAAATGTCCCAAATGTTATCCATCTGCTCCTGTCTTTCCAACCTGTTCTAAAACAAAGAGTATACTTTCGGAATTGAAACTCACCTCTTCTCTAGGGCTTACCTTTATTGACAGAAAACAAAACAAAACAAAGCAAACCCCTAAAACTAAAACAAACAAAGGAACAGAGAGCAAAATGCTTTAGACATCAGTTTACTCAAATCCAGCCCAGGATATTGCTCTAAGGCAGAGTTTTTTAGCAATTCAGATTTCATCTGAACAATGACAGCAATTTTCTTCCCACACATGCAGCCTCTTTAGTAACTATTGTCTACTGAGCTACTACTTGTCTTGAAATTCTGAAGAACTTGTGCAAGAATCATGAGAAAGGGAGGGGTCTTGTGAGTTTATCTAGCCCACCCTGTGCGTCAAGGCTGGACATTCTTAGCAGATGTTTGCGTCATCTATTCCCAGAGACTTTAGTGACAACCTTGCTAAGAAAATACATCATATTTTTTATTACTTCTACCTTTTTTCCTGTTACCTGCTTTGAAAGTTGTTTGTTGCAATGTACATTAAAGTCTATTTGTCCAATCAGGGGCAGATGTGGAAAATGTGAAACAGATTCTTTCTAGAAGGGTTCCCCCCCCCCTTTTTAAAATGTATTTACAAACCAGGCTGTTTCAGGAAAAAGAAAATATTGCTGGATTCTATTCTATGATAATAAAGTTTTGAAAGGTACAAAATATTGAACTTTGTATCAGTTAAAGATTCTATTTTTTCTTTTCTAAGACAAAATATTTCTTCTATTCTCTACATGCATGTGTGTGAGGGAAAGATTGTGTGTGTTATTGAACGCCTTTTTTTAGTTTGCTTACATTTCTCTTTACTAATATGATATGTATTGACCTTGTCATGTAGAAGCAGTCAATCATATATGAACTACCAAGAGAAAAAGTCTGCTGACATATTATAATTTCAGACTCATTCCTGTTTTCTGGGGACATGAGACACTGCCAGTACAGAGCAGTTCCATGGTCAGATTTGTACCATTTTCCTTTCCTGTGAAATTTCGTATCTAGTGCACAACCCACAGTTGCTAAAATTAGTACTAAATCTTGATTGGCATAAGTGGTCCCTACATTTTTGTATGCAATGTGTGTACAAACTGATACCAAGTAAGTAAACTATACAGATGTTCTTTATTGCTTTTTTGTGATGGCACAATTGTTGAGCCAGAGGAAAAGACCACCTACAAAGTTAACATGAGATTCAGCACCTCAATATTTCATGTGCTTTCTTGTCTCAGTGTATTGGGTTTGCATGGCAAGGTTTTGGTAGCAGGGGGGCTACAGGGCTGGCTTCTGTGAGAACCTGCTAGAAGCTTCCCCTATGTCACAAAGAGCCAATGCCAGCCAGCTCCAAGATGGACCCATTGCTGGCCAAGGCCAATCCCATGACAGTGGTAGCACCTCTGGGATAACGTATTTAAGAACGGGGTGGGGGTGGTGGAAACGTGTACAACAGAAACTGCAGTGGAAGAGAGGATGAGAATATGTGAGAGAAACAGCCCTGCAGACACCAAGGTCAGTGAAAAAGGAGGAGAAAGAGCTGCTCCAGGTGCCGGAGCAGATTCTCCTGCAGCCCGTGGCAAAGAGCATGGTGAAGCAGGCTGTCCCCCTGCAGCCCATGGAGGTCCACAGTGGAGAAGATACCCACCTGCAGCCCATGGTGAGATGGCAGCCTGTCCTTCTGCAGCCCATGGAGGTCCATGGTGGAGCAAATAACCACCTGCAGCCTGTGGAGGACCCCACACCAGAGCAGTTGGATGCACCCAAAGGAGGCTGTGACCCTGTGGAAAGCCTACACTGGAGCAGGCTCCTGGCAGGAGCTGTGGACCCATAGAGAGAGGAGCCCATGCTGGAGCAGGTTTTCTGGCAGAACTTGTGACCCTGTGGGGGACCCACGCTGGAGCAGTCTGTGCCTGAAGGACTGCAACCTGTGGGAAAGACTCATGTTGGAGAAGTTTGTGGGGAACTCTCTCCCATGGGAGGGACCCCATGCTGGAGCACAGGAAGAGTGAAGAGTCCTCCCCCTGGGGAGGGGGGGGAATGGCAGAGACAGTGTGTGATGAACTGACGCCAACCCCCATTCCCCTTCCCCCGGTGCCTCCTGGGGGGAGGAGGTAGAGAAAATATGGAGTGAAGCTGAGCCCTGGAAGAAGGCAGGGGAGGGGGAAGGTGTCTTGAGATTTAGTTTTATTTCTTATTATCCTACTTTGATTTGATAGGTAATAAATTAAACTGATTTTCCCCAAGCTGAGTCTCTTTTGCCCACAACAGTAACTGGTGAGTGATCTCCCTGTCCTTATCTCGACCCATGAGCTTTTCATTATATTTTCTCTCCCCCGTCCAGCTGAGGAAGAAAGTAACAGAGCGGCTTTGGTGGGTACCTGGCATCCAGCCAGGGTCAACCCACCACACTCAGGTAAACATATCAAAGCACAGCTCAATGTAATGTTTTTTAATAAGGCTATGTAGATTCCTTCAATGACATTATAGAAAGATGTAGCTGCTACTGGACCAAACTTCATATAGCTAAGGATTCTATAGTTTGCAGTTTTCAGAAGCCTTTTAAATCCAAAGGAAAGCAAAATTTGTTGAGTAAGGCAGGTTGTGAGCACTTCCTGTGATAAGCTACAAAGATTGTACATGTCATATGTGGGAAACTAAGAAACCCAGCTGAGAAAGCACAGCCAGGATCTCACCAGGACTTCATGTAGAGAGGAAGTCCAACATTCAGCTTAAGAAGAGAGACCTCAGACTGGTACATTTTGTAGTGAATGAGAAAAGTAAAGCAGAAGTAAAAACTGCTCACAGAGCACAGGAAGGCACGAGCATTGTTAAAGTATAAAAAAGAACATTAGTCATGAAAGATGGGAGACCCTCTCCAGATGAGGCACACTCATCCTGGTATGTGGTGTTGCCTTTGAAGGAGACTCAAAGTGAGAGCTCTGGAAGGTCGCATACTAAAACTCACATTAAAGGTCTAGTACCTTGGCCTGCACTGTACCATTTCACTAAGAATTCACCACAATGCTGGCAGTGCTTGTTCCATTGTATAGTACGGCATTTTCTGCTACCACTTATTTCTGTCCCTGCTTTGATGTCTCTCTGTTGCTCACAGTTTATGGAAGAACATTGAGCTGTAGTTGATATTGGATGTAGTGTGTGTTGGGAGAATGAGATGAAGCAAGATTAACGGACTACAAATTTAAAATACTACATCTAGATGGCTGTTAAAACAGGTGGTCTTTAGGTGGACTTGTTATGGCATTTAATGGTTATTCTGCTGCATTAGAATATGTATTTCAGTTAGGCAAAACTAATTACCCTACGTTGCAGTTCTTGTTCTTCTCATAATGAACAACCTCTAACAGCAGTGTCCTGTAAGGTACATTCTAAGTAATGGTTTTAAAACTACAGTTTATCAAATCAATATAGACAATAAAGTGGTCAGGAACAATGTCCAAAAGTTATTGAAAAAGAAATAAACAATGTTAGTACCTTAACTACTCAAAAAATTGTATACTTTAATGCTGAGCTCTATCCACAAAAAAAGTGGAATCTGGAAATATATGCCAATGCTACTCCTTGGAAATATATAAACTCCTGTTCCTTCCTACAAATCCAGACAATATGTGATTTGGAGTTGATGTGCAAGAAATGCTGGCATCAGAATCATTGTAACTGCACATTTTTTTCTCTGGCTTTCTCTCTTCTGCTGTTTCTGGGGATTTTCTTTTTCCCTCTAATCTTCTGTATTTTGGGGGGTGGGAGACAAAAAAGCAGTTAATTCTAAAGAGTGTGGATTCTTCTTTAATGGCTGGGTAGTTCTGAGCAACCAATCAGAACTTCAGGTCAGCCACAACCAGCATTGATTAATAGATGTCTTGCAGAACTACTTGACAATTATCTCCATCATAAAAAAAGAAGCATTTAAGGAAATTTAAAAACTTTGCAGATTGTATTGGATTTCTTAATTTTTGGTGTATTATTTAAAATATTGAAATTATTTTTATCCTTACTCTCTTATTAAAGCAAGAATTAAAGCAACCCCCCCTCACTATTCTTTTATTTCTAATAATTGTTTCTCTTACAACAAAGATTAAAATAATATTGCAGAGAAATGGTTCATTTCCAAAAAACTAACTAATGTTTCAGGTAGTATGCAGCTAAAATGTTTTTACGTGGAAGTATTTTCCTGATACTAAAACAAATTACAAACAGAAGTAATATTTTGCTATAAGAAAATTCAAATTAAATGTCTAAGTGGGAAAACTATCTGTGCACTGGTGATTCAGTTGGTAGGCAATAATTCCATGGAGTCTTCCACTGAAAGAAAACCATGCTGAACAAATTAATCAGATAAAAGGAAAGAATATTTTAAAAATAACAAATACAAGATTTCTATATGAAAGTGCTACTTAATAAACAGATGAAGGTCTGACAGTTCAGATTTTATAGTCATGATAATTTTTTCTACTGTGTTACACAACTTCACAACTTAATCATGAAACAGTATAATAGGAAACCTTTTAAATATATTAAGACTTCTGTAATCCTGTGAGTGCACACACCTTTCTTAAATGTCCTCCTAAAAATGACAGCAGTAATTTGTCAAACTGGAGCACCAAACTTTTCCCTCCATTTCCCACCCATTTTTAAGACTGTCATTCCCAGAAGAAATGTAAATCTCAGTTCAGCTTTCATAATACTGAGATCTCACCAAAAGGACACAGTATATTTTCCATTTAAGCTTTAGTGCAAATTCCCAGAAGGAAATAGAAAATCTGTTAAATCTGAATTATTTTGAATGAAAGTTGCTTAGTTTCATTGAGTTTCAATCTGTTTCTTTATTATTATTTTTTGTAACAATAAATAAATTTAAAAAATAGTGATGATTATTCCCAAAAGGTGTTTCAGTACCTAAAGGCATGGAAATCATGTCAGCTTTAGCTTTCAGCTAACAATCAGCCAGCTTTTCAATTGGACTATTGGGGGGGGTTATCTTTTAGTTTTTGTTCTTTACCTTATTTGTGTGATAATACCATCCTCAGTTCCTCAACCCCATCCCTCTAAAAAGTAATATGCAACACCATCATGAACAGTCTTCATCTTGTGTATCTCTCCATGCATACCCTGACAACCAGGTCAGGTTAATACCTCACTCTTAAAAATCCTATATATCATCTCCTAAGAAAGGCTTTTGTTATTACTCTGCAACTAAAACCCTTGTTCAGACAATCCTTTTGTTAGTGAAAGACAGTTCTTCTTGCTTATTCCTTGGAGCCTTAGCCTCAGTGGAAGGGCAGAGGATTTTTATTTAGGAAGGGTTTTTTAGGAAGCGGAAACCCTGGTTTTGAATAATCTCGGGCTGATGATGCTCTGGAACTCAGAACTTTTTGAATCCCTTTCAGGTCTTTCCTCCAAATACGAAGTATGCATCTGGGTACCACCAACTCATTTAGAAGAGTAAGTGCTGCTCAATTTTTTGTATCAGCACTGCACAATGTGCAGCCTACTGTCTAAACTGAAGACAGCATAGGAGCTCATACTTCTTAGTGTTCATCATCTCCTGGGATGTGACTAAACTGTATCTGCTCATCTGTTTATGAGAAGTACAAAGCAGCACACTGCAAACAGCCGGCCATAAGCAAGCCAAACTACAGAGCATGTTGATTCAAGCACAGTACCTCATATCACATGAGACTACTTATGGGTCTGAGTAGCTAAGTGAGTTTTGAGTGAACTGAACTTCCTGATCTTGGAAATTTCTCCTCAGGATTTTCTGCCAAGCTCTTTTTGCAGTCACTCACTTCTTTACATTGACTATAGAGGTCTAACAAGATGTCAGTGAACTTACAAAATATTTTTTAGATTTAGTGATTCCAAATATGGATGCTCCTAAGCAGTCACCATGGCTCAAGCTCTTTAAATGCAGCAGAAAAGATCAGAGAAAGTTAGCTGAGTGGGAAATGTATGAAGGATATTCATACACTTAAATCTAATAACAGCATATTGTAAGAATCTGCAATATTATCAGAAAACTTCATAAAATGAAGTTTGACATGAGATGGATTTCTTTTGTAATAGGCTTATACAATCCATATATATCTATGAATAGTGAGTAGAAAAATTTCTGTGTGTTCTGTCTGCCTGTCGCATTACACTGTAAAAACTCTTCAGTGACATTCAAAGATGTGATTACTGCATTGCCATCAAGGTCAGTGAAACCTGAGGTAATGGTTACGTAAGTGATAATCATTTAATATAATGTGGCCTACGGGGTTATGGAGAATGGTCATTCAGGGGTATTTCTGAGATCTCACATATGTTAGAGAGATTTTACTTGATTTATCTCCCCTCAGCTATTTTTTCTGACTAATACTGGTGTGTTCTGGTAGTAACTATGCTTTTGAGAGTGCTTAATAATGGTCCTATTGTGCGTCTGCTCTTACCATACTCCACTACCTTTGATCTGTACTGCTCTTTGCTCCCTGACACAGGAAAAGAAATAGAGGAGGGAGGAGTGTTTTTCCTTTAAGGGATTCAGTATACGCTGATGCACTGTAATCATGGAGCGAGGAGGATGCTTAAAATGACCCATCACTTCCTTCATCTCCTGAGCAATAAGAAGCTATGCTGTGGCAAAAAGAAACAGAAAAACAAAATCAGTGATCCTAACAGTGAAAATAAAAGGAAAATGTGGGGCTTGCATGGTTCCTCTTTTCTACAGAAGCTGAAAACAAAGTACGCATTAGCTTTGCAGCCTATTGACTTGAGGGAACCAGAACATAATGGGAAGGTGGTTGCATCTTTCCAGGTCTCTGAAAAATCTTTAGCTTCAGAGAAAGAAAAATAACTGAATGCCAAGTACATTTCAAAGGAAAACATTTTGAGACCATCTACCAAAAAAAAAAAAAAAAAAAAGGTAATTAAAACAAGATATCCACATTTCATCATATTCTCTCTGAAACTAACTGAAGTAACTAAAGAATAGCAGATGTATCTGAGTCCTTAGTGTGTTAGTGGTGCTTTTTACTTAATTACTGAGACTGACAAAACAGTAACTGAAGTGTTGTAAAGAGTATTTTTGGGTTTGGCCCAGTATATTCCTGACAATACAAAGGGGAATTGAGTCAATAGTATGTTGAAGGGTCTTGCATTTTAAACATTGCCGTATTATTAAAGAAAGAGAAACTGACAAAAGATTGAATTTTTCATTTAATTGGGCAACAACAGACATGGCCTGTCTTAGGTACATACTGAGCAATCCTAAATCGTAAAAGACAAAAAATAAATTAAAACAAAAATCAAGAAATACATGTGGTAGCAGGGGCCCCTTTCCAGGATAAATAAGACCTGTACCTTAAGCCATTAACCTTGCTCACACATTTGATTCTACGGAACTTAAGTAAATGTAAATCTTTGGTTACATTTAAGTGTATCTTCCCTGCTCAGTCCTTACCTAAACTTCATTTATACTGTCAGATGTATCCAAAGATGATTATAAGGATTTAGTCCAGTGAAATTAGCAATATGAAAGCTTGTTCCATTCTTCTCCACACAAAGGTGAGGTCTAGTAATGCTTTGTGTTGGCTGGCAGTATTGGTTTACTCAGTTTAACTCAGCTTTAGTTTTAGTGCTTGAAATGTTGGTTCAGTGGATGGAGACCGGGGTGAAAATGAGATATTGCTGTGATTGCCTCTCTCAGGTTTGTGCCCTGAGTCTCATGCTATCATTAAGCTATTATACTGCTGGTGTTGAGTGGGGAAAGTCAGAATAACTCACACTGATTTTTGTTGAATGGCATTTCAGAAACATAAAAAAAATTGACAGACACTACATTCCAGAGCTTCCTCTCAGGATGTGAATTTTGCATTCTGTTGGATATCTTCAGGCAGATAAAACAAGGAGTAGTAGCCTATAGCACCTGACAGCCAAAGCTTTGCTGAAGGATTTAACCTCTGTAACACTGACACTCTAGAATGTAAAGGGTTGCTGGTATAATTTTAGCTGGTATAATTATAGCTGGTGTTTTTCTGTAAGCAGAGAGAAACAGAAATCTGGCTGTAATGTCTAGTGTGATAGTTGTTCAAAACAAGAATAGGGAAAGATGTTCCTTCTAACTAACTTTGTGTTAGTGAGAGAGGCAATGACTTCGCAGAATCACTGCAGCAAGTTGCAAATGATGTATGAAATGAGAAACCCTGCCCACGGCACAAAGGAAAATCTATAGTTAGTATTGTGCAGTGGCTGTGGCACTGTGTGGTTTTTGCTGCAGCATTAAACTTGGTCAGACTGATCACAGCCATACAGAATTTTAAGGAACAAACAAAGTAAAACACATAAATGAGTTTTTCAATTTTCTCTTCCCCCCCTGCTTTATCATGAAGCAATTGTCATTTCTGAGGTGGTTCGTGTTACATCACCATCTAATATTCTACCTGTCTATACTAAAGTGAAATCTATTTGGATAACACTGTTTTTCTCTTAAAAGAAGTAACAGCAATATTCCACTTCTTTTATGAATAACAAGGAACTAGCGCTACACTAGAAATATATCAGAAATCATAAAACATCTACTAAGGTTATCTAAATGTCTTAAAGAAGTTATGCGAAGGGAGTTATTAAAGTTTCAAACTTCAGTAAGTTTGCAGATGCCACCAAGTTGGACAGGAGGGTCGATCTGCTTGAGGGTAGGAAGACTTTACAGAGGGATCTGGACAGGCTGGATCATTGGACTGAGGCCAACTGTACAAGTTTCAACAAGGCCAAGTGCTAGGTCCTGCACTTGGGTCACAACAACTCCATGAAATGCTACAGGCTTGGGGAAGAGTGGCTGGAAAGCTGCCCGGCAGAGAAAGACCTGGGGGTGTTGGTCAACAACTGGCTGAATGTGAGCCGGCAGTGTGCCCAGGCGGCCAAGAAGGCCAACGGCATCCTGGCCTGTATCAGAAATAGTGTGGGCAGCAGGAGCAGGGAAGTGATCGTCCCCCACACTCAACATTGGTGAGGCCGCATCTCAAATACTGTGTTCAGTTTTGGTCCCCTCACTACAAGAAAGACATTGAGGTGCTGGCGTCTGACCAAAGAGGAGCAATGAAGCTGCTGAAGGGTCTAGAGCACAAGTCTTATGAGGAGTGGCTGAGGGAACTGGGGTTGTTTAGCCTGGAGAAAAGGAGACTCAGGGGAGACCTTATCGCTCTCTACAACTACCTGACAGGAGGTTGGTGTGAGATGGGTGTTGGTCTCTTCTCCCAAGTAACAAGTGACAAGACAAGAGGCAACAGCCTCAAGTTGTGCCAGGGGAGGTTTAGATTGAATATTAGGAAAAATTTCTTTACTGAGAAGGTTGTCAAGCATTGGAATAGGCTGCCCACAGAAGTGGCTGAGTCACCATCCCTGGAGGTATTTAAAAGACATGTAGATGTGGGGCTTAGGGACATGGTTTAGTGGTGGACTTGGCAGTGTCTGCAGTAACCACAGGTTAATGGCTGGACTCAATGATCTTAAAGGTCTTTTCTAACCTAAATGATTCTATGTTAGAAATACAAGCATGTAGTAGGTAAAGGTTTGGGGTTTTTTTCCTCTTTCTTTCTTTTAATTATGAAATAGTTAAAAATCCTTTGTGAAAAATCCTTTGACATTAGGGCTGTAGAATTTAAAGATGTGGTATTAGACAGTACTACTATGCGTCACAAAACCTAATGTAGATAATAAAGGACAATAAAGGGGACACCTCAACTGTACTATTGCAGGGAAAAGTCTAAGCTGTATATGCTGGGTAAAAAGCTCCTAAAAGTCCCAGAGCTAGCTGTGAAGGTGTTCTGGTAATGCAAGAGATGAAGAAGAAGATAACTAAGGCTATCATCAAAGATTAATATTCCCCCTCTCCCCCCCCAAACAATTAGATTCTTTTAAAAAATCATTTAAAGTCATTAAAGTAACAGATCATAGATTTCTTTAATTGCCTCCTGATGTGCATTCCGTTCACATTTTTAAGTATCTTCAGCCAGAAACCTTTTTTAAACAGAAGTGTAGGTATTTCATAAACGGCTTCATTATGTGAGGTAGGTCTTTCAAGAAATTACAAATACTCTGTGTTTTAGAAAAAATTATAGAGCTGGTAGTTGAAGGACTTTTTTACCAGGAACACTCAGAAAAGTGAAGACAAGTCTACTGAAAGTGCAAAGGCTAATATGTTTAATTAAAGCACATTAAACCGCGGTTATGATGTTCTCACTTGTCCTTGAACAAGAATTGAGCTATAGCCATCTAAAACTGTTTTACTTTTGAATGAGAGTATTCACACAGGATCTAACACACTTTAATTATCCATATTTATCCTCATCACTTTACCTGATTTTTCTGAGTGTTCCCATGTAGACAGGGTTTGAAGACACTTACTCTATGCATCATGCCATGTAGCCATAAGGAAATGTAGATTTCCTAAATATGAATAACTTCTAAATTATCACCTCTGGTTTTGACCTACCAGAGGGTTTCTTTATTTTCTTGGATGTCTGCATACTCCTTTTAAGGATCTAAGTTAAAATTTTGTTATATTAGAAAAAACACAGGGAGAAGGAAGAACAAAACCACAGTGTGAATAAACAAGTATTCATAGGTGGGCTCTTTTTCTCTAGAACATCTGTGAATATATTTCAATGACACCTTCCTCCTAATACGACTACACAGCTCCACCATCTTCCCTATTCTGTGCCCAGATATGCTCTCCACTCCTCTGCAATTTCCTTTTCCTCTTTCCCATATTATCCCCACTACATAAAATTTTCCAAATGCAGGCAATTTTTACCTATTTATCAATTATCTGAAGCCATGTCGTGTTTGTTTGGGTTTTTTTTAATTATGAAAAGATGAACTGAAAATTACAAACCTATTCTTCCAGGTAGTTTAGTTAGCCAGTTTAATTGTAACTGAAAGCTAAAAATCATTGTAATAATAATAAGCACAATGAAAAATGCTATTTTTTAAAAATGTCCATCAATGGAATTTTAAACCTAAAGCTAATTATAGTATATTACTGCTATTGTTGTTGTTGTTGTACTTTACAAAAATTGTAATTTTATTATTATTCTTTGATTTATCCAAGAGCTAAGGAAGAAGGAGGGAAAGGTCAAGTTCTTTCAGTGTATTTTTGTCACTTTTTCTCATCAGCTCTATACTGAAAATCAAGACTGCTCAGTGTCACTCCCATTTCCAAACCTGTATCAGAAAACTATTATCAGAACTGCTGATCTATGATCTAGAAGGATCTTGAGGAAAAAGTGGCCACTGCTGTCAAAGAAATCTACATATGTGCTCAGTACTGTTAGCACTGAATCTCACAAAATGGTCACTACACTGTCATTTATTAGGGTAAAGATTTTTGTATATATAAATTATTCATCAATGATGACATTTTCTGAGGGTGCACCCCTTGACAGATTATACTATCATAAGCAAAACATTCATTTTCTATATTTGGCTTTTTCTCTTACTTAAATCACACTTAGTCAGGGACCAAAACATATCAAGCAAAAAATAATTCCTCAAGTCAGTGACTGTCTTTGTTTTGTAAAAATACACAGACTCTGTAAATAAGTCCTTAGCAGCTAACCACCATTTGTTTCCCAGTATTTCTGTGACAGAAATCTTCTTGAGTGACTTATTTATTGACTTATTTATTTCTTGCATTGTAATATTCTCTCCCTTTGAAGATTAATGTTGTAAAACCTAACTATTAAAAAAAAAAATCTGAAAAATATTTATCTAATGCTGTCATGTTACACCTCCTCCCTTTGTCAAGTACTGTGGAACCTATACTTCACTGAGGAAGTAAATCATATCACAGTTTGGTAGTATTCTTATTTTGAAAGGAAACTTCATTCTAGAAGTCTCAGGCCTTTATTCCATTAGTAAATATAAGCATAAATTTCTTAAAATATGTTTTGAACAATGTGATTTATTTTCTTTTAGGTGAAAGTTAGTTCAAATGTGTTTTCAGGTAATTTTTTAGCATCTTATAAATGTTTCTAGGTTCCATTTGATTCTGGTCTTCTGTTCTTCAATTTCATTTGTTCACCTATCCCTCTTTAACACCTAAGCATTACTAAATACAAGCTCCTTCTTATACATTTATAAACATGCATTTAGTAATAATATTAATAAAAAATTCTCCTTCACAATGTGGAACTTATTAGTGACAAGTAAATTACATGTCATAGCAGACATAGCAAGCACTTTGATGGGGATTATTTGAGAAGTACTCTGAGCAGGAAAGATGATCTGCTCTTCTCACCAAAAATCTTTTAGTTGGTGCAATGTGAGAGTAAGTGACTGGATCATGGCTGCCTTTTGCATTACAGGTAAGGGAAATCTAAGTTTAGTTTGCCAAGACTGCCTAAAGAAATAACCAGGATAGACTACCAAATAGGAAAGAATTGCCAATATGCATGCATTCACACATTTAATTTTCTGTTTATTTGATTTGAGGGACAGTCAGCTCATTTTCTTAGTTGTAGTATTTTACTACACAAAGGTGAAAGCACAGCTAAAAATATTTGCTCTGTGATTGATCAAATATGATTATGATGTGCATAATTTTTGAGGGTCCCCAAAGCATTGTTCCAATCATTCCAAACAATTGTACTATTGTGCTATATATGTCACCATCAGGAATGTGGTGTATATTATCATAACAATGGCACTATTTGTCTGCCTCCTCTGCCTTTTGCCCACTAATCCCTCAGGTCCTGAACTACTCTCAGAGAGCTTCCCAAAGCTTTTTTGTTTTTCATTTTAAACAACTTCTTGGAAACATTATATAAAAAAATTAAACCCCAAAGTTCCTCTTTTCCCCCCATCTAAGCCAAATACAGTCCATTCTTATCAAATTTTTATAGTTAGTCTTAAGCATCTTAACAGCTTTCAAAGAAACGGTGTAGAAAAATAAATTTTCACTACTAAAACAGAGACTCCTAGCACTCTAGTGGACAACCTAGCATTTGTTTCTAGGAAAGCATTATGACAACAGCCCTAAATTAATGACATCATGTCATATTAAGAAAGTTACTTTTACACATGATAATGGCTTCTAACATACAAATTGAGTTTAGAATTCACTGAGACTTCTGTACCTCACCACAGAGCTTTGAGGAAAGTATGGGATATGGTAGAAGAATGTAATAAATAGTAATGCATGCAGAATGCTAGAAACAAAACCTGTTATGAAATAGATAGTATATGCGCAATGTAAATAGGTACAGTATTTTTAACATATTAATTAGAAAAATCACAAGAACTGGGGAAGTTTGTTTTATTGTCAGGGCTTAAAGAGCTCAATCTATGTAGTTTAAACAGAGGGAACTAAAAACTGATTTCCCTGTAGTTCTTAAGTGTGTAAGCAAGGATTTTTGATAGTGACAGGTGTCAAATTCTGATGTCTCAAAGACAACAAAAAGACAATTTGAGATGAGAAATAACAGATTGATTTTAAGGAGCAAAGCTACTCAGACACTAAAATGACCTCTCTAAGAATATTGTGGATTCTCCACACAGCAGGTTTTTAAATAAATATTAGGTGCTTTTCCAAAAGACATGTTTTTGCTAAGGCAGTGTAATGGCATGAGGCAGGACTGGGGGAGAGAAATTCTGTATCCTCTGTTACACAGTAAGTGAGAACAAATTATGAAAATGACCTTTTCCTGAAGTTCAGGTTTATGGATTGATAAATTGGTTATGCATAAGCAATATGACTCTAACAGTTCTGCCATTTTAAAGAAGTGTCATCTTGAACTTCGTAAGTCTCATCCAGTGAATACCTAAAATTTGTTTTTGCAACCATTTTTTAATATATCATGGACATGTTAAACTATAAACTGGCAATAGCAGTTTCAGGCAAGCATGCAGAGGAAGCGAAGGGAGTGTGTTTCACTACCATTTGTGCTAAATTTTATGTTCTTGAAACACTATTTGAAATACAGACTTTTACGTGGTATTTTTCCCTTTTTTTGCTTTCCATCACATCTTCCTTCCTTATACTTTGTTTTCTTAATTTGTTTTTGAAGACAAATTTCTACCTTAGGTACATACGCTAACAAGTGTATATCTGTGCAAACCAAATGCTGACATTTAAGTTTGCACCTTCATCTGTTAAAGCAAAAAAATCCCCATGCATTGCTCTGTCTTGGAGCTGTTCAGGCCTAGCATTTGGGATTGATGAACTCTGCAAGCACAGACCAATTGTCAATTGCCTAGGTCATTCCTTACCTGCTGATTTTGCCTTAAGCATGGCACGACCATCTTTGCTGAAGGTCAAGTACAGCTTCAGGGTAAGTCTATCTGTACCAGGATAGAAAAAGTATTAGATTAGATTTGCTATTGTGTCCTGGTCTGCGGCAGAGGCTGACACCTCTGGCCCTTTTTTCATATCTGCTCCCACTTTGCCTTTTAACTCCATTTCTTGTCATTTGTAAATGCGAGAAATTCAGGTTGACTGGTTGAGAGGTCTTCAGTTTGAACTCATTGAACACAGTTTTTGAACTCGGATGTCATTCTTGGTGACTGTTACCTATAAATGTTTGTTTTACAAGACCTGATAGTCTGTAGTCAACAGAACAATGTGCTGCAAACCTCTTCAGGTTCTAGTTTTCCAGAATTCAGAGTTTCCTCCTTCTAAATTGAAACAAAAATAAGTACATACACCCCTTGTTTAGTTGCTTCACTACACCTCCAGGAAGTCATAACACCTTCAGGAAGTCATAACACCTTCAGGAACATGATCATCATGAGCTGGTTCTAGCATTACTGGGTTAAAAAAACTGAGCTATACTCACAGCAGTCCTCTCTTCTCATGCAACCTATTGCTAGGCTGCTTTAATCCCTCCTCTTTCAACAACAGGAAGATGTTGATAACTGTGCAGTCCAGTTATTAAATTCTGGGGCACAGTGTGATTTCTCATTAGTCAGTGATGGGGCCATTTTAAACTCAGCAAGTGTCTTAGATGCCTGCTAAACTTCCAAACTACCACTTTTCATTGTTTTCCCCAAAAATAGACTTCAAAGAACCATAACGAGTACGTTGTTGTTTATATGCTGTAACTGTTTACCAAGTGGTTTATTAAATATTTGTCTGGCTTGCCTTTTTAAAGGAAATTATGTTTACTTGAGAAGAGTCATGTATAAAATATGATCCATGTACTTTAAAATATCTGTTCATTTTAATCTATCAAATAACATTTGAAAAAAACTTAATTGAGAATCATCTCAATTCTCAACACAACAACAGTTCAGACAGGATGATAGAAATAAATAACCAAAGGATAATCAGCAGAAAAGATCAGGATGTTTGGTTTATATTTTGGGTTTCTAAATTTTAAAAGTCACCTAAGAGGATTTTATGGAAACTGTGTCAGTAAACTACAGGGGGCAGCAAATATTAACCAGATATCACATGAAAGCCAATACACAGAATTAACAGGACTCCCTTAGGAGTGCTTTGGTATATTGTATCTTGTAGAATTTGGAAATTGTCATGACTTGTTACTAAATAACTGAATGTATTCAGAAACTAATCAAATTATTTTAATATGGTGTGGATGTGTCTTTAGGCAATTAAAAAGGGCCGTCTCAGTACTTCGTTTTCAAACCACTTTTTCCTCTGCCACACCTGGGCACTTTCACTTAATCATTTCCATTATTCTGTTAAAAACTGTTATGAAAATTCCCTTTTCCTTTTTATTAGTTCTGCATCCCCCAAATTTTAAATAATGTGCTGTGTTTTGCCAGTATACACGTTTATATAGTGAAATAAGGAGTCAAGTCCAGACTGTCTCTTTTCCTCACAATATACTTCATCTTCTTTAAATGTTCTGAAATGGATTATAAACTTAGTATGAGCTTTCTGGTTCATCAACAAATGTAAGACTGAAGTTCAGACTATTGTGACTGTAACACAAGAACAATTGGAACCTAATAAATGTAGCAAGAGACAGCTAGGTTATTTTGATACATTTTGGCTCTACCATGTGTGCACTCATTGATCCTTGTAAATACCAAAACACAAGACACACTGCTGTTTGGGGGTTTTTGTGACAATTCTTATATTCAGAAAACTTAATCTGCAAAAGTCTCTTCTCAAAAGAAAAAAGTTAGTAAAATGTAGCAGTTAAATTTGTTAATATTGTGCTTCTGGATAGCTGGTTCATGGTTATAACTGCTTTCATTTTTTGTTGTTGTTTTTATAGAACAGATTTCTCAAATCTTGAGTCTCTTACACATTTATGTTGTATATGCCATAGCATTAAGAATCCTACCAAAATTATTGAACTGGTTCTGTAAATCAAAGAGGCTTTGACTTCTTTTTAATTTAATCTTTTAAATTATTAAGTGCATCCATCAAACTATACTCCTATTTCTTCAGCTCCCCTCATGGAATTATTTTTACAAGTATCTATAGGAAGCAATGATAATCACTGTTTATAGACCATTCACCCTACAATTAGAGGGACATAAAAATATTCTAAAACATAGATCTCGTCTTGCATTTCTCATTAACACAAGCAGTCTCATTACAAAAACATTTGCAGTTTGAAAATATTGCAAACCATATCTGCGTGTAACTCATCAGTTGACTACATAGTTGTCAAATGAAATGCATGTCAATATGCCTATTGCCAGAGTTGTTCAGAGATTTAAAAAAAAATGTATCATCTTGTCAATGTAATGATTCATCACAGAATTCTGATGAGACCATGCATCACATATACACAGACATATATAGATGCTAGATGCAAACACATACAAAATTTATTCACAAAATATAAGCATATATAAGAAACAAAATACACACATGCACATACACACATACATGGAAGTGGTTAGGATGATCCTAACATGTAATTTTCCCTTGAGCACTACTGGAATTGCCTCTCTAGCATGTAACAGTCTAGCAGTAAGTAGCTGGTAGAAAAGTAGAGTGTTAGAGATGATCTCTCCTTGGACAAAGACACTACCAAATGACAATATGGAAGAATAAGAAGATTCTCTTTGTTAGCCTGAGCTCGTCAAAGCTTCATGTCAAGGAAGAAATTTCTTCCCACTAGGAATTAAAATTGTTCCACTTTGGAAAAATGAACAGAGTGAAACTTGAACAGATCTGAGAAATGGGAATACGCTTTGACTTAGGAAGTCCAATTTTGCTGTATTTTTAGAAACTCGTAGTTCTCTACCTCACTATTTTTTCTCTGTTTTCAGGCTTAACTTTTGCCCATAATGCCTTGGGCACGTGTCATGAGTCTACAGAACACAGATGACAAATCAGGCATGACCTTTCAGTTCTGAAGTTAATTTTATTGGTATTTGCACAGGTGGAAGTAGCACTGTATCTGAAACATAAAGTCCCTGCAGATATATGGGCACAGTTTCTGTTAATGGTATGTCAAGTTTTTTTCTTAGAAAATATCATGAGAAGTTAGAAGTCACAAGGCAATTTAAAAGCATATCTAGTTAATACAGTCTTCTTTCTCTTGTAATGGTTTGGGGGGGGGTGTCTTTTTTCTGAGTTAGTGTATTGCCAACTAATGTATTGAAGAGGGAACTTGCTGAGTCACATTCTCACCATTCTATAAGGCAGTAACTCCTACTATTCACAGGGAACACACAACGCAGTCTTCCCAGGTAAATTATTTTTTTAAAAAGTGAGCATATCTTTATTTATTTAAGATTATTTTAACACTACACATATAAAAGTTTCCTTAAAAAGCATTACTTCAATTTAGGCTCTAGGAATTTTAAGAAATGTTCATGAAAGAGAAGATGTATCATAATTTTTAAAATGTTTTCTTAATGCTCCTAGAGCTCTAAATCTTTTCTACTGTTCTTGAACCTGACCTTTTTATTATAATAACATCGTATAAATACAGGAAAGATGTATTTCAGTACATATATCAGTATATACAGCTAGCAGTTGGTAATCTAATAAAGAAATCCCTAGTAGATGAATTCTTCTCACCAAAACAGAAAGAGCTTTAATTTTCATTTCAATTTAAAAATGTCAGGCCTTAGTAACTGGAATATTTTTTTTTTTTTAAATAAGGCAAGTTCCACTAGCTTGAAATAAACAGCTAACAGTAAATTACAAATACAAAGTTTTTAATGACATGGCAATGTTTGGAGCAGATTAAACCTAACAATACACCATTGAAAACCGGAAGGAAAAGTCAGAGTCATAGCTTTCTTTTACAAACAAAATTTTGTCAGACATGGTGACCCCTCTGGATATGGAAGATCTGAGGAAAGTATCAAGAACCTTTCATTTGCTTTACTGTACAAAAATCATGGACAAGAAAGTTTTCTAAACCCAAAATTCCAGTTCTTGGAGAAGAGGTGGTTCTTGGAGAACCATGCTGGTTTTACGACCTTAAATTCTTAGTGATTCTTTTGACTGAGGCTGGATTTATGGTGAAACATAAACCCTGAGTGACTGCAGAGTCTTGCTATGACTTTAAAGAGCAGAAAGGAAAGACTGACTTACACCTAAGAAACATACTGTAGAAGAACTTTGTTTCACTTTATTTTATGACCATTCACAGTTGCAATTTAGAACATCTAAAAGTGGTAAATTAAAAAGCTACTGCAGTAGACACGTCACTTATTTAACAAAAATGCAAATATTATAGCTCCAAATCTGTGTGACAGGAAGTGCTGACTACAAAACAAGCAAAAATTTTATACACTGTGTATTGTGATACAAGCTTGCCTTTAAAATATTGCCATGAACTTCCAAATAGTTGTGCAAGAGAAAAACTGGAAAAATCTTTTCCTGTGTATCTTAAACAACCCCAATTTTGGCAAATGGTTGGATGCAGATTAACTGATTTTCCCAACATGAATAAACTGACCTTTAATCCCCACTTACAATTTGCTTTTTGCCTTTTGCACATTCTTTCTATGCATTTGCATTGCCATTTCATTAATCGCAGTCAACATTTAAACCATTGTAAAATCTGCTTATTTTTAATATTGATATGGTCATAAATTTTATTGTTGTCTCATTTTGGCTGTTCTGTTTTCTCCATGAGCTCTTTAAATGCAGACTTTCTATTACTCTATGTTAACAGTGCCTACCTGGTTACCTCCATTTGCAACCAGAGCTGTTTTCAAGGTGCAGAACCTTGTTGCTATCAAGTGTTCAGACCATGCAGTTGTAAATTCATTGCTGTTAAACTGTTAGGATGAAGTTAACACACACAAGAATCACACTTCATTTTACTTTGTAGGAATATCTTTTAACTGTCAAAATTATAGAACTGGAAGTCATCTCTCTCTATTGGCACACCAGTTAGCTATAACAAACATAACAACTCAAAAGTTGCAAGATATTTCCTGTCCATAGGCTATAGAGCTGTCCAAGCATACAGATTCTGACCTTGGGTTTCCACATCAACCTCTCTCCTTTTTTCTAATTCAGTTCTGCCAATCTGCTGGTGTCACACAGAAATCTGGATGTCCTTAAACTGATTGTTCTGGTTTTTACTTGTTACTACCATGTATTCCAGCTTGAAAGATAATTTGTGATACTGATGACCCAATTAGCAGTTGCTGCTGGTTGCCAGAAAAATGTTACAATATTGACAACTGTACATGAATATGAAGGAATTTCACTAAATAACACCTAGGATGACAGTGGTCCAGTGGTGAAGAAAGAAATAGAAAGGAACATTCATTAACTGGTTAATCCAAACAAACTAGCATCTCCCATAATCAAATTTGTGATTGGAAGTCATAGTGGTCAACATACTTCCTCAGGATGACTGGAATCTCTGATTAGGTCCATTACATAGACTTCCATTCCTTTAACAAATGGCTGTCATCCTCGAGAATGATCAACAATAGATATATACACAAATCTATTCACGTATTTCTCAGAGACTTGTTGGCAGCAGCAGAATAGAAAGACTAAATAATTCTGGCTTCTCTTCAAGGCTATGAAGGATAGTATGCTTATGCTTTTGAGACCTTTTTCCTCCTTTCTCCGAAGACCTATGACCCGGGAATATATCTTTTTCTTATACTCCAGTCTTTCCCTTCATCCCTGTTTTCTTTGATTACCCAGACAGAGCCCAAATATTTACTGCTTCCTGCCTGCAATTCAACTTTATGCAGATTGAGGAATATAATTTCGAGATGACCCTGTGTTAATTATACCTTCGGAAATAACAGAATTGCACAAAATCAAATTCCTTGTTCAAGAAGAGCTGAACAAAAAATAACCTTGTAACTGTCACTTGCACTGATTTCTACAATGAACAAACAATTAATGGCAAAGTTTAGATCTTTGTCAAAGCAACTTTTATTCTGTCTTCTGCCCTCAGTAGCTCTCTGCTAACAGAAGGCATCAATGCTTTCTGAAAGCACAAGACATCACTGGAGAAAAGTCACCCGGACACTAAAGAAATACAGTCATCCTGGCACACCACACCTTTACCCTCCTACACAACAGTTTTGCAGGATCTAATGAAGAGAAAATTTATACTTCTCTGATTTACCTAGACCAGACTTTGAATATGTTTATTATATTTGTAGAATAATTATGATAAAAGGCAAGTGAGCTGTACACCTAGAAAAGCCATTTTAGATAGGAAGATCACTCAGCAACTGAGCAGTGTTGGTAAAGATATGAGGACAGTAGTTCTTCATTAAGCAGTTCTTTAGGATATTGTCCTGGTTTCAGCTGAGATGATTAATTTTCTTCTTAGTAACTGGTACACTGTGTTTTGGATTTAGTGTGAGAATAATGTCGATGTTTTAGTTGTTGCTAAGTAGTTCTTATCCTAAATTAAGGATTTTTCAGTATCCCATGCTATGCCAGCAAGCAGGTGTACAAAAAGCTGGGAGGGAGCATGGCCAGGACAACTGACCTGAACTAGTGAAAGGGATATTCCATACCATAGAATGTCATGCTCCATATATAAACTGGGAGAGGTTGGCCAGGAGGGGCAGATCGCTGCTCAGGCATCGGTCAGCTGGTGGTGAGCAATTGCATTGTGCATCACTTGTCTTTTCTTGGGGTTTATTTCTTTCTTTTTTTTTAATATTCCTTTTCATCATAATTTCTATTATTTTTTGTTATAATATCTATTATTATTGTTATTATTATATTTTATTTTACTTTCGTTATTAAACCATTCTTATCTCAACACACGAGTTTTACTTCTTTTTTTCAATTCTTCTCTGCATCCCACTAGGAGCCGGGAGGACTGAGCAAACAGTTGCGTGGTACTTAGTTGCTGGCTGGGGTTAAACCACAACAGATATGAAATACTTCTTCCCAGCTTTTTCATGTGTTTGGAGAAAGGGCTGATGTTGAAGGAGTGCTGTCCTCTTGCTAGAAGGCCACTATTGGCAGCAGAGTCTCTTTACGGAATAAATCCTAACTTAACAGTAAGTAGGTAGTGTAAGCAAATCCCCTTCCAATTACATTAAAAGAACAACCTCTTCTGTACTTACTTGAAAACTGACTATTGACTTTAACTATCGTTAAAGGTAACAATGGAAGTTGGTAGCTCAGAGTATTCTGAGTCTGTAGTTCTTCAGACTGGGTTGCAGAAGTTTTTAGAAGTTTCAGAATTTATTTGTTTTAGAATTTCTTAATGATGTTGTCCAATGTTGACTTCAAATGTACAGCCTGCAGATAAATCTGCTTCTTGTATTTACAAAAAGTGACCATAAAAGGGGCACAAGGACATGCAAAGAAAATGTGGTCAAAATCTGAATGATTTTTTTTTCTCCTATCATGCAGCAGTCTGTAGTAATTAAATAGGAACTTTGACTCGCTATTGTTGAACTATCTTCAGGAAACTTCATTATCACAGAATCAGAGAATGGTTGAGGTTGGAAGGTAGCTCTGGAGGTAGCCTTGTCCACCCTTCCCCACTCATACAGGGTCTTCTATTGCTAAAGCTGAGTCACCTAGTTTATAATCTCCCCTGGAAAACCTCTGGGCCAAGGGAGAACGTGCACTCAAATTTCTGTGTGTCCCTAAGTTTCTGAGAAGAACTGAAAAGCAGTTCTGTTTCTGGAAGCTTTAAGATAATATTAAAATGTCTGACTTTTCCTGATACAATTCAGCTAGATTCATTATTACACAAACTGCATTATTGTTTCTCTTCATGCTTAGATATGTGTCAATTAATAGGAAAATGCAAGGTGCCATGAAGTGCCATTGTTTAGACTAGTCAGTAGTAGTACTACTTCGAACATTTACAAAAAACTTTAATTGAGACAGTAATTTTTGTACAGCTAAGATTTTGCTCAACAGGAATAACAGCATTAAAAGCATTAATTGGAATTTGATCTCACACAGTATTATATCATTACATTGTAAGAGAGAAAATCCACCAAATGGGTGTCTACTGATAAACTTAGGTATGCAGGAAAAATGGAACTGTGTAAAGAGGACTGACTGTAGAAACTCCTGATCTGTGTTTCATTTCTGAAGCATTTTGCACTAGTAACTCTGAATAATCATGGTAAATATTACTGCTAGCTCTCATCCAGATAGCCTAAATGGCAGACTAAATCACACATTACTCTGGAACATGGATTTCTTATCACTTAAGAAATAGTATAGCTGTCAGGGCTGGAGGTCTCCCTTTAATTAAGGGTGCCTCCCACATCCTTACTTCACCTCATCTTTAATATAGTTTGGAACATGGAAGCAAAAGTAACTGCTGTTCTGGATTCTGAAAACTTGGGACATTTTAGGCTGTGCTCTTCAAAGAGGTTTGTTTGAAAACATGGTCATAATCTTCCTTCTAATGCAAGTCTTCATTTTTTGTTCATAGTTAACCATTTTACTGGCTTTAGAGATATTTGAGGTAACTAAGAGAGTTAAGGTGAGTTAGTGCCATTCAGATATTCCATCTCACTCTAGCTCAAGTGCTTCTTAGAGGTCTGGTTAGTGTAGGCTGAGGCTTGTGCTCACTTCCAAAACTATCTCATAGGGTAAAAACATCTAACAAACTTTGAGAACAGACTGACAATACTAAGCACTGAAGATAGTTTTTATTGCTTCCTTATGTGATGTCCTATAATGCTTTCTTTTGTAATCGTATAATGGCATGATTCAACAGAAGGACAATGTTGCTTATCACTGTTAAGTCTTAAATAAGCAATTTAACCTTCAAGTTTATATATTGGATGGTTATATCATAAAGTATATAAAAGTATACATTAATACAATATTATCACATTTCATATATGTAATATGATCCAGCAGTTGTGATTCATATTTAATGCATTTAAATACAAAACAATACACTTTTAAAAAAAAACCTAATCACTGATCAAAAATAGTTTTCCTAACTATCTCGGTAGTTATTAAAAATAAGTGAATTGACTCGTAAAATATCTAAGATAATTTACTGTGGTCACAAATCAATTTTCATAAGGGATTAGTCTAACAGCTCCATTTTTTTCAAGTGTTTTAGTGAAGTATGAAAACAAAGAGTCCTAGAGTGCCTTGTCAGTTGGAGATTAGGAGTTTCTAAAGACATTCTAATGAACTGTCTATATTGCATATGGATTTACCTATGTTAATCATGCTTGGATCTTTGAAACAGAGACAAAATTTGCATTATTCATTTTTCTTTTGAATATGGTAATTACAAATAGCTTTTATACATATCCAGAGAACCACATTTTCAGAAACATAGTTTTGAACTGGATTGTGTCAAGATGGTATTTACAAACCTGTTTTGATCTGATATTATCCTCTGGAAAAGAACAGTTATTTATCCTCGGCCATTTGCTGTAATTTTTTTTCCAATCAATAAGCAGCACACAATGTACCAAGTTATTTTTGCAAGTGAGTTTCCCACATTTAAATAGATAACATATATTAACTTAGAATGATGAATGCTTCATGCCTGTGTGCTCTGCCAATAGCAAATAATGAAACCTTTAACCAGGACAACTGACAAAGCTCCAAATTCTTGAGAAGATATTGCAGTGTTATTACTATCCCTGAACATTCACTGCAAAGGGAGATTAAAAACAGGATTTGTAAATGCAAAACCTGTTCCCTATTTAAAGGTGTGTCCCCCCCCAAAAAACCCAGACAAAACACTACAACTTTTTGCTCTCCTTAAAATACAGAGGGATTTTTTAGGTACTGAATGTAGTCCCAGTTATGTTGACTAGCCAGACCGTGTGAATTTCTCAGAGTGCTCAGATTTCCACTGGGGTTTTGTAAGGAGAGTTGAATCACCCTGCTGTATCATACCCAGAAGAAAGCAATTTATATAGAGGAAAGGGGAGTGGATCCTGTGTAAATAACGAGGAGATGGAAATCACTAAGGTTTTAGCAGTGAGCTCTGGGAATATCATCTCCTAGTATTTCTTTAAGTGCTTTCCACTTGGTGACAGTATTTTGGATATCTTCGGAATATATTCAATTTCTATACTCATAAAAATATACTTTTCATAGGGTCTTTTAAAAGTTTCAGCAGACCAATTCAGCCTTTAGAGGGAAATGTAACTACATTTTTTATGTCTCTGATCCTGCAAATGCTTATCCAAGTGCATCAGTTTAAATAGAAGACTCATCTCATTTAGTGTTGTGTGAATGCTAAGAGTGCACTCAGAATTATGCTGTGCATAGGCATTGGCATGAGTCTTTGTCTATATAACCTATTTGATACTTATTGTATAGATAATCAATATCTTATCTAATACAAAAATTGCAGAGAAAGGCACAAAAGTGTATGCTCAGCTACATATTTAAAGTGTATATTTTCACTATCTATGCACAAGAATAGTATTACATCTTAGGATACAAGTGAGTAAAAAAATTGTCCATTATGCCTTCTCTGAATTTTTTTTACTTCTGTTTTCTTCAGTTTTGGATACTAGCATGAAATGGTGTACTAAGTACACAGGTTGCCAATATACAGCTTTTCAAAACCTCACTGGGGAAGGACATTCTGATAGTCGCAAGACACAAGGTACTTTCTTCTTGCACTTCAGTTACTAAAGGACCAGAAACAACTTTAAGTCCTTGTGCTTTTTTATGCAAAGAACTACAATTGTCATCACTGCTGATAGTGCTAGGTAACTTTTCATGTCTGTATTGCTGGACAAGCGAAAAATAACACAGAATGAAAGGAAGTATATGCCAGCTCTGGGAAGCCCTTTCTCTACATCAGTGGAAGTTTTCTGTCTTCCAGGTCCCTTTGGCGCTGCTTCTGCAGGTTGGGAGAACAGTAAATAACGAAAAGCACAGATATTAATGTAGACCAACCTGAATCATTAGGTAAAGTGAGCACAGACAAATGTTTGTTTTAAGCCAAACCAAATACAGGGTAGAAATAAGAAATGGAGGCCATCCTCACATGATAGACAACCTTGTTTCAGGAAACAGGTCTGAAAAATACTTAGCAGCATCATACACAAACTTAATTGCTCAGTGGCTTACTGCATCATATGATCCTAGTAAATGCAAACAACCTTTGAAACCTCCTTTTGTGCTCAGAATTCTTCCTTTTGCATTCTTCTGATTTAAAATGACATGATCATTTATAAATATATCTCAGTTCTTACAGTTTTTTTATATCCATTGTCTTCACACCACCTAGATCTATTGAAGTAGAAGACAAGGCATGTCTCCTTCTGCTGGAGGCATGTCTGTCTTTTTTCTGCTTAGTAACACCAGAATAAAGAGGCCAAAATATTCGTTAGGCTATGGTGGACAGCATTCTGGTAGCATTGAACAAAGGACCAACTGCAGTGGTGTTTACATGCCCTGGTAACTGACATGGGGTTGATGAGCCAGTGGAACCTTTGATGTTTGAAAGGATTGGACTGGTAGAAATATCTACAAACATTTTTCCTTTCTTTTTTTCTTTTTGTGAGTGTTTACAAACACACAAGAACACTCTTGCTGTTCTTCCTGTCTGTTGTTTGAGGAATGATGAAGTAAAATAACAATCCTTGCTGAACAAAAAACCATTTAAGTTGCAGCTTTATTTTTGCTGTAACTAAAATACCCATTTTCTCCCTGATTGCTTCTTAGTAAAATCATACACAAAATAGTTTTCATAAATCTAGCACCTTCTTGTGTCCAGAAGACAAATACAAGCCCACTC
This sequence comes from Haliaeetus albicilla, assembly GCF_947461875.1. Classification (NCBI taxonomy): domain Eukaryota; kingdom Metazoa; phylum Chordata; class Aves; order Accipitriformes; family Accipitridae; genus Haliaeetus; species Haliaeetus albicilla. The sequence continues at coordinate 20,020,940 of NC_091516.1, read as the reverse complement.
CCTCTTTGTTTTTAAAAACTACTGTATGACACAGAAAATGTCCCAGCTGAAAGTACTTCACCACATCCCAAGTTTGTCTTGTTCTTTTTTATAAACCTCTCCAGAAAAGGGGCTTTGTGTGTGTGTGTGTGTAGAATGAAAGACAATTTGTGTGACAGAATGAGATAATGATTTATATCTTGGTAGCAAACTTCATTGTTTCAGATCATACTGATGGTACTCAGTATATTGTTGAATGTGCTGAGAGCATAATTACAGGAAGACACCACCATCACCACTGTCATCACTGCATTTTGCCACTTTGGGAGTCAGCATGCAAAGAAAAAAGATTACAACATTCTTTCAAGCTGCACCTTTTAAATAGTCTCTGCTCACATGAGTCCACAAAAACAGTTGCTGCTCACTACAGAGTCTGCAGGGCCAAACTGTTATAAAGGTCCTGAGATTTGGCATGTTATTTACAGTGAATTATGCAAATCCCAGGATTTCTATCTCCTTTATTATGTGAAAAGAGGGGTCAATCATACCAGTGATATTTGAATTAACATCTCTCTGATCCTAAGACCTTTGTTGCTCTTGATGGGACAGCTTATGCCTTCTACTACTGTTCCTGAAGGCCATATACCATTATATTTGTGATGTATTTCTCACTCAGAGCCAGATAAGACAGTGACTTACCCATTTGTTTCCTTTGATGTTTCATCTCTTCAAAATCTTGAAGAAAAACAGCTTCCAAATATCAGCTATATGTCACCTCCTTCTGAGATCAGTCTTCTGCCTTGCAGCACCAAAATTAATTGGATTTAGGCAGGGAGATGTGGAACAGCATGTAGCCAACCAAGCATTTAGGTACTGAACACCATATCAAGAGGAAATATTCAGTGGGATACCCCATGTTCAGAACTGCTCCCTGCCTCAGTGCCTCCAGTTTCTGAAGGATGTCCTGTAGAACAGTGTAGGTAAGGGATGCAAGAAAGCCATGTATATTGTTGTATGGTGTTTTGCTACAGTCTTGTGGTGGGTTGACCCTCGCTAGATGCTAGGTACCCTCCAAAGCTGCTCTATCACTCCCCCTCCCTCAGTTGGACAGGGGAGAGAAAATATAATGAAAAGCTTGTGGGTTGAGTTTCATCACATGTTGACTCTGTTGCTCCCTCCTCCGCAGGAGGGTTGCTCCTCACTCTTCCCGTGCTCCAGTGTGGTGTCCCTCCCATGGGAGACAGCCACGAACTTCTCTAATGTGAGTCCTTTCCACGGGCTACAGTTCTTCACGAACTGCTCTAGCATGGGTCCCTTTCATGGGCTGCAGTCCTTCAGGATCACAGACTGCTCCAGCGTGGGTCCCCTGCAAGGTCACAAGTCCTGCCAGAAAGCCAGTTCCAGCATGGGCTCCTCTCTCTGTGGGTCCACAGGTCCTGCCAGGAGCTTGCTCCAGCACGGGCTTCCCACAGGCTCACAGCCTGCTTCACACACCCACCTGCTCCGGCGTGGGGTCCTCCACAGGCTGCAGGTGGATATCTGCTCCACTGTGGACCTCCCTGGGCTGCATGGGGACAGCCTGCCTCACCATGGTCTTCCCCACGGGCTGCAGGGGAGTCTCTGCTCCAGCGCCTGGAGCACCTCCTCCCCCTCCTTCTTCACTGACCTGGGTGTCTGAAGGGCTGTTTCTCTCACTATTCTCATCCTCTCTCTGGTTGCAGTTGCTGTTGTGCAGCAGTTTTTTCACCTTCTTAAATACATTATCCCAGAGGCACTACCACGGTCGCCGATGGGCTCAGCCTTGGCCAGTGGCGGGTCCGACTTGGAGGCAGCTGCCGTTGGCTCTTTTGGACACGGGAGAAGCTGAAGCCGCCCCTGTAACCCTCCCTTGCTACCAAATCCTTGCCATGCAAATGCAATACAAGCCTCCTTCTCAATGTGTTGAGCAAGAGTGTACTGACCTGCCTGGGATCTCAAAAAAAATGCAGCTTAGGTAATGTTATGTTCTTCCCTTTTCCCCCCATTACATATATAAGCAAAAGTGTACTTCTGGAATGAAATGTGGAAGGACTTGGGAGATAGTAAGGCTGATGATAGAGGTGTTTAGGGGAAGAGAGAATAAGGTAAATCTGGAAAAGATGTATTGAAGGAAAGAGGAAATAAATGGAAAGGTAACTCTGGGTCTTGGACAGAAAAGAGAAGCTGGAATTTGAGAAAGGAGAGTTTTAAGGAGAAGAAAGCATAGTCACTTGACAGAGAGAAAGGAGGCATTAGAGGATGTAAGAAGTACATGATTCTGGAAAGACACTGTATGTGGGTGGTTGAAAGAGAAGGATAAGAGACTGGTAGCTTCACTGGGAGGAAAGAAACCTATTTGAACATTGCTGCAAAACCAAACTAGTTCACAGAGCCAAATCAAGAGTAGGGAAGTGAAAGACTGAAAAAGGAACAGTCTCTATTGCTTTGTAGTCTTCTATTTTTTTTTTTTTTTAAATCATAACCACTTCCTGAATATGCAGAACCTAATTGAGATTAAAAACATGAATCATGTTGCTTTTATTCCATTAACACTGGAGTTGAAATCTATTGCCCCTATTGTCTCTTTTGTGCCTTCTCAGTGAAGAAACCAAATGAGAAAATACCACCGCATTCTTAGGTTGCAGATTTGATTTCCACCAGTTCATGTCTGTGCTAGCTCAGGCCTATATAAAAAAATTGTATGGAGGTCATTGAACTATATTTGCATCCTAAAAAGATGTCTGCTGAAGTTCATAATGAATGGGTTGTCATTTTTATAAAAGAGCTTTGAAAATTTTTTTCCCTTGTTGAAAAAAAAATCTTCTGATTGGAAAACTGTGACTAATATGTGATTTCCCTCATAGGGCTAGTTTAATGTGGAAAAGTGCTTTTCAACATTGAAAACAAAGGACTTGGCACCCAAGCTTGCTAATAATCTGGATTCAATACAACAGATTTAATCTTTCCATTCTCTTTTCATGAATAACTTCTTTGGCTAAAATATAGATTTTTCTCGTGGTCCCAATTTCTGTTTTAATTGAATTGCTGAGAATGAAAATGATTAGAGAATGTTGTGTGGTGAGCAGATTTGTTTAGATAATGTGGTTTTAACAACTCTTGTTCTGCCGAAAATACACAGTCTTCCTTAAAAGGATGTGATAGTGCATAGCTTATATGCTACATTCTGTAACAGACTAAATGTTCAGTGGGCTTGCATTCAGTGATTAATGGATGGGATGGAAAGAAACATAAACTGAAGCCATAGAAAGGTAATATAAACAGAATGGTTATAAGTAAAACATTTTTTCTGTTTCAGTGAAATTTAGTAATCGGTTTACACAGGTCAGTCAAGGTCATACTGTAGAAATGTTCCTTCTGATATCAGAATTCATGGAATTTGTGATATTTGATATTTTAAATTGAAAATAAAGTGAACGCAATGCTGATGAGAAGTGCTGGATTAATAGCACTCTATACTGAAGACTTCAGGAGTTTTTCTCTAGATTGACCTGCCAATAAACTTGCAGCTACCTCTGGAGCAACCACCTTTAGAAATGAGAGAATAATTTGATTTTCCATAAAGTCCTTGACTTGAACATAATTATCAGTTATGACATAATTTTTGTAATGTGGACACTTGCCCACTAAAAGTTGAGCTGAAACTCTTCCTAGCCATACACTGATAACCAAGTCACAGATACATTTCTATATTTTCAATTAGGAGACACATTCTCTGAAGTTAATGGGAGTTATGTTGAGAGTTATGTTGGGGAAAAAAATTACTTTAACTGAATCTGTACAAATTGATCAGATTCAACAGAAAAGGTTTAAACTTGGCCATCCTGAGACAGATTTAAAGCCAAGACAGAGTATGATAGGGTCAAATCCAGTTAAAAAAAAAAAAAATCCTTCTTTTGGTACTGTAGATATTTATCAATACTGTTGTTGAAATATTTATAGGCCCACAGCAATAATGACTTTAGATTTTAACTGTAGGTAACTGTACAAAGAGAGATGCCGAGAAGAATTTTATTTTTTTTCTTTTCCCTTTTCCCATTCTATCTTGGAAAGTTTCATAATGCAGCACCTCTGCCAGGAGAGTCCATATCTTGCCTCCCAGTGCTCGTCTATGCCTCTTGATTTACTAGAAGGAAGGAAGCAACATGAGAGGAATGGAGAAACTCTCCTTCCCTCAGACGACTGAGCAGCCTACTCCATAACACTCTTATATCCAAGAAGCAAAAGTTTCAAGGTTAGGAAATAAACTAAGACTTCTCCTTCTCATCCCTCTACCGCCTGCTTAGCCCCCAGACAGTACAGCACTGCCATACAACTCGTGATCTGAACCTCCTTGAGGTTTGGCAGGAGGGAGCAAATGTTCAGATTTATGGGTCTTCACTTGGACCAGTTGTTAGTCTGTGAGATCCTCTGTTTTCTACAAAGTGTTTTTGAAACTTTTATATAAAAGAAGCTATGTAAACTAAACAGCAGTGTCTCCTTAGGAACTAGAAGTCAGTGTTCAAACAAAAGATTAACAAAATCTTCCAGTTCTGTGAATCTGTTACAGCATTAGTATCTTCCTTCTGTTCCTTAGTTTTAAAATACATGAACTCAGTTACTTGCTGTCAGGAGTTGTATCAAGTAGTGTTATATGGACTGTGATATCTGACCTGTGGGTGCAAAATGGTGCCTTTAGTCTCCCTAGTGTATGTTGAGCAACCATGAAATAATCACACACTCAGTAACACATGGTATCTTTTTTGTTTGATTGTTGTAAAAGGTGTGAACAAGCAAGCTGTCATTTGACTATTGATTTTCCTTTATTGGATCCCATTTTCCTCTTCTGATGTTAGAAAATATTCCTGATATCCTAGTCTTAGCTCTCGGCTGCTGTCATTAGAATTTAGGGGTACCTTCTTCCCATGTAGGCTACATTTTGAAACCAGAAGAAAAGAAAGAACAAAAAAACCCATCTACAGTACTGTATTCAAATTGAAAGCAAATCTTGACAGAGACCTCCTGCACTTGTGTGTGTATATACATTAAATACATAGGCAAGATTTTTTAAAGAAAAATGCCGCTACATTGTGTTCTGTATTCTACGTATATTCTTTCTAAATTGTTAGCAGAGTTCTCACCACATTTGAGATACTCCAAATACTCTAGAAGTAAAACACAAAGCTGTCTCCTCTATCTACAAATCTTATTTACAGCTTTCCATACATACACTGCTGTTTATTTTCAGTTTGTGGCACACACTCTAGTGCACTCTGATAAAGCTGATCCTGCTTCATCATCTCCAAGTCCCTGCAGATTTTCATGTACTGTGTGATTAATTACTGTTTTTCTAGGACTCTTGCTCTTTTCAGTTAAAAAAAACAGAAACAAATGTACAAAGAGCTAGTACAACAAGTTGTTCCCTGAGAAGTAGAAACAACCAAGCCCAATTTTCTTTGTATTTATGTGCTGCATCACTTGATTCTACCACCTTTTTCCCATCAGCTCGCTTGGGTCTGTGGTAGGGCATGCAGTGTGACAGGCTCAGTGCAATGAACGGGCTGAGATGAGTGTGCAGACCAGCCTGCTCATCTCCTTCCTTTACCAAACCTCTATGTCCACAGAAGAAAAATTAGAACAGTGTTTGAGACCTGTAGGATACGAGACCTGAATCCTTCTCCAAAATGTATGCTGGCACATAGAGAAGTTGTTTGGAATGCAAGGTGGATCACGCAAGTGTATAAAGCCTCATCTCTTTAAGACAGCAGGGAAAAAAAAATAGCAAACGTGGCAAAAATGATCATAAAAACCTACACTTAAAATCACTTTCTTCTCCATACCTCTGTCTCTAACTACCTAAGTTTCATCACTTAAAAGATTTATATGAACTACAAATGTTTACAAGATAAAGACAAGTACCGAGAATGTCTGCTGAGGTACTAAATCAGCATTTAAAAGATGTGTACTCAAACTGTGTTAGCTGAATAGATTTTTGCATACAGACAACACGTGTTTACTTGTCTAGTAGTGTTTTATTACCTTTAATAATAGGAGCTCACAGTGTCTGTGGCTTATAAATGAGAATTTTCAAGTATCAGTACAGCAACTCAGGAATGTTTCTCATAATCATTTTGTAAGCCAATGCCTAACATATGTACTAATGCAGTTTTGTGACAAATCATGTTAGATTTCAGCCGAGAGCTTGTCATATGTTAATCATAAATAACTGTAATATACAGCTATTGTAATGTATGTAACAAAAAAAAAAAAAAGGGAGAGGCAACTAGAGAGTGACCTTTCTCTTCCCCCCCTCCCTCCCCTCCCCTTCCTGATCTTGATGTGTAGTAACCCAATGTCCACTGGTTCCAGTTGTTAATGGAATGTCCTACTGAGCTAAAAAGCTTAGTGGGATGCCATTTACCAGGGTCGCAAGCAACAATCCAAGGCAGAACAGCCGAGAGGAAAATAATACTGCACACTATTAATAGAGTACTATTTAATACATGAAATTCATGAGACTGAGACATGAAGGAGTATGGCTGGTCCTTTACTTGAAGAGCTATAGCAGAAGTCACTCCGAGTATGGTCGCAGGGAGGTATTCAGATGAACAGAAGGAACATCAACCCATTTCTCCTCCTCCTTTGCTACGTCTTTTGAGTTTTAAACACTCACATCCTGCGCTTCACATCAGACTTGCACTGCTGGTACGTAGCCTCAGTGAGGACACTGAAAGCAGCTGCGTGAGCAGGAAGAACAGGATTTAAACAGTTAACTTTGAAGGACGAGAGAAAGATGTCTGTTCTTATAAAAACTCTGAGGGAATACATGATACTTAATTCCAATGACATAAAAGACCCTTCTTCCTTCCACCATAAAAAATATTAATAGAAGATTCATATCTTCCAAATGTAATTTAATTACTGTCTTAGAGATTGTTCAGTGTTTCACAGGAAACATTTCAAAGCTAATAAAATGTGTAAATGTTTTTCCAATTCAGTGCTGTACTAACCTTAGAGTAACATACTGCTGCAATCTTGGCAAAAATAGAACACTGGTGTAGAATGCTGTGCTTGAATTTTTTATGCATTTTGGGAAAAAAAATCCACTTTAATGAGTAGTTTGTAACAGATGAATTATGCTTTTTGATGTGCTATCTTCTCTTAACAGGGAAGGAATGTTAAAGGTGTATTACCGAACCACATATATACATTTATGTATGCATATATGTACGGTACACTCTTAAGCATAAAATTTATGCTGCTGATAACAAGTGATGGTATGAAGTAGAGCAACAGTAAGTATACAGTGTTTTAATGCTGCTTCATGAATTTAGGTTAATTTCTTCTCTTTTTTTTTTTTGCTTTAGCATCACTACAAAACCTGGCAATCTTATAAATAATATTGATGAGATCTGGTTTTAATACTGCTATAGAAAGAAACACATTTATTCCTAATGCATACTGTGATGCTGACTGAAGAGAAGGAAGAGCTACACAACCCGCTTATGACTCTAACATAATGGAAAGCTAAATGTAGTCCAAAAACTCACAACCACATTGTGATATTGCATGAAAAATATAAAATGCATGGGTTTATTGCTCAATTCTTCAATGTCACGCAAGGATCACAGCATGAAGAGCACTAAAACAGCTAAGTATACTGATAAAACCTAGTGGGACATAACATTAAAACCTGAAATACCTATTTAGTATTGCCATTTCAAAGCAAATATAGCCCTGCAGTCATTTGAGTCAAGAGGGCAAAGGTGAGGATTTAATTCTTGCTTTCTTGAACCACATTTATTACAATACAGATAAAATAGTGTTTTGCAAAGCTTTTCATTTTTGTTGTTTTACTTTGAAGCCACAGTTGCTTGCTGAAAAGTTGGTCTTTTATTGAATAGTTGTTGACAAGATAAAAAGTAGTCATCCATGCTACATTTCATATATTTACCTTTTCATACAAAGTAATTTTTTTACAAAGTCATTAGGTATTTTAAAAGATGCTACTTGGAAAGGACTAGTGCTTCTTTAAGTGTAAGATGACTTGAGGGACCAGTTTTCATGGTATAACTGGCAGCATCAAAAGAAGACAGCAGTTTATAGGACTTGGGGAGAACAAAGTTTACCTTCACTTCAGTCAGCCTTCATGATGGCAGCACTACTTCCCAGGGGATGACAAAACTCATATTATATGACAGAGTAGCCAAATCCCTCTCCTCTGCAGGAAAGTAGCAACAATCTGCAATGAACTTTGCATTGACCACCATGGCTCATTTCAGAATCAGGGGCTACACAGCTTGACCAGGTTGCAGCAAGTCAGCACTAAACTCAGGACAAGAAGCACCAGCCTGGCCAATACTGCTCCTGCAGCTTCATACACGTGGAAGCCAGTAAGCCAGCTTTTGAGGCATGGATATCAATGGGCTCCCGTCACCATAATGACTGACTACCGTTTACTGTGTTTATCCTAACACTTTACCTCCAATTTACACAGGAGGAACTGTGGCATGGAGGACATATGCTCCAGGCTTCTGAAGACAGTTAGAAGCCAAAAGTGAGGTTTCCCAAAGTGCTGTTTTCCAAACTCCTATTGTTTTCATCTGTGTCCTACACACTGCTCCTTCTTTGCAGAGGATTAGATAGGATGGGGTATGAAAAGCAGGGACCTTTTTTTAGCCCCGCAGCACGTCACTGACTGCGCCAAGCAACATGTGGTGTCACTCAGCATGAAATCTGACTATTCTTCAGGAAGAAAATTAGGGACTTGCCATATACAAGCATGACTGAATGAGCAAATACTGCTTTGTAACACACCCGGTAGCACTGGCAGATCGGTAACCCCGGTGATTTAACAGGCTGGGTGCAAACCCGGACAAGAAGTTACGCATGTGAACTCGGGTGAATTTCACTCGTCCAGGAACGCTCGGTCGTGGGGGGTGGGGGAAGACAACGGGCCGCGTTACTCGCCACAGGCCGGCGCCCGCAGCCCTGCGGCCCGGCTTCCGCCCCACTCGTGTACCCCCCCGGTCCGCCTCCCCCCCCCCGGCTTGGTGTGGCCGTGGGCGCCCTCCACGCGCAGCCGGGCGGGAGGCGGCCCCCTGGGCCGGCACGGAGTGACGTAACCCTCCTCCCCTCCCCCACCGCCCGGCCGCGCGCGGGTGTGCGCGTGAGGCTGTCCCCGCGCAGCGGATGGCTCCCATCCTCGGTCAGCCGGCGGTCCGGGCTGGGGCAGGCGCTGCCGGGCTCATCTCCCCATTGCTCCTCCGCTCACTCCTCGCCCACCCACCCGCGCACGCACGCACGCACGCACACACAGACACGCGCGCGCGCGCGGGCGCGCCCACAGGTACAGCGCTCGGCAACAAGGTTTTCCCTAACACTTGGGGCCGTATAGGTCCTGTGATCCACATACCGTAAAAGGATTAAAACCAAACCAAACCCAAACAAAAAAAACCCCAAACCCCCAAACAAACCAGCAACCAACAAACCCAAATCGCACAACAACAAACCCACGGGCGAGCGCCGTTTCCACCAGTGTACCCACGGCGTCCCCGTTCTACCCCGGAGGAGCGAGGCGGGCTGGAGAGAGGGTTGCTCGTGCTTCTGCTCTCGGGGACGGTTTGTGGGGATTTCTCCCGTGTCTCTGTCATCCCCACTCCGCCCGCCCCGTTGCCTCTTCCCTCGCTTTTGTTTGCACTGCACTTTTTCTGGAGGGGGGCGGGGGGGGCGGGAGAGTAGGGGGGAGCCCGGGTGCGTGACCTCGCTGCTATTTGTAGCGAAAGAATCGGCTAAAAGAGACCAACGAAGAAAAGGAAGGGGAACAAAAAAAAAAAAAAAAAAAAAAGAGCGAAGGGGGGAGGAAGAAGGAAAGAGAGGGAGGAGGAGGAGGAGGAGGAGGAGGAGGAGGAGGAGGAGGAGGAGGAGGAGGAGGAGGGGAAACGGAGCAGCAGCTCGGGAACAGAGAGCGCGCCCGGGAGCGGGAGCAGCAGCAGCAGCCGCCGCCGCAGCAAGGAGAAGAAGAAAAGAAGAGCAGGACAGAGCAGAGCGGAGGAGAGGTGGCGCTGGCAGGAGGAGGCAGGCGGGGACGTGGCTCTTCTGGATGCTGGATTTTCGGACTCTCGTTGACTCTCTCCCGCTCCCCGGCGCCGGACTGTGAGAGACACGCACCAGCGCCAGGCAGCAGCGGCGGGGGGCTCCGCTCGTAGCTGCTGCTGCTGCTGCTGCTGTTGCTGCTGCTGCGGGGCTTGGATTAAATTGGCCGCCCCGGAGACGAGCGGGAGCAGCGGGAGGAGGTGGCGGCGGCGGGCGGGCAGGCGGCGGCGGCTGCTGCTGGGACCGGGGGAGCCAGCATGACCAGGTAACTGCCCCGCTCCTGACCCATTCCGCCCCCCCCCCCGGCCGCCGCTCCGTCTTTGCCGCCTCTTTCGGCGCGTTTGTGCGTGTGAGCGCCCGTAAAAATGTGTGTGTGTGCGTGCGTGCGTGCGTGCGTGCAGCCCGGTATACATGTGCCTCGCACACAAGTCTCCCCCTGGCTGCCCCGGGGCTCCCCCCCGGCCGCTGCCCTCCCCTCTCTGCCAGGTCTCAGCCTGGCGGCGAGGCCTGCGCGAGGAGCGAGGGGAGCTGCGGTGCGCGGACGGGGGATGGGGCAGGCTGAGGGCGAGTGATGGATCGGAGTCGACGTTTCCACTGAATGCCACTGTACACGGGCGGGGGGGAGGGGGGCTACACTAATTACACATTGGCTGTTTGCTTTGGCGAGCGAATTATTAATATTAATTATTTTGTTTATTCTGACTGTTAGGGAGAAGGGGGGAGGTAGCAGGGCTGAGAGGCGAGGCGCCTGCGGCTGGAGGGGGCTGTGGGGGCGAGCGGCCGGTAGGGACCCCCGCCGCCGGTCCGAGGAGGGCTCCCTCCTCCTCTTCCTTCTCCTCCTCCTCATCCTTCTCCTCCTTCTCCTCCTTCTTCTGTTCCTCCTCCTCCTCCTCTCTCTCGGCGGAGCGGGGAGGCACGGAGATGCGAAGCTTTTCACAGGTTAGGCGTTTAATTTCTTTGTTTACTCTCCCGAAACCGCTTGAAAGGAAGCACATCGGGCTGGAAACTCCGTTTTTCGAGTGCGTACAAAGGGGCTCTTGAATTTGTTCAGCAAACTTAGCAGCTCCCTCTGCGCCGTCTGCCCGTGCGAGCAGGCACTCCTCACTGCTGCAACCGGGCTCTCCCAGGCTGGCAAATAAAACAGTTGTTTTCTTCCACCGAAATCCGTATTTTGCCTGTTTTCTATCCCCTCACTCCCCGACAGAACTGAATTATTTCCTTTTTAAGCGATTACCAGTCACCCTTGCATGTATGGCTTTTGAATGTCTGCTGCTCCTTGTTACCTCTCCAGACTGCTGTCATGCGTATTTATTTTTTTTTTTTTTTGCCTGGCCTTTATGCAGTTACTGCCTCGTGGAGGGATGGCAGCTTCTTTACCATGCTTACCATCTCCATATTCTCGGTTTTGACTTACACAGAAGAGTCATTTTATTTATGCAGAATAGTTAGGGTTTTATGTGTTCCTTCACTTGCCGCCTGAGACGGCGTTGCGTTGGAGATGAGTCTGTAGATGCTAATCTGCTTTGGAGTTTCCTGTTTGCAGACATGAGTATTTTTGGTGAAGCCTGTATTCTCTTAAATTTAGGATTAATGTGGGAAGTTATGATTGTCTTCTCAGCCTTAAGGAGATCGCTCCCAACATGTCTTTTTTTCAGGCACAAGCAACTTCTCTAGTATCGGGACATTTATCGGGAATTTTGATGCAGAGATGGAAAAATGTGTATGTACCATGTATTTCCTTCCTCTGGTATCTGCTAGTGGTTTATAATGTTATAATGGTCAGTATTTTCTTTTCTTGCTGTAAAAGTGTATAGTAAATGACATAATTTTCTCCTGGGCTAGGAGCGCACAAAGCTCCTACAATTCTTTTTATTGAACAGAGCAACTCTGAAGAAATAAGACTCTCCCCTCTCCTAAACACAATCATATGTACTTGTACCTTACTTTAGATGGCAATATTTTTATAGGTTCTTTAAATTCTGTCTCATGAGATCTGCTATTACTGCTTTTTTTATGTGTGAAATTGACAAACTGGTCAGTTTAATAAATTCAGCTATGAAATTTTGACCAGTCAAAATTGCTAAAAGCTGGAAATATACTGGCATGGGATTTTCAAGGCACTGAGTGTTACATAGAAAAGAAGAAGGATTTAATGAGACACTTTTTACAGGAGTAGCTTTCCAATTTTAGTTTTGTCACTTGTGGTAATATGGTGGAGTATATTTAGATTTCTCTCAATGCAGAAATGATGTATAGCTTTTCTGTATCCACTTAAAGCACTGAAAGCTTTGCCTAAGTAGAAGACTTCTACTCTAAGAAAGCACTAAGAAATTTGTCATGGTTTGTGTGTGCTATGGCAAGCTGTCAGGAATGGTGTGTGGAAAGGAAAACGGTATCTCAGTATTTCTGCATTTCAGGAATGGATCTTAGGACCTGCTTTTAGACCCATCAGTCGTACTACTTTTAAAATGAGCGCTGAAGAATAATATGAATTAAGCATTCTGCTGTGACGGTTATGTAACTCAAACACCAGCACTGTCAGCGAACTCAACGAGTGATAGTAAATCGGTGCTTAATCTTAGGAGAGGGTTTGCAAGAACAGACTTGGGTGTGTGTGAAAGAATGAAATAACTGGTGATTTAAGTTTAGTCAGCAATTCACCTTTCATTTTTAAGATTGCCCTCCATTCTTACATTTGAATAATGCAGGGACCAAAACTACACAAGCTGAGGAGTAGGAATCCCCCTTCGTTTGCTGCTGTGTGTGCCGAGCCACTAGGGGCCTGTATAAACTGCTTTCATACAGCAAATACCAGTACATGGCATATGCTCACTCTTTCACCATACATTTTTTACACAGGTGCCTAATGTCAAAAGCAAAGTTGCCAGTTACTTATTCCTTACGAGTAAATGAGACTTCTTTTACTTAGGAGACACATACAAATTACATATTATTTGCTGGTTTTTTTACCCTGTTTCATCCATTTCCCCCAGTCCTGTGTGGTGTCCAACATAGTTCTTTCCTCGCTGCTCTCCTGACTGCTATGGCAGTTGGGGATGAACGTCGACTCGGGAGGTGCAAATTTTAGGCACAGTCAGATTTGAGTGTCTCCCCGCATTTCGTATTTTCTGTAAGCTGAGAAAATCAGATTTGTTGCCTGTGTGTTTCTTCTATTAGATTAGTAATGGTTCTCTTCCATGCAAGTGTAGGGTTAAAAGATAAACTAAACAGGATTACTTCAAGGCAGGAACAGACACAGATTGATGGTGTATTTAAACTAGCTTTGTAAGTGTTATGTAAGTTTGAGAGTGTGGCAGCTCCAAGGCTTTGGCTGGAGTGTAGTCAGCATTTATGGGACCTGGGCTGAAGATGCACTATACATTTTTGAGTGTCAGTTTCAGAAATTTAATATCCACCAGCCGTAGCATTCTTGATAGACAGTAAGCAGTAAGGTCAAGTATACTTACACTATTCCATTGTTGATTTTCAGTTTTTCAAATTGACAAGGCAGACAATTTGTAAAAAGAGCACAGCTGAAATATTTGCATATTGGATTTCCTTCAAAATGAACTTCCGTTACTAAGCTCTTTGAAAATTCTCATTTAAAAGGATTTTCAAGCTGAATCACAGTAAGGTCCTACAATCAAAATGCAGTTTCCTGTGGTATGTTAATTTTTTAATAAGCTGTCTTTAAAACAGCGCAGTTTTGTATATCATGGTGTTGGGCCAGTTACAGCAAGAGGCTTTTTGTCATATTACGGAAAACAGTTGTGCAAATATTGACCAAGTTTAATTTTCTAAAACGTGCTTTTGTTCATTTAGGAAAAGTCATGATGAAATGTAATGAAATGCACTTTAAAGGTCTTTGCAAATTATAGACGTCTGTTCAAAACTGTAAGTCTTACTGAATGTCAGTAAACCAAGGCGGTGTCCCCGACATGCAGAGAGGATAGGCACTTCATTTGCACTTCGGTTATCGAGAGGAGTAATACAGTACAGGTCTATAAATCATTGTTTTATTTTTGTATAAGATCATGGCAATTTTTAACATTTTGTTCTTTAACAAGTTGAGAAAAAGGTGTAGATATTTGCTGATTTAAGTTCAAAGAGTCACATAATGCTGTCTATTGTAATAGGAGCTTGCTTACAATGTAATTCTATTTAAAAACAGTTGGCGTAGCACAGTCAACACAATATTTTCATGAAAACTCTCTATTTCACATACTCTGTGAGTGTTTACTTTATTTGCTTAATCCTTGTTTTCTTTGGAAAAGGCCTTAAATGAAGCTAATTAATGGATGTATGCTGGCAACTTGGCAGCCTAAAGCAAGAATCCGTGTTTAAAAATACTCCTTCATATACTATCAGTGATTTACCAAGTAGGAGCAAAGAGGAAGCATTACTTCTCATGGTGATTTACTATGGCGAAAGCTGCAGTACAACTGGAGAAATGTGATGATGTAGAAAAAGATTGCATGAGAGTGCTTTGCCTGTAAATTCCTTTCCAACAAGCCTCACTTCACTTGTTGTTTAAGCTGCCATCCGTTGATAGAACCGTATGTCTACTATTGCACAATTTTAACTTACATTTCATAAGCTCAGATGGCTTTTGGTTGGTGATTGATAATATTTATTAAAACACTGCATGTTCATGTCTTACTTACAGGAAGTGGGTAGATAAAATGCTGGGAAAATAGATACAAAATAATACAAATGGTTTGCAAAAATTTAGGTTAAATTGAATAAATAGTTATGGAAATACTGAAAGCATTGCTTTTTTAAAACATGATTGTTATTCAGGTTCTTTAAATTCATTCATAAAAAGAGACAATTCATACTAAATACTGTTTTTATCAGCTTTTTTTAAACTACATCAGCAGTTACATGTAGTCTGTACTTCCCTAAGATAGTAAGACTTACAGCTTTACGTGTATTATGCTTACATGCTGTGACAGCCTTCTCCATAAGCTTAGTAGCACAGTAACAAAAAAAAAAAAAGAAAAAAAAAAAAGGAAAGGTGATTGATCTTGCAGCAGTGTTCCAAAACAGAAAGAGATTTTTGCAAAAATCAACTCCTGTGTTTATACTTGTGTGTCTGGTATCTGCTGGGGATTATGTGTGTTCTTTCTAATACAAAGAATGTGCAAAAAACTTTCTCCTTCTCAGCCAACTGAAAATGATGGCATTTTAGGCACTTTGATTTATTATACCGGAGGACATGTCCTAATACACTGTCATGCCCTGTGCTGTGCTTCTTCGTAGTTAAGCATAGTGGAGTTATTTGAGTTTTTCAGTAATCTTCCAATTATTGGAGTCGCTCCACTGGTACACAAATTAATTTGTTGTTTGCAGACAATCAAAATGGATGTCCTGGTTACTGCCAGCCGAACTGCTCACATATTGTTGTAGTCAGATAATGCATACTTTTCCCCCTGGCAGTATATCAGATGTGGTATATGGAGTAACGCATGCAAGTGTATTGCTCTTTCTTTTAGTTTTTAGTGTTCTGGAAATTATGTATCTGAAGTCAGTGTTCAGTAAGTGGTGTGTAAAATCTGGCTTTTTAGACGTCAGAATCGGCTGATTTTCATGAAGAATATAGTCAGTGCCAACCTGACTGAAACAAATGTGGCTTTGGTCCTAAATTTGTAAATAGGTGTACATTTCTCTTGCAAATTTGCCCGATTGCATTTAGATTTCAGTGTCTCTCCTTGGCTTATTCACCGGTTTTACCCAAAAGTCTGGCTTTTTGTTACTTGCTTTGACTCACTGAGAGGAAATTCAAATACATTCTGGTAACAATGTCATGGGCTTTCTGACCTTTAGAAAATAATTGTTTGCTAAGTTTGAACTCAGTAATTCTGCTTGCTTTACAATGCTGATTGAATTAAAAAATTCTTAACTGCATTTTTGAACTGTCTGTAGGCTGTATTCGTTAACAAAGCTTTCCCAAAGAAAGCTGAAATTTGTGTACGAGGGATAAAGAGACTACCATTTCTACTATTTTCCTGTTCTTCACTCTTTTTCTCTTTTTTTCCTTTTTTCTTACTCTCTTCCCTCTTCTCTTCTCTTCTCTTCTCTTCTCTTCTCTTCTCTCTTCTCTTCTCTTCTCTTCTCTTCTCTCTTCTCTTCTCTTCTCTTCTCTTCTCTTCTCTTCTCTCTTTTCTTCACATTTGCGCATGCTTTTGTAAAAGTGAACAATGCTTTTTACTTTATTTTTCTGAAAAAAAAAAGATAAAATTGATGTTATTAAAGTTCACAAAGATATGTAGGGATATTCTGTACTCTATACCTTTCTTTCATCTGCTCTATGACACAGAAGGGTGTTTATGAGACAGATGTGTGTCATGATTTCTAGCATAGCAACATGATTAATTTATCTGTGTTCACCTGCATAATTAAACTTCGGTGAATCACACTTTTAATTTTCTTTTCTTTTTACTTTTCTTAAAGGAAGGGGCTTTCTCCCTCTGTGGAATTTACTGTAGACAGGGAGGTCTTTTTTTAAAAGTCAGATTATAAATATAGGACCAGAGATTTCCTGCCTAGGTTTTCAGTGCTGTGAACTTCAGGAGCATCATTTATTTACCTCTTATGCCACATTTTATTAAAATCCTCTTTACAGGTGTACTCTGTATTAATACTTGTAGGAATTTGACTATTTTTTATTAATAAGCAAACAGCTATATTTTGCATGTAAGAAGCAGCATATTTTTTTAAAAAAATGGTCTCTGGTTACTAGATTAGAATTTTGTCTGCCTATGTGTAGATAAAAGTCATGAATTTGGTGTGAAGTACACGCAATGAGAGATTTCTAAAACACTAGTCGGAAAGTAGGACAGGAAGTTTTATTTATTTATTTATGTTTGTTTGGGATGATAATGTATCTTAGAAAGCTGCTTAACTGCTGCCCAGTGCAGCTGTCCTTCCCTGAAAGATTAGGTTTCAGGAGCAATGATGGATGTTGAATGCCTGTAGCCAGTTGTGGGGTTTGCTCTGAGGTCAGTGGTACTGATGGAGGATAGGAATTTACAGCCTTATGTCTCTACACCAACATAACCAGTAGCATTTTTCAAGACAAAAATCGAACAAATTGGTACGTTCAATGCTGAGCTTGTATTGCAGCGTAGTTCAGAAAGCTATTCATACTAGTGAGAAAGGGTGAGTATATTTGGGAATACTAAGGACAAATTTAGTCATGAGTATGCCCTTTTGTTTCACAGAAACACCCAGAAATAGCTATAAAAAGACTTTATTTAGAACTTCCTAATGTTAATAAAATTTGAATTTACACTGTTGACTTTTTATTTTGATTTTTTCATATACACCTAAACTTTTTAAGAGCTTACTGAGCACGAACGTACTCTCCTTTTTCACCTAAAAATAGGATGTGGGTTTTTTTCACGGAAAAAACATATGTTAGTGGTTTTCAGCAAGCTTAACCAAGGCAGAGTTGATATTCATCAGTGATGAAAGGGTAGATATTCATCAGGTAGAAAAGATAAATGGTATTTGGTGTTAGGTTGTTTAGTTTGTGTATCACAATGTATATTGCTGGTAAAGATGGATAGTCTGGATAGCTCTGAAGTGTGCTTTCAGAAGTGTTTGTTAAGATCAGACTTTCAGACTTTATTTATGGACTATCTACCTTCTCTGAGCTGTTGAAGTTTGCTCCTGATATACAGTGATGTGTTTAACTTTTAAAAAGTGAAGCTTGGTAGAGGAAGGTGCCCAAGAAAACATGCTGCTTTATTGTTAAGCTTGCAACCCTTTTTTGAGTTGTGTGTATTAATTTGTACCTTAATGGTATAGGTGGATTTTTCTATCAAGCCTTAGAAGAGCTGTCCTAATAGGCTCAAAACCCTCAGTGGTCGGTGAGAAAGATTTCCTTTGACAGCAGCATTGTTTGAATCAGATCCATACTGCCTTTGTGTCTTTGCTTAAATGATAGCAGTTTCTACCTCGGGTAATCCTAGCAGTTGTTAAATTCAAATATAGAGAAGAAAGCTAAATAAAACTTCTGATGAATTGATTTATAGTATCTCATAAATTAGGGAGTAAGAAGCATTTTGGTAAAGAGAAATACGTATCCAGCAAGAATCACTTTAGAACAGTTTTGCATCAAGGAAATGGCATTTTGCCAAATGCCTATGTATTCTACTTATTGGCAGCATGCCATCAACTTTATTTGGAAAACTGTCTTTGCTTAAGTGATAAATATTCACTATTTACCAATTCATTTTACTATAAATAACAGATGGATTCTGTGATTTTTTTTTTAACCTGTTTCATGAAGAATAGAGTTTTGCAAATTATCGTTAAATGTATCAATGACCTGTTCTTGATTAGCAGAATTTTCCAAACAGCAAAATTGTTTTGCTTACCGTGCTTGATGATTTGGATATTTTTGGATATTATTTTTGCTTGACATGAAAAGCCTTGAATTTTTCTATTGTACATGGCATGTGAAAGAAAAAGTGTAACATTAACTTAAATATTTGTCTAAGTTGAGATTAATGATACTGTAATGCATTTTTTTTTGTTAAGAAGTGGATAATCAGTGTACATTTTTGTTGTCACTAAGTCAAATATGTAC
This sequence comes from Haliaeetus albicilla, assembly GCF_947461875.1. Lineage (NCBI taxonomy): Eukaryota > Metazoa > Chordata > Aves > Accipitriformes > Accipitridae > Haliaeetus > Haliaeetus albicilla. Next base: position 20,002,255 of record NC_091516.1, on the reverse strand, counting down.
AATTTACACCTGTTTGCCATTTAACATTTTCAAAATCTGCCTTAAATAGTCATGTGAAATTTCAGCATACTGACTAGATGAAAATTTTACTTATATCAAGGGCAGTAGGTAATGAAGAGAGCATTGTACTTTCTAATGCTAACAGGTGGCAGTGAACGCCTGCAGGAGCAATCATACCTCTGTAAGAATCTTAGCATTCCTTGGATTTAATTTTGCATGATTACAGTGACTGGAAAAAAACCAGAGTGTTATGACTTTAGCAGTAGTATTTCAGTTAGCTTGGAAATTTCTAGATGGTTTTGGGGTGAATGGTGTAAATATTGTATATACGTAAAAAGGAAATGTTTATTCTCCAGCAGTTCGGCTGTATTTGATGGAACAGATATGTGTCCTTCTAGTCAATGTAATCCCTAAAAGGGCATTTACTAGGACTGTATCCCTCGCTGATTTATTCATAGGATTGCATTATTAATCTAGGGCACAAGGGTAATCTTATTCCAAAGGTATTAGAAAGCATGAAAATAACTACTGGATTTCTTAGAGATGTGGATTTCTCTGCCTTCGAGCAATTCTAATTCATTATCTCAATCAGTCTTCCTGCTTTTTAGTGGGGAGTGCATAACCTGTGAAAGGTGCAGTGGCCTTAAAACTGTTGTTTCATCTTTGCTGATCTCTGCAGTAGTCCAGGTTAGAGAGAGAGATATTAATAAAAAAATGAAAATAGGTTGTGAGTTATGTGTAGAAGAAAGGTGTGATGGGACTTTTCTACCACGATGAATGAGTTGCTGGAAATGCTTATGTAGTAACCAGTGATTACAGATGTATTCTCTTAATAGATTCTGGTAAGCAAGCTGCATTTTCAGCTTTTTTGTTGTCATTGTTGGAAGGAGGTGAAGAGCTTGCCATTTTGATGTGAAATTTTTGCTTTCCTGGGTTAACTTCATATTGCAGATGCCAGTCAGAAAATTAGGCAGAGGTATTTTCTGCAGTTTGTACCTGTTGCTCAGATAATGGTGTTAATATCTATTTCATATTTAATGAGAAAGAACACTTGAGAACATTGAAGAGCTTTGGAGTGGGAGGAAACCTGAATTCACCCACTTGAAAGAGTAAAGAGTGAAATTTTACAACCTCAGAAGTTTCCCACTAAAGCAAAACTGCCAGAGAATCAATGCCAATTTGACTACTGTGACTGGAGATGTCCCTTCTCTGCCTCTTTCTCCAAGTTTTTTCTCCATCCTGGTTTTGCACTGCTGGGAACATTTCAGCTGGAGATCTGTCCTCTGAAAAATGGCAGTTAGTAAATCAAGAAGAAATGTGTGTTCCTGAAGCAATACCGATGCCTGCTTCACTCCATCTCTTCCATACTGTACATCACTGTCTTGAATGAGTCTTTAGGTATCCGTTAAAGGTAACCCTCTGTAGCAGTTTTTGCTTGTCATTGTTAGATCATGTCTGATGTTGTGAACTCTCAAAAAGTCTGAGAATGGCTCCCTAGTCTGTCCTTATTTCAGAATGTCACTTAAATTATGAATATTGGGTGCTCTATTTGTTATGTTCTAGAAATCCCTTCTGAAGCCTATTTTCATTAGGATCTCAAAGGCTTCATTTATGTTTTTTACATCTTCTCCTAAGTGTTATGAGCTTGTCCTTTTTGCATTGACCTCCCAACTTCTTTGACTATGTACATGTATCTAGAGAGTGGTCTTTCAATATAGACTTTTCTGTCCATTGGTGTACTTAAGACACCACGTGTATACTTGTACACCTGCCACCTTCGCTGAGGTATTTGAATAACTCTGGGCTATCTATTTTTAAAAAAGTTCTGTGCTTTCTTTTATGTCTTGGATAGGATATAACATCATCTTGTGGTTCTCCGTGAAATCTTTGCTTTCTCAACCATTTCCCATTTTTCACATCAGGAGGCTCTCCACATTAAAAGTAACACAGAAGAAGAAACATACCTGCTTGACAGCCTCTCCTGGCTTCTTGTGTCTGGAGAACTGCATGAGTGTGACAACAAAGAAATATATCTCTCTGGTGCCATTTTGATGTTTTTGTCTCTAGATGCAGAGGTAGCAGATTTAGATTTAACTGTGGGGGCTGGCTCTCTTCTCTCCCTGTACAGCCTTCCATTTAAGTCTTTGTGTTATTCAGTTGAATTCAGTTTCTTAACGCATGTCTCTGTCAAAACAAGTCAGTTTTTATTGAGACACAATCCTGATCATTTGTTCTCACAGGTGACCTACCTGGTAAAAGAGTTGCAAGTTCATATTCCAATGAGAAACTTCAGGAGTATAGGTTCCCAACCTTTCAAGCTCTCTTCAGTGCCAGGTTCTCCAGGTAGAATCAGAACTCGATATTTTTCAGAAGAACACAAAACTGCTGTATTAATGTTTTGAAGCATTAAACTTTGTTAATAGACACCATTTGTCAGACATTGTCATACTCGCTGTACTTTTCTTAGTATGCTGTATTACTTCGCTATATTTAATGTGTTTGAAAATTTAAGGCAGGTTCTCACTGTGCTTTTTTTACTAATGTAGTTATTATTCCACCTACTGAGTTTCTGAGGTGTTATTAGTGGTTAACAATGGCTGCTTTTCTTGACTTATGCCTATACATACACAACAATAAGCAGAATTTCCCCCGGCTTTTGTATTTGTAAAATTCTGTTAGTGTGGGGTAGATGACTGCTCCAGTCAGATATAGTTGTATTACTAGATTTCTGGTGTTGCCTGGAGTTGCATGCATTTAGTAATTTAGTAGCTGCTGAGGGGACCTTGGGGTGTACTGTTCCACTACGGGGAATGAAGCCGTAGAGACTGAGAGTTTGTGTTTTGCTGAGAGCACAGGTAACCACACACTCTTGATGTAGATGATTGTGATTTTGGTTGCCCTTTGTAATGGTTTAAAGTGGATACTGAAGTTGTGTAGCTTGTCTGAATCTATGCAGAGTCTGAAGCTTCTTTCAAAATTGAGTTTGGCTCTTTGGACATGGCTTTCAGTACTTGCATGTCTTCAGAATCCTGTTCTTACAAAGATCAGTTTTCAGAAATTCCTCTCACTGAGACCTTGTACTTCAGAATGTGTTGCAGATCTTGTTGATGTTTTGTCTGCTGTTTGCATGTAGCTCAGATGTTTGGCAGATTAACATTCTGATTTATCAGTTCTTTGTTTCCTGATAAACCACTTCTTTTTTTTTTGCCTTCAAACTTGCTGAAAGGAAAAACATATTCAGATTTTCTTGTCTGCAGTCTTCCTCTATGTTTTGCTATAATGCTGATGGATTTTCTATTTTTCTTAATGGTGTGTAGACTGGGAGGAAGACAGGAGGTCCTTCTCAAATAATTCTTCTTACAGTGTTCCCTTGAAGATACCAGTGTACTCCTTAGAAAACCCAGAGTCTTCTTTGGAGGACTGTGAAAATATCTTTTATGTTCAGCAATTCCCTTTCAGATTTTGACTGTGAAAACAATAAGGCAATTTTCTGATGTTTCTTAACCCGAAGTATAGGTGAAGCTTATCCTTCTAAAGTCTTGTGGCTTCCCTTTACTTGAACTATAGATTTCATGGATATTTTACTAATTGTAAGGCATGCCTACATTAAAAGTTACAGCTGTGTGAGGGGACTTAGCAAGTGACTGGTAATCAAATAATTGATAATTGAACTAGCATCAGTAGAGTGAGTTGATGTTTGATTGCTTAGATGACAGTCAGGAATTACTTCATACTATCACATGGGCAGAATCTTAGATCTGAAGAATAATATTACATCAGACATAATTTTAGATAGCTCTATGGTCCTTCATTGGGTGACTATATATGGGACTGATGGTGTATATAGTATATTCTTTTGCCTTGTTAGTTTTTACTTGAACTATCAAAAATAGTTTTAGAGCTGCATTTTTAGGATGTCTCAGAGGTATGAAGGAATTGTACACTTGTGCATCACAAATACACTGCCTAGACAGAGAGATTAGCGAGATCTGCAGAACAATAAAAACTAGTCCAGTCAGCTGTACTTTGCAAAAATGCCCTTATTGTTTGTGCCATTATACACGTGAGAATCCTTATAGGCATCTTCTGTGGTTTACAGTCTAGAATTTCGTCCCTGCTTTGTGTCCTTGCCTAACAGAGTGTGAATAATACAGAAAAAAATATCTGTTCGTAAAACACTCTAATTTTCACTCTTCCCTCTTATCCTTTACTAATTATGTGGAAATCTAAGGATAACTTTGAAGGATAAAGTTCTTTATAGACATATAGCTAAAAATAACTACAGGTACTGACAGTCATGTAACCAGATCCCCTGAAATGACTTTAAAAATATAGAACTTTCATGGCTGCTGCTAATGTTAAACACACCAAATCAGAGAGAAAACATGTTTTCTTTAAGTGTTAGGAAGAAAATTTTCTGTTGTAGATTAATTAAGGACTATTTTTAAATTGTGGAAGGACAATCCTTGTGTATAAGCACTCCTTGGTAATACAAACTCTGTGCTGCATAAGGCTCACTTTATTCATGCATATACTCCCACAGTATCAAATGGATTTAATTGTACGTCAGGTTAGCAGGAGCTGGTTCTTTGTCCTGCCATTCTATATACTAAAAGTGTATAGTAAAAATATGAAAACATATATATGAAAATGTAAGCAAGGACAGAAAGGATAAAGAAAAATATTTCATTTAAGATAGAATTCAGTAGAGAACTTAGGCTCACCCATACCCATAATGGTGTATGTAGGTAACTTTGCTGCTGTGTAACATCATTGAAATCCATGAGAGTATATGTGGCTTTAAAAATAAGCATGTGTGTCATTTAAAAACAAGTATCCACACTAAAGTGACTTTTTAAATTTGGACACAACGCTATGGAAGGGAAGTAAAAAAAAAGCTAATTTCTGCTTTACTCTATTTTTTGCCTTTTCTTCAGAATGTTCAATTGAATATTATTAACACAGCTGACGAGATGGGATAGTTTACTGCTTTCTTTCATTTATGGAAGAAATAAAAGTAATATACTACTACTTCTGTTTGATTTTCTTTGTTTTTCTTTTCAGTTTGCATACACAGCAAGCAAAGCATTTCCAGACTACTGAATTGTGAAATAGGCACAGGCTGTATTTCCATTTCTGTGCATTATGGAACACTGTCATTTGACTACAGGAAAAAATATTAATAAATAAAAGGTCCATAACAAGACACAATCTGTTCTGTAAGTATGATCACTACAGTTCATGAACACACTGTTTTTTAAAATCTTATATGATATAGGAACACTATTATAGGCATCAGTCTGTCAGGAGTTTCTGTCTTTAACCAAACCACAATGCAGGGCTGAAATGCTGAACCCAGTCAAGCCAAGAGATTCTTCTCATGGATTCATACTTGTTAATACTTTAATGACTATCTCTTTCAGTATTTATCCAAATATCAGCTGAGATCTGTGCAAAGATTCAAAGATTCGATGTATGCTAAACAATTTTTTGTTGCATCTGTTTTAATCAGTTTTTTCTTTTGCATTGCATTGTCATACCTACTCGTTTTTAAGATGAGTATAACAAAATACAGCACTGGATTGTTAAAGGTGGAAGTCTTAAAGACTTATGAGGGAGATATGAAAGTTTTAAAGAGAAAGGAATCTCATTACTGGTAGTGATTTCTCTTGTGGAGGAATTGCAGAACAGAGGTTCTAACATGTTGTGTAGAGGATGAAGGGTTTGGTGAAAAACAGTTCCTAATCTGGTAACTGAAGAAATTACCAGAAATAAGTTATATATTACAAGACAAATTTTTCTTTTTTTTCACTGGGCTTGTGCTGGGCTGTTTTATATCGCTTTATAGTTTTGCCTTGCGGTTACTCACAATTATGTAGAATTGGTTATGGAGAAATAATTTAGGTAAAATATTTCTACAACTTTTGTTTGGACTTCAAAAAGAATTTTGCAAATTTTGAAAATAGTGAAGAGGTTGATGTTTGGTGTAAATCTGTGGAAAGGAATGTGGATAGTAGTTGGCATTTTATTGTGAATTACGATGTGTAAGTAATTTAGTTTCTGTGGATTTGTATGTGACATTGTTGTGTATCAGTGCCACACTCTTTGTTTAAAAAAGGGCTTTACATCCATTCTTCTTTAGCTTTAGCGCTACCTTCTCTTAAAGATTCCAGCCTTTTTCCTCAAAAAGCTTTTATGCTTCTTACCATGCTGCTCTTCTGTGTTCTCTTCTTTTTCTTTAAGTTGAGTGCCTTTCGTACTTTTTTATTAAGGTAGATGGGCTGAAGACCAAAACTTTGGAAGTCATGTCTGTTCTTTGGAAAAGATCTAAGAGTATAAAGGTGTCTTTTCTCTAGGTAGTTAACAACAGTCATTTTAAGCCAGTATGATTTTAACAGCTAGATTTGCTGACATGGACATGTATAGCATAGGCTTGCTTTGGTTTTAAACCAGAATTTTATTAAATTACATTAACCACTTGGGTGTTTAGTCTTCCAGTTTCCTCTTTATCCCTTTACTTGAATACATTCTTCCATCCCTTATATAGTTTTGTAGAATTCAGTGCATAGGAATTTATCATTAGAGGAATAAACATTCTAATACAGAGCAATCTGATGACTTTCTGTACATGTGATAAAACCTAATGTTAATAAATCACAGGGTGTTATGAATCATACGAGCCAAATAAAGGTAGAGCTGGGAGAGTATTTCTTGGAATTGTAACATGAGCCCCAGATTTCTCCTGCTATTTGAGAATAAAAGTTGTCTTGGAATTAATGTTTTTGCCTTATTTTATAGGACAGGGAACCTGTTACGTATAGAATCTATTATTTGTTGGTTTGGTTTTTTTTTTTTTTTTTTTTTACATATTAGATTTTTTAAAGCAACAGGTTTTGTAGCTAGTCTGTATCGATATTTTCTACCAGTAATATAACTGAATTCACCATTGTGGTATCCTTTTGGGATGTGCAGTTCTAATGCACATGATTAGGAGGTTTCTTCAACCTTGGAAGAAAATACTAAATGGGAACCCTAATCATGGATAGCATTAAATTTTGCTTAAAAAGTAAAACTGAGATGGAAACATAAGCTAAGATATTGAAGACTTTTGTGTTCTGCTGACATCAGTGGGAATTAGAATACAGTAGTATACAGAACATTACATTTAAAACAATATGGACTCTTTATGGTCTTCTAATTTGACCATAAACTTTAGCGAAAACAGCCTTCTAGTAAAATATACTAGATGCAAATGTTTGTGTTAATTTCTGTTTTATACACCTTTTAGCCTTTAGATTGTGCGTGCTGCTATTCCTAAAAATATTTTACTATCACTCATGCTCGACTTTCTTTTCATCTTAAACTTCATGGCCTGTTTTTCCAGTAATTTTGTTGAATGTTATTTATGTAAAAAACATGATAGCTTCAGCTGCCATTGGCCTTGTGTTTAACATCTTTTTTGTTGTTCTGCTTTTATGACTATAAAAATATGCTGTTCCCTGCAGTCAGATTTTGGCGAGGTCTAGAAGGATTTTTCTCAAAGCAGTTTTGTGTTCAGGTAAATTAAAGTCACTCTAAGAGCTTTGGGGATTACTGGATCAATGCACATCGTTTTACATAACATTTTCATTGCTGGATACTGAAATATATTTAGGAGTTGTCTTACAAGGTACCAGCAGGACTTTGTTAAGTATGTTTGTTTTTTAATTTTTATTCCCTAACTGCTGTTTGTATTCAGTGCACATTATAGCTCTCCAAAGCATGGAAATGCTTTTCATTATTGCCTTTTAACTGTCACGCTGTTTGAATGATTTTACTGGACACTAGTAAAGTAGGAAATTGATACAAGTAAATTACAACTTGTATCTATTTCTGCTGTCAGAAAAGCACTAAAGGAAAATAGAATATGGCTTCTATAAAACATAGTTATTTAGAAAGCAATTTTTGCCAAATTAGTATATGTAAATTGTCCTTTCTCTGTAACTTTCTCTGTAGGATTGAAATGTTTACAACCACAGTTAACTTATAAAAATAATGTAGAATTGAGTCACATAGATTCATATTTTTAAATTGATAAATATTTTTCCCTAGGAACTGAAAAGCATCATGATTACTACAAAACAGATGGGTTTCTTTTCTTTTTAGTCCTGAGGTCTCATGCATGCATACATACATATACACGGACAAATGCACACACACATAAATAATGAGAATTTTGTGGTGGCTTGGGAGATTGCATACATTAGATTTTGTTGCTGTTTCTGAACACCAAAAACTTTTGATATTTTGAGGTTTTGTTGATTTTTTTAATTAATGGGATTTAGAAAATACTGACATTTCTTGAAGTACTCTTCAAATGTGTCCTCATCTAGATTTACACGGTTCTTCTGCAGGCTACTGATTATTCTACTTTTATCAGCATTAGGTGACGAGTTTTGCTTTTTGTTATTGTTCTTATCCCTTACCTCCTTCCTTCCCTGCTTGCCTCACAGGTTTTATGCAAGCAATGTAGCTGGTCTTCTTTCTGGTAGTGTTAGGTCTGATAGGCACAACATGTAGGTAATGGTATGTGTGATCTTGTACAAGAGGAGAGATGACAAGGGAAGTGTTTGACTGGCACTACTGTAACCCTTTGTGTGCATGCATGCTCACTGATGAACTGCCCCGTTGTACTATGCATGAGATAGATTATCAGTTTCTATGAAGGCACCTAGATTTGAGCAGTTTGAACGATACGATTTCTGTATTTAGATAGACTAACCAAATGAACTTTAGGCACTCCATCTGCACAGGATAAGAAACCTGACAATTCTTTTCCTGCAGGAAGAGGTGGTTGAGATGGCGTCTCAAAATTTCTTAAGGTCTCCATATACCTGAATTAGTTTGGGGGAAGTTTCCTGAAAAAAAATACTGGTTTTTATCTTCAGTTTCTTTAGTGATCCAGTGTTACTGTAGGGGGTAGTCATTACTGACTGTGACTCTTTTAAATCTTTTTTGTTCTGAATTTGGACTGAACATTTTTGATGCTTAAATTACTTGTTTGAAATTACAGGAATTAAAACTAGAATTTGTAATGAAGCACTAATAGTTTAAACAGAAATGTTCCCTGAATGATGTGACACTTAAGATTTCTCAGTAAAGATTTTCCAATCTCTGAATTACATTACTGGTGGGATAGAAATTTGGCAGCTTTGTGTTATCTTTGTTCTTTCTTCTTCTTTCACTTTCTGTCTTTTTATATATGGATTTTTAACTAATATTTAAAAGAAGAAAGCATTTGAGTGTTTCCATCATAACTATTAAATCATTATGTCTATTTTTATTTAGTTATAAAGCAGATTTGTCTCAAGTGACACTGCTTTGTATTTATAGCAAGGTAAAGTATAAATTTCCTTGCATTTTACACTGTAATCATGCAAAAATTTGAAATACTTCTGCAGCAAGCTGCTCCTGACCAGTTTTTTCTTTCACTAATTTTTTTTCTTTCTTGTTTTGACTAAAGCAGAATCTTACCTTGCAGAGTATGTGATGAATGGGTGAAGTCCTATGATGCCAATTCAAGCTTAGTCCTTTTATGGTCATCGTAATTCCATTTGGTTGAGGAATGAACATCCTGAAAAGATGAACACTTTTAAGATTCCTTGCAAATGGCATGTGACAAACCTAAAACTTAGTTTCTCACCTCTGCTCCTGTTTAAGTGGTTATAAAACAGTGTGAGGATATGCTGCTTTACTGTTATGGTCAGCCTTCAGTCATTTGTATGGGTGTTAAAAACAGGATTCATTTGGATATAATAAATCTGTATGAATGCCTGGTAGATCTGACACAAACCGGTTACTGCACAGGTATAGTTGGTGTTGCATAGCATTAACAATACTTTGCCTTGTAAGCATGACCAGCTGTATACCTTCAGCTCTCCTGGGAGACTGCCAGTGATGTACCAAATTGAACATAGGTTGACTAACACAGAAATGTTTTCACTAGGAGCCATTGAAAGATGAGATAAGAAAATGCACAGTAATGTTCAATTTTGAACTCACATTTACCAAAATAAAATTCTTATATCCATGTTGATCTTTACAGCCTTTTTTTACAATTTATAAGCTTTTTCAGTTTTTTAATGGACAATAGGGCTATTTTTGTGAGGAATATATTTGTATGTGTACTATTTTGATAACAACCTGTTCATGTGGCATTATTTGAACACATTAGATCATAATTCAGTTGATACTCTGGACGTGAAATCTTTGAATAAGTGTTGTTTTCACCTACAAAAGCAGCATTAAATAGTAGTAGGAAACTTGACATTACTGTGTAATCTATTTCCAGCATCTGACTTGCTGTCCTCCCATTGCTGATCTAGGACAGTAGGTTCTGTATATTTCAAATCTTGCATATTAATTAATCTCTTGACTGTTTTTCTAAATTTTTTAGTGGTAGAGTAAATGTAACTTCTCATACAAGGGATGTTGTGGCAGTCCCAAACCATGTTTAACTAGAGCTCGGTGTGCAATTCAAGATGGCATCTGTTTTTGTGAAGCATGATTATTGCTGTTTGTGCTCTTTTTTTTCACTTCTGTTCCTTTAACGAGCATAAAATTCATTAAAATAAGTGAATGAGATTGCTTTAAATAAGCAAAAAGATAAATACAGCAAAGATGGTTAACCTTTTAAATATTATAATAAAATATGCATTGCAGTTTTGGCATGCTGTCTTTCACATGCAATCTGATAAAACACAAGGATATTTAGTGCTTGTTAATCTAAAATCTGTGTATTGATTAATGCAATGCCACTGTGTAAAATGTAAGATTTACTGGAGATTCTGTAGATGACTGGTGTTCTTGCATGTTGATGGGCTGAGATGGTTTTATTATCATCAGAGAGTGTAACATCTATGTGCTTTGGAACCTTTATTTCCCATATCTGTTCTGTGACTGACCTCTCTGCTGTCAGTGCCAAACAGGTATCATAATGTTTTCTATAAGGTTATGATGTATATATCTGACCACCTGAAGTCTGATGGAGACTATCAATGTATCTTCCATAGTTCATTAAAAACACCACCAAATCTTTAGCGGCCTATGCTGCTTACAGGTGACTTTGATCTAGAGGCCTACATGCTAAAGCCCCCATAGCTCATTAACATTCCTAAAATATCATGTTCTCATACAAAATTGGCTATAAATTAGGGAGAAAATTACAGTTTAAATGTGATTTAAAGAAAGTTAAGTGGGTGACTGTGGAGAGCTGTAGCAGCAAAAGGTTTGTATGTCAGCCATAAATCACAGCCTTGGGAAGAAGAAACCTAAAATTGTATAAAGGGTGTGAAAAAGTAGATGAAAGGATTACCTAGGGAGGCTATTGTAGTTGGGAAGGATGAGCTGGTCCACGAATAGCCTGAAAAGAAAGATACATTTTAAAATTAATGCCGAGCTAAAGTAGAAGGGATATTTTGAGTGTTTATACATTCTACTTGAGATAAAAATCTCCTGTATACTATGCTAGAAAGCAAAAAGACTACTTAGGTTGTAAACTTAAAGGCTAAGAAGTTCAGGTTTTGCAGCAGGCCACATAATCTCATGTCCTTTGTACATTCAGTTTATGGACTAATTGAAGCAAGTCCTCTGGGAAAATATGTGATCCTGCTTTTGATGTCTGTATCATGATTCTACCCTTATCCAACTTTATTTAATTTTTGCTTGCTTGATGCTGAAACAGAATATAGCAGTTTTATCTGAGATACATGATGTGATTGGGTTTCTTCAGGAAAAATGGCATCATCAGCATGGTTGCCTGACTTCAGAATTGCTGTGGGCCATCTTGCAACACCCTCAGTGTAGGCTTCTGCTGTTAGAATTGTTGGACTACATGTAGTAGCTAGCAGTGGGGAGCGCTTGCCATCCAACAGTAAGATTGGGTTTGTATGTTCCATAAGTGAGATCCAAAAGTGTTTCAGAGGAGCTTATCCTGGTTTATTGTCATCCAAGGCATTAGGAATGCTTTTGCCTATGTAAAACTTCCAGGAAAAAAACAAAAAGAAACCATCCCCAAAACCCAGCACGTAGTGTTTAGTACTATTCTTCAAGGAAGGTTTGAAGGAAATGGCTTTATTCTTGCCTTCATTTCTCTTGCCAAGGAATTCCCATGATAACTTATGTTGCTCCTGCCATTGCTCAGTAGGCCTGAAATATAGACTACTTGGGCTTTTTTTTGGCCAGGTGCCCTACTGTTCCTAAGGTATGTATGAGTGTTAAGGCAGTTGAAAACTTTTAACAGTTTGGAGCTCTGCTGCACTGAAGAGAAACCTCATGAAGCAAATATGAGCTGTTCTCTCTGACAATTTCAGTGGAGCTTGCTGCTTTTGCCCAGACAAATTGCATGTGTCTCTCATGATGGAAATTTTTAGGTATTTTGCAGTTTGTGCCATTTGACTGTAAATGCAAGCGTTGCTTTTTTTCATGGGTATTATCCTGAATTGACTTGATTTAAAAAAAAAAATGTTGAAGTTTTATTGTAGTGGTTTGTATTGTGTATTGTAATTTTGTCTTACTTCTTTAACTATGTTGTCCTTTCTCAACCAAACTAATTTCAGAAATTAAATTTATATAACTGAGTTTCACCACAAGTTTATGACATGGACCAGAGTCTATAGAGATCATAAACCTTTATATAACTCTCAACTAATGAAAAAATGCCATGTTTGCCTCATGATGATCCTTCTGCTATACTATCCCTAGCTTACATGCCAGTTCTGTAATTATTTTATTGGAAATATTGTACTTGCATATTTTAAATGAATTACAGTAATTTATCTGCTGTATCCAAAGTACTGTGGCTTTTCTCTTCTGGCCTTAGAATCTAAAATAAGAGTGACAGCCAGACCTTTTCAAATTTGCTCTGACCACAGTTTTTAATTAAAAATAAAAGTTTTTTTTGTGCGAATAACTGACGCTGTCTTAAAATATAAATTCTCTGTGGGCTAGATTGGGCCTGTGTGGGTTAGTGGGTAGGGACTGGACAATGTGAGCCTGTTCTGCTTCAAGGAGTTAGGGACATAGCCAGTAAAAGTAATTTTAACAGAAGTGCTGTGAAGCACAGTCAGGTGGAATTTGAAGTCAGACAGTAAATACATGACAGCATCTTGATATTGGCCTTTCCCTCCAGGGGAGGAACACCTCTGTCTGTATTGTCGTCAGTGCACCACACAGACGTAAGAAATAGGCATTTCATAGAGCTACTACACTGTGGTGATGGTCATATTTTCTGCTAGACAGGCTAAAAAGCTGAGAATTCAGTCTAGCTTTATGAACTTGTCAGGGTTGGTGCTCTTGAAAACATACTGTCTTTTTTAGTTTTTAAGAACAAAAGCTTTCAACAGTCTATGACTTTTCTGAATAAAACTTTTCTTTGATAAACTGTGCAAGTATTATCCACAATGAAGCATAACTCCCAACAAATGTGGTATTTAAGATTTTTTTTGACACATGAATCCTAGTGATTTTTTTTTTTTGCTGTTTATTATATTGGAATGTAAAAGAGAGAGCTAAAAATCTTTGTAATTTTCTTTCCAGTAACACTCTTCCAGGAGTTTTGTTTAACTATTTTCATTTTGGTTTTGTTTTGATGTCCTTGTGCTCTTAATACTGTTGGTTTTCAGCACAACTGTAATTCTAAAGGAGACTTATTTTTGGTTATGGCGATCACTGTATGCAACAGAAAACTTTCTGTTTCCTTTAGGGGACCTGATACATTTGCAGTGCACTGTGCCTCTATGACAGGGCGGATCCGTAACTGAACAATCCATCGTTTTGTTTTGCTCTTGTGTTGTAATGTAACTGCTGTCTAAACTTACCAAGAGCGCAAAATGGATTTAATGTACTATTATTATTGCTGTTATTATTAACATCGTAAGTGCTGATTAAACATGCCTAAGGATATTGCACTAGACATTATGGGAATGTATAAATTTGCAAAAAGCTTCTATTCTGTGCAATTTTAGGCCTATTATTTTAAGTGGATCTCATTCAGATTCAGTTCACTATGCCCTAATTGGACTAGTTTAACACAGTGTTCTCAATAAAATACATTGAATGGATACTTCTAAAAATGAATATAGTGATAAGAAATGTATCATAGGTACCTAAATATATTACCTGTTAATTGTTTGGACTATTGAAATTTAAATCATAATAATTTCTTCAGTGTTATACGTGAAGATATCCTGTAGGTGAAGATGCTTAAAATCTTAAAAGCTGAGGTCATAAATATTGTTAATCTTTAGGTTGTAATACTTCATAATTTTAAAACCTTTGTAGGAAAGCAAGCTAAGGAACTCTAATTTCTTTTGTGCTGTATGCACACACCTTGCAATGCTTTTGTTGCTGGTTCTTTTCAATGGGCCTTAAGTTCTCCTTACCAGAAGTGACCTCAAACTACTGCTTGTAGAGGTGGGAATGCAGCTATTCAGAATTTCCTAGGAGAAATTCCAAACACCTGTGAATACAGGGTTCTACACAGAATAAAAGTTAATCTCAGTAGTAACCAAAATATCTGGTTATATTGTGAAGTTCTTTACAAAATGATACCTATATCTGCTTGTTTTTCACTCTTCTTTTGCACATGCTGTGACTGCTTTTTACTAATACACCCAATACAGTTACTGTGCATGGATAAATATCCTAAATATGACAAAAGACAAGATATTCTTAAGTCACTCGAGAATGCAAGGATTCTTAGGTTTTGCCTCTTACTGTTGTCCAAACTCTTAACTGTTGTTCCAACACTCTCATAATGATTTCACCTGTGTAACTGCCTATGAGGCTAGATGTGTAAAGGTATCATTTTCATTGACTTGTTCCCCATTTTAAAAAGGTTTAGTGACAATCAGGCCTAATGTTTGAGAATACTGCCTCTGTGTTTTTCTTAATATAGCACAGACATTGTCATGGTTTTGGCTGGGATAGAGTTAATTTTCTTCTTAGTAGCTGGTACAGTGTGTTTTGGATTTAGTGTGAGAATAATGTTGATAACACACTGATGTTTTAGCTGTTGCTAAGTATTTCTTGGGATCTAAGATAAGAATTTTTCGGTATCCTATGCTCTGGCAGCAAGCAGGTGCACAAGAAGCTGGGAGGGAGCATGTCTGGGACAGCTCACTGTATAAACTGGGGAGCTGGCCAGGAGGGGTTGATTGCTGCTTGGGCATCCTTCAGCAGCTGGTGAATTGCATGGCGCATCACTTGTCTTTTCTCGTGTCTTATTTCTCTCTGGTTTTTTTTTTTTTTTTTTTTTTTGTAACATTCCTTTTCATTACTATTATTATGATGATGGTTTTTATTATTATTGTTGTTTTTTAATTTTATTTTACTTGAGTTATTAACCTATTCTTATCTAAACCCTCAAGTTTTATTTCTTTTTTTCTATTTTCCTCCTCATCCGACTGGGAGGGGGAAAGAGTTAGCGAGCAGCTGGTGGTGGTTAGTTGCTGGCTGGGGTTAAATCACGACACATTTTAAGAATACTAAATACTTTTCCATGCTAGTCTCTATGAGCATGATACGGCAATGTGTGAAGCATTTTTATTGAAAGAAGAAGGTGTTAAAATAATATTGACATAGGTATGAAACAAGCTTTCTTCTGTGTATCGAAGATTGGCTTGCCATGTATGGGTAAACCAGTGTTTTTTGGTGCCATTATTGATATCTTCTGATAGTTGTAGATATGGGAAACAGACCTGTTGAAAAATTCTGGGCCATTTTATTCTTTCAATGCTTCAGTTTTCTCATCTGTAAAGTGGGGATATAATTCAAATGGGGGTGCCTTTGAAATAGATGACCTGCAGATTTAAATTGTTACTTGAGAACAGTACAATGTATAACAAATTCTTTTTAACAGCAGTTGCAGGAGTTCTAGCAAGTGGCTGAGCTTTTGCCTTCTAAGATGTAAGAACACTCCCAGAAAAGTTCTTATAGTCTATCCCAGCCATGCCTAAATATAATAAAAGTAACTGGATATTATTTTGTATGAAAAAGGAAATTAAAAAAAAACAGGAAAAGAGGAGGGTGCAAGGTCATTCATAGCTCAGTTTCTAGATGCTTTTGTTACCTTACATTTCAATCTTGCTTTAGAATTAATACTATTTTTCTCCTGTGTAGGAGCATGTTTGTTAATAGTTATAATGTTTGAAGGCTCCACAGAGAAAGTCAATTAAGGATATGTAAAACATGCCAGCATAGGTTTAGTAAAAATAATTTCTTAATTTCTTTGTGTAAATTTGTGTAAATATACTGAAGGTCTTTTAAAGTGTATTTTATGAAGTTTTAGAACTAACCTCATTGGGATTATATTCTTGATCCAATATGCCAGGTAGTTTCCCAATATAATATTAGCATACAGGTAGCAGTGTGTAATGTGATCTTTTTGAGGCTAGTATGGATGAGGCATAGGTGATGTCCATTAGAGTATGTCCCATGAGATGCCTGTGGACAGAGGGCACATGAATTGTTCAGAGATGTTACATGGGCATTAAGTGTCAAAGTGTCATCTACAAAAACATGTATATGTGATATCCATGTAGCAGAAGATGGTAGAACCATGTGATAAGCCAAATTTACTGTGGGCCTTTGACCAGATACCCTTACAATTAGTCTTTTCCTCCAAGAAATTACTCTAGTAATCATCCATGCCACTGAGCACCCTGAAACAACTGGCATTTTGGCTAACCGTAAAAGCACGTACTAAAGTACTAGGTATGTTTATGCTCATTATAGATTATTTGAATTGTTTGCCAGATATATGTAAGTATTTTTGATTGACATTAGAATGTGTTTCTAAGGGGAAAGAGACAAGATTCAGGGAGACATCTAATTACAGAATGGAGTTATGTAGAGAATATTCAGCCTCCATATATTATTGTATCATTTGATAGGAGGGGACTGTTTTGTTTTGTTTGTTTTTTAAATTCTTTATTCCATAAGAAATCCTGTTTTTTTCTGTTCCCTGGTATTCTGAGGCACTTCAGTGGCAATTTCTGTAGGAGCTGTAGGAGGTTTTGTAGTGCCATTTTAGGCTTTTCCAGGGTGATAACATATCCCTGATATCTGCTGTTGCTAGCAGAATTTCAAGAAAACTGAATATATTTTACCCTTCTTTACTGCCTCCCCTGCATATGTAAATATGCATATATAAGTGTATGAAGATTCTCATTCACTATTCTAATTATTATTTAAGATACTGAAATTATGTAACAGAGTACATGGACAGAAATGAATAAAATGCCTCTGTACCCTTCTAGCAGTGGGGAAATACTTTCTTTATACATCACAATAATTTAGTTCTAGTGTAATTTTTAAAATGTCTTATGCTAGTTAAGGTTGCAGAAACTTAAGTGCTAATGACTAGCCTCTTGAAGTCTAAACTAAGAGGCGAAAGAAACAGAGGGATGGGAGATTTCTTAGTGCCCTGTCATTGACATTTGTGACCAGCACTGGACTTGGAGAAGTCCAGTGATAGAGCCATCTTCTGGGTTATTCTTTCCTCCATGGTGTTACTTTAAAAGTACGATGTCATAAGATCTCTTTCATTATTGGATTTTGAGAATGACTGTGTGAGTCTGAATGTTTTAGATAGTTCTAGGATTCTGAGTAAGGCCTGAAGAATTTGCTTAAGACTTCATAATGTCGTTACACACATAAGCAGACCCTTTTTATTTGTAATCAATTGTACTTTCATCACAGTAATTATATTTTGTTTGCCTTATACATTAATTATGTTTTAATATCACGGACAGGACACAGAATTTAAAATGTACATTTATTTCCTGGTGAATATATATGCATGAGAGAATGACCAAATATATTAAGAAAGCATAGATGTCTTACAGCAGAGAATGTAAAATACGGATACTTTTTCCGATGACAGTGTTATGGTAATGATGTGATTATTCTCAGGAATGAGATTTTGATCTCTTACATTATTACTCAAGAGGCTAAATACAGAGCTATGCCACCTCGATTCTCTCTTGCGCTGTTTATCAGAGATCCAGTGAACATCTTCATTTTTCATATTCATCAGGATTCAGGTTATACATTAACTACTCTCTTTTGAAGTGCTGTCTGAAAGGATATAGCTCATAATCTTTTGTATTAAAGTTTGACTCAATATAAGGGCTGCAACTTTAGTCCATACTGCAAAATGTAATAGAGCACAGTGTTGAACTATTGCTGTAAAGATACTCTTTATACAAGAGCACTTTTGGGTTTCCTTTGAATCAACAGTATTATACTAAAACTTCCAGTGATCAAAGTATTGTAAGTTATTTAGGTAGTGCACTCTGGTTCTGTAGAGCTAGGATATGTTTTTAGTAAGTTCAGTTTGAAAGTTTATTGGGTTTTTTGTGAAAAGGAACTGAACTGAAAATTTGTGACTAGATTAATGACATTTGATATATAACAAAGGAATTGATCATCAGAACTGAAATAATTTTTAAATGTGTTTTTTATATTGTTTCATGGTTTTGAAAAATAGCTGGCCTTCTACTCCTGGTGAAAGAGATCAAATGTTGTTAGCAATTATTCATACAAATACTGCACAAGATTGCACAGAATAATGAAATGACAGCAGTAGAAATGAGTGATGGGAATGCTTTCCCCTTTTTTTTTTTTTGGTGAGCAAATAGATAATTTTATCTCAAAGTGGGAGATTACAGTTTTGACTTTTCAGACTTCCACTTGTTTATACAGTTTGCCTTCAGAATGATATTAATACAGAATGTAAATTACATTTCCTTGTATATTAAAGAAGTCAAAATAAAATTTTATAGTTTTATTCTAATACTTAAGTATTAGGCTAGTTTCTTTTTAAAATAGTGATTTTTTAAAAAATAAGATAGTATACTTAAAAATAAATGACTGCTGTTGTTCATCAAAACTCTTAATTAAAAAGAAGTAAATCAGTTCTCAGCAATTTCCTGTGCTGGTATGTGTACAGTCTCTATTTAAAATAAGAATCTAGGCAAGAGATCTGTCCGCTTCTTAGATGTGGCATTTTCTGTTCTGCAAGGATTATTTCTGAAGCCTTAAAATTAATGATTTGTAACAATTCAGGTGACCAGACCTTGAAGATAAAAATTCAGACTGTAGTCTCTTAGGCAAAATTCCACACGATTATAGGAAGATAAAAACATGGTATCAGTCCAGCAGTATTTTTATAATAGTTCAGTAGATCTAGAGTGAGTATAAACATGGTAGTTGTTCAAGTAGAAAGGAATAGCTTAGTGTTTTCTTCATCCTACAAAAAAATGAGTAGAAAGGTCAAGGAGCTAGGCAATATTTGTTTGTCTATCTAGGTAAAATTAGGTTAAACTTTACATGTAGCACATAGATATGACAGCCTAACTGGTAGAAGATCTGGTGAATATTGAAACACCTATGTCTATTTGTATTACCATTTATCCGAATTGTGGTATGCTATGAACGAGTGTTTCTGTAAAGCTTCTGTACATTCACAGACAGGTGCTTTGGTGATGTAAAACAGTGTTATATCAGTTGAACATATATAATTAATGTGGAAGTTTTTAACTGAGGAGTGGAAGTAACTGAGAAGAAATTTTACCATACATTACCTAACAGCTTTCACTGGTGGTGCTAATGCACTGTAAAGTAAGCCATTACACATCTTGCAACCAAGATGGAAGATGACAACCACATCTTACCTTTTCTTCCATAACTCAGTATAAAATGAGTAAAGTAACTTGGTGGAGGACTGATCAGCTTTCCAGGTCAAGCTTTAGAAACTTAAAAATCTAAGTGAGAAAATCAGGAAGAAAATGCCCTGTGACCATATGCTAGCTAGATGAAAAAAAAATAATACAAACCCAACATCTTTTTGTCAAAAAGACAAATGCATTTTAGCACAAGACGTAGTAGGTAAAAGTTTGAAGCTCTATGAACTGGTGATAAACTGTTGCTTGTGCTATCTTTCCTGAAGAAGAGGAGGATTGGTTTGAAAAATGTCCAGTGCAATGTTTATCTGCATTGTTTTAGAACTTCATTAACAACAAAGTAACACAACCCTTCATGAAAGATTAACATAAGAGTTCTATGGTCAAAACTGTGAAACATCCCAGTTCTGAGATCAGATGGGCCTGCATGGATGAACAAGGAGTGTCTGCCAAAACTCGAACATAAGCAGGAAGTCTACAGAAAGCAGAAGCAAGGACAGGTAGCCTGGGAGGAATAGACACTGTCTAGGCATGCAGAGACACAGTTAGGAAAGCCAACACCCAGCTGGAATTGAATCTGGTGAGTGATGTCAAGAGCAACAAGAAGGACTTCTATAAGTACACAGCATACAAAAGGAAGACTAGGGGAAATGTGGGCCTGCTGCTGAATGGGGAAGGGGCCCTGGTGACACAGAACGTGGAAAAGGCTAAGGTACTGAATGCCTTCTTCACCTCAGTCTTTACTAGTAAGACCAGCCTTAAGGAATTCAGGCACCAGAGATCAAGTGGAGAAATCTGGAGTCAGGAGGACTTGCCCTTGATGGAAGAGGATCAGATTAGAGAATA
Source organism: Haliaeetus albicilla (assembly GCF_947461875.1). NCBI lineage: Eukaryota > Metazoa > Chordata > Aves > Accipitriformes > Accipitridae > Haliaeetus > Haliaeetus albicilla. The sequence goes on along the minus strand of NC_091516.1, from coordinate 19,981,685 downwards.
GTTAAGCTGTATAGCTCCACAGGCCCTCTTGTTCCCATAAGTGCTGAGGGAGCTGGCTGATGTCATTGATAGGCTACTCCTAATAGTTTCTGAATGATCATGGGGATTGAGAAAGGTGCCTGAAGACTGGAGGAATGCAACTGTCACTTCCGTTCTCGTAAAGGGCAGGAAGGAGGACCCAGGGAACTACAGGCCGTTCAGACTTCACCTCAATCCCTGGTAAGGTGATGGAGCAAGTAATCCAGGGAACTGTTTCCAGACATGTGAACAACATAAAAGTGACCAGAAGTAGTCAGTGTAGATCCATCAAGGGGCAGTTATGCTTGACCAACCTGATAACTTTCTACTATGAAATGACAGGGTTGGTAGATGAGGGGAGAGCAGTGGATATTGTCTGCTTTGACTGCAGGAAGGCTTTTGACATCGTCTCCCAAAAGATCCTTGTAGAGAAGCTGAAGAAGTGTGGGCTGGATGAGCAGACAGTGAGGTGGATTGACAACTGGTTAAATGGCTGGGGCCAGAGGGTAATAATTGGTGGCATAAAGTCTGGTTGAAGGCGAGTGACTAGCAGTGTACCCCAGGCTCAATAAGGGTCCAGTCCTGTTTAACATCCTCATTAATGATCTGGATGTTGGGGCAGAGTGTGCCCTCTGCAAGATTGCTGATGGTACAAAACTGGGAGGAGCAGCTGATATGGCAGAGGGTTGTGCTGACGTTCAGAGGATCTTCAATAGGTGGGAGAAAAGGGCCAACAAGAGCCTCATGTAGTTCAAAAAAGGGAATTGTAGAGTCTGGTACCCTGGGAAGAATAACCTCAGGTACATGCTGGAGGCTGACTGGCTGGAAAGCAGCTTTGCTGAGAATGCCCTGAGGGACCCAGTGGACACCAAGCTGAACATAGCCAGCAATGTGCCCTTGCAGCAAAGGTGGCTAGCAGTATCCTGAGCTGGATTAGGGGGAGTGCTGCCAGCAGCTCAAGGGAGGTGATCATTCCCATCTATTCAGCACTGGTGAGGCCACACCTGGAGTACTCTGTCCAGTTCTGGGCTCCCTAGTACAAGAGAGACATGGACATACTGGAGAGAATCTAGCAAAGGACCACTAAGATGGTGAAGGTGCTGGAGCATCTCTCTTATGAGAAAAGGCTGAGAGAGCTGGGACTGTTCAGCCTGGAGAAGAGATGGCTCAGGAGGATCTTACCAATATATATAAATACCTGAAGGGAGGGTTGCAAAGGTGACTGTTTTCAGTCCAGGCTGTTTTCAGTGGTGTCCAGTGACAGGACCAGCAGCAGTGGGTACAAACTGGAGCATATTTATTAGCCATTAGTTGGCGACATATTTCTTTCCACTTTTGGAATCACAGATGAATAAAGAAGCCATTTTTTTTCATTTTAAATAATGAAATAATGTATTTCTTCGTTTCCTTGGAAATCTGATTGCATTCATTGCATTAATTCTGAAGGAGCAGCTTTACACTGTGTTCTTTTTCATTAAAAAGCAACTGTTTCATATCTATCAGCTATTTAAAGAGTTTTCATTTTTACAAGAAGCTTTAGAAATCACATTAAAGTATTCTGTGGTTTTATAGTAATTTGATTAGTTTCTTATGTTGCTTTTCAATGCTATTTATCACATATTTTCTGGTGGTTCATTAAAATATTCACACTTTTACACAGTTCATGACAAGCATGTATATGGCATTTTCTGTCAGCTCTTCACAATCAGCTTGAATGATTAACTATTGCTTCAGCATCTATGAAATAAATTTCCCTGTTTTTTGTTCTCTGGTCCAACACATAAGAAATTGGGAGAGATTACCTCTGATTAAAATCAGTATTTTTTTCAAATACTTACAGTCTTTCAAGCGCTTCAGTTACTTGAGAGTCTGGTTCCTAGTTTGCAACCAATGGCATCTTTGGTTTTGGATTAACCTGAGACCCAAAATATTTGTCATCTAGCTGGGATTTGAAAGTAATTTGTAGCTTCTGCATCTTGTCATACATTTAATTCTGTAGTATACATGGCATTGCTTTCAAGTATGTTGGTCGATATGATGTATTGGGTCATGGAAATAGGCAAGGAAAGCATTCTGTACTCAAAAGCACTAGCTGTTGGCATAGAGTCTTCACTCAGAGAAGAGTTTTCAGGAGCGGCGTTATATTTATCATTTGGTTTGGAAAGGAGTATAGCTGTTCCTGAAAGTTATTTTGTGATGTGAACAAATGATAATAGCTTTGGGAATAGAAATAACATATATTATAATCAAAGTAGTTTCTTTACATCCTCAGTGTGATGGGTTGACCCTGGCTGGACGCCAGGTGCCCACCAAAGCCGTTCTATCACTCCTGCATCCTCAGCTGGACAGGGGAGAGAAAAAATATAACAAAAAACTTGCGGGTCGAGATAAGGACAGGAGAGATCATTCACTAATTATGATCACGGGCAAAACAGACTCAGCTTAGGGAAAATTAGCTCACTTTTTATTACAAATCAGCCAGAGTAAGGTAAATGAGAAATAAAACAAAATCTCAGAACACCTTCCCTCCACCCCTCCCTTCTTCCCAGGCACAACTTCACTCCCGGATTTCTCCACCAAGCCCCGCCAGCGGCACAAGGGGGACAGGGATGGGGTTTACGGTCATCACATGTTATTTCCTGCCGCTTCACCTCCTCAGGGCGAGGGCTCATCACACTCTTCCCCTGCTCCAACGTGGGGTCCCACCCACGGGAGACAGTCCTCCACGAACTTTCTCCAACGTGGGCCATTCCCACGGGCTGCAGTTCTTCACGAACTGCTCCAGCATGGGTCCTTTCCACCGTGTGCAGTCCTTCAGGCACAGACTGCTCCAGCGTGGGTCCCCCACGGGGTCACAAGTCCTGCCAGAAAACCTGCTCCGTGGGCTCCTCTCTCCACAGATCCGCAGGTCCTGCCAGGAACCTGCTCCAGCGCAGGGTTCCCACGGGGTCACAGCCTCCTTCAGGAACCCACCTGCTCCGGCGTGGGGTCCTCCACGGGCTGCAGGTGGATATCTGCCCCACCATGGACCTCCCTGGACTGCAGGGGGACAGCCTGCCTCACCAGGGTCTTCACCACGGGCTGCAGGGGAATCTTCGCTCCGGCGCCTGGAGCATCTCCTCCCCCTCCTTCTGCACTGACCTTGGTGTCCGCAGGCTTGTTTCTCTTACATGTTCTCACTCCTCTCTCCGGTGGCTGTTTTCCGCGTCCCAACTTTTTTTTTCCTTCTTAAAAATGTTATCACAGAGGCGTTACCACTATCACTGATTGGCTCGGCCTTGGCCGGCGGCAGGTCCGTCTTAGAGCCAGCTGGTATAGGCTCGCTCTCTCTCGAACACAGGGGAAGCTTCCAGCAGCTTCTTACAGGAGCCACCCCTGTAACCCCCCCCCGCTACCAAAACCTTGCCACATAAAACCAATACACTCAGCTCTTGCAATAGAGAACTCATGGAAGATGTTTAATGCTTCCACATCATATATAATATTGCTTTCAATTTTGATTAAATCTTTGCCTTCATTTGCTTTTTGTAGAAACCCTTTGTATATACAAAGACCTTATGAACAGAATTTTTCATTTTGTTCTTCGAATCAGCAGTGCTTTTGCTGAAGTGTCCATCCTCATAGTTCACTCACACAGTCTCACTGTCAGTAATGAAGTCCAATTGTGTTGATGAAGTGCATCATTATAGATAATTTAGGTGCAGGTTATTTATTTTCTCTCATGGAAGAAAGACGATGTAAGCAGTATTTGCATTACAATGTAGTTGTATACTTATATTGATGTGATCTTGTGTGATACTAGAAAGCAGACTCCATAAGGGTCTTCATTTCTAGCAAAGCTAACTTACTGCTAGGCTGATCATGTACATTCTGATATCTGACTTGTCATACTCAGCTAAATGGGATCTAGAGCCTGTCATTCCCAAAATGTTAGTTCACTTAATCTACTTTTATTGTATAAAAGAATATTCACTTCTACCTTGAGTTATTTCTGTGAGCTTTCATGGAAAAAACTCTTGGCTTCAATAAACACTGATTCAAAAGTTACATTTTACAGTGTTAGTTTTTTAATTTCAGAAGAGTGCACAGTTTTGTTTTTTGTTGGTTTGGTTTGTTTGTTGGTTTCTCCCCCCCCCCCCCCCCCGAAGTTTTATTGGACTTTATAATGGAAATGGGTTGGTGGTTGACCTTGGCTAGCAGCTAAGCAAGAAAAAGCTGCTCTCTCACTCCTTCACCCCACCAGTGATCTGGGGGAGAGAACAGGAAGAATGAAAGTGAGAAGACTTGTGTGTCAAGATAAAGACAGTTTAATAAGTGAAGAGAATAGCAAGAAAAAAACAAGTGATGCAAAGGCAATCTCTCACCACCTTCCACAAGTATACTTGGTGCCCAGCCAGTCACTGAGCAACAGCTATCCCCCCCCCCCAAAAGCCCTCCTCTCAATTTTTACTGCTGAGCCTGATGTTATATGGCATGGAGTATGCCTCTAGTCAGTTACGGTCAGCTGTCCCTGCTGTGTTCCCTCCCAGCTTCTTAGCCATCCTGGCCTACTTGCTGCAGGGCAGAGTTGGGAAAAGAGAAAGTCTTGACAGTATCCAAGTGTGGCTCAGCAACAGCCAAACCACAAGTGTGTTATCGAGACTGTTTTAGTCACAGGTCCAAATGGCAGCACTATATGGTCTGCTGTGAAGAAAGTTAACTCTCTCTCTCTCCGTCCCAGGCAGACCCAGTACAATAATGAATGAACCTAACCTTGAACTGAGACATTATTTTTGTAGAGCAGGAGATCTCAAATTTAAAACAATGGTCCAAGGGAAGCTGACAAAAGTTTTGCTGTGATTCAGACACATATTCTTAATCCTAGTAGGACTTCAGTCTTGAATTGGTATATCTGAGCTTCTTTGACTTAAAAGCTGAACTTCCATCTTTCCTGCTGCTTGTCAATATTCCTTCAGAAACAGAAGCAGGAAATGCTGGCTTAATTCTCCACCAACTACACAACTGATTTTCACAGATATGTCATTATTCTCCTGATTGTCCCTGCAGTCAGCAGGTCAAGGGAGTAAAGACATTCTTGTGGGAGAGAGAGAGACAAAATGGGCCAATTTGGTCATCCAAGTAACAGCTATTTTATCATTGACATGTTTGAGGGTACATTTTACTCTACATACAAAAACATAACATGGTTCTTCTGCTTTGTTACTGATTTTAAAAAAAAAAAGGAACTTCCCAGCAAATGCAAACATAGTTTAGTAAAAGAAACATACATTCTGACATAGTTTGGTAAAAGAAACATTGCCTCTGAGATTCAGGACAGTCATTCAAAACTTGGATTAGTTGATAACTCTGAGGATGCCTGGGAGCAAAGGGTCGGAAAGGAGATAATGTGTGTATGTGAGAATATTTTATCAATGTACTGTTATGCAAATGTTTTCTCGTGGTGTCTGATGCCTGTAGACTTGTGTGTATGTTTGGAGCTGAGAGTCCTGAAGACAGGGAAACCTCTAGGAGGAAGAGAATTCATCCCTACACTTTCTTTTTTCAGTCCAACCTTTGCCTCCCAGATAACAGAATTTTAGCATGGCACCTCAGGTGGCACTTTGGCATGGCACTTCAGGATTTTTGTCTGAAAAGGACAAATAAAAAAGTCTTAACAAATGTCATGAACCAACTTTACTGCTGGTATTAACAGTAAAGAAATGACTGAGCAAACTTGTAGCCACATGCTATTTATCCATGTAAATGTCAGATGTAGTTAAGATAAATTAGAAGAGATTATGAAGAGTGTAAGCTAAACAAGTATCTGAAATGTTAGCTGCTATGTCCAGACCTGTTACAGAAGTCTTTATTGTAACAGAAGACTTGAGGTTTTGGAAAAATATGGCATTAAACCCAAGAAGATTCAGGTAGTCAGCTAGCAGGTTATGCATCTTCTAACAAAAATTTTCTAATCTAATCCATAAAGAAAAAAGCCCCAAAAGAGTAGCTTCTCTGACATTTGTGTAAGAAGACATAAAAACTCTGAAAAAGTTTCACCGACAACGTTTGCGAGCATGTGTTATCTCAGTACTGTAAATAATGAAATAAAATACTCCATTTTATGGAGGCTTTCACAAGTATAACAGGTTATTCCAGAGTTTTTGCTTTATTACATCATCATTAGGGATAATTTTTGCAAAAATATCATAGGACCTGGTCAGTTTAGGTTTTAGGCATTATAATCTGAATAAAGGCAAATAGAATACTTGAGTGGAATATTTCTGCCATATCAAAATAAATTTGTCTTAATTGTTACAGGTAAATTTTTGACAAACATGTATCCAAAGCCCATAATTATAAAAAGGAACAAAATGAAAGCTAGATTAGTGATACAACATTCCATCTGCTTTTGTTGTGCACAAAACCAAGTGAAAACTAACGTAAATGATTAATTCTGGTTCTGTACGTCGTAGAGGGATCGGACCCACTCCTCAGATTTCTGGGAGGATTTTACTGCAAGTGATTAAGGAGCATAGAACTGAACCTCTAGAGAGAGCACAAAGGTTTTAGATTAATTAAGCTCATTAGAACAGAGCTGTTAGGATGGTGTTTTCCAACAAAGTGTAGCTGCTTGCTTAGCTGCTGGAGCAGATGACCATTAAGAACACAATTTAAATGGATGTTTTGCTGACAAATCAAGCCCTGTGCAATCTGAAAAGAATTAAAGATCCAAACCATAAATAATTGCTGTCTACACAGACTTGAAAGCAAAAAGAGCTGATGTTCTTCTTGCCTGCCACTGATGTACACGAAGTCATCAGATGAAATTGCAATTTCATGAAACTGTGCCTTGCACTAAAAGTGCTTCCTCTTTGCATAGTTATGCTTATTTGAAATACTTAAACATAATACATTGTGAAAGTTATTCTCAGTATTTTTTAAATTATTGATGACATTTACAAATATTGGCTGATAATCTAGAGAACGCTCTTACCCTTCTATTCCAAACAACAACCAAATTATTCCTGGGTCTCAGAGACCACTAGATATTCTCCTGTTCAGAAATTGGGATCTGCAGGTACTCTTCTTTCCTCTCTCCAGTCTCATACATGTCTTTTATGCTGTCATCAGAGTATTTTTATGTGTATCTTTGATTCTGTACTTTTCTTAAATCCCTCCTCTGAAAATCAGATGTGGACTGTTTCAAATGTCTTCAAGATATAAAATTATAAACTTTAATGGCAAACTATTCTTAAGAAGCAATATATAAGTTTTGATGGAAAAAGCTTTTCTCCACTTTCTTCTTCCTTTCAGTTTGTGTCAGGAGCAGGAAATTGGTAGAAAGGCATGAAGGAAAAACTTTGTATTCATAGTATCACTGAGTGTAGTCCAGGGCTAGGTGAATTTATTTTAATTGATAAAACAATTTCTGTTTCATCTGAAGTACAAACATCATTAAAAATCAGCACATATTTCTGCATATTTCTTTGCAACAGAGTGGTTGACAAAATTTGAAATAGCAAAGGAAGAGCTTTTGAGTGCTGGCCAGTTTACAATTTGAAAGGTGTTGGTAAGTCAAAGACCACCATAAGGCAAGGAAAAGCAGAATGGGAAAGGTAATAATTACAAAGAAATCATTATTTCTGTAAAGGAAAGAGACCTGCTTGTTTTCCAGGCGAAACCTAGTCCCATAGTGGGAGTTACAGGAAAAAAACTATTGTGGGAACATTGACTAGGGGACTGGGGAGTGCTCTGTGTAATTCAGCTATTGGTAGACTTTATTGGGGGATCAGAGTTATCTTATCTTGAGTGTATGAGGTTAGATAATTTTTCTTTTTTTTAAAGTAATAAAGGATTTCATAGTATGAGCTCTAATTTACCCATAACTTTTTAAACTTTGTGGCAAAGGACCCTCCCTCTATCCTTTTACACCATTTGTAAATTACCATGTTATTTATAAAACTAGATAAATACATTTCAAGTTGTAAAAAATATAGTAGAATCCAAAGCCTCATCTTTTTACTTCTAGACTTTCCTGAAGTGGGTAAGCAAAGTACTCTGAATTGTTGGGGTCGCTGAGACTCAAGCTGTCAGTTTCTCATGTAGAGCTGAGGCTTTAGTATAAACTGCAGAATCCGAGCTCCATCCTGCTGACAGGAAAAGGAGACATGACCCCAGGATTGCTTTCTTGGGGTTTGGGAGACTGTGGAACTATTATAATATAAAACATGTTTGGAATTCCAGATGTTCTTCACCACACCCTTAGCAGTAGAATTCGTATGTTCATCCTCCTTACAATTTAAACAGGACATTTGATAACTAATTTCAAAGTCAGAAAAAGCCAACTATATAGATTTCATTTATAAACATGGAAATCACTGCACACCATCTACAGATTACAAAGCCTGTTGACTTTTGCTTGAATTGAGTCTTTGCAGAGAAGAGCAACACATTATCAAACCTACTTTTAAAATTGCTTTATAACTGATGAACCTCAGTTTTCTGGTGTTCCCTGAAAAAAAACCCAAAACCCAAAACAAACCAAAAAACCCCCTAAAAAATTTCTGCAACAAAGTAACCCCCAGAGTTTTATAAATTTTGAGTGATCCAGGACATTCCTTATATTTATAAATATTGCTGAAGAATGGGAATATTTTCCTTGTACTGTTGTTTTTTGGGGTGGTTTTTTGTCTTGTTGGTTTTTTTTTGACATTTCAGAAATTAAATACAAAGACTAACTCAGTAATTTTAGAAGTTTTTCAGAAAACATCCCAGTGTGAAGAACCTTCACGTGCTGGGAGCAGAGCATTCATTTGGTGTGTGGGTGAATCCACTTCAGGTTTGTGCTTTGTTTGAATCAGACCAGTAACATGAAACTCAAATCTTTTATATCTCAAAGGAAATGAAATTAATTTCATTTAAAAAATTAATTAAGTTAATTTAAAAAAATTAATTACATTTTTATTGTTAAAAACCTGAAGTCTCTCTGTTTTGGTATGCTACTCATGGTGATAACTGTTAAAACTTTTTGGACTGGGTGAAGGGAATGGAAAGAGAAGTCCTGGAGTATATTTGCATAGTGTAAATGTAGTTTGTTCTTTAAGAGACCTGAACTAAAATAGTTCTGTAGTATGTTTTGAGTCAAACTAGGACTAGACAACTAAATGGGATTAGCAGTTTAAAGGAGTCAGAGATTCTTGTCTGTCTTTAACAAACCCTTTCCTTTAATGTGTCTGTACAGCAACATGAAGTCTGCAGTTTAGTATTGGTCCTGCCTGAGTTTTAATCATCATCCAAGAATGCCACAGACATAAAACTCATCTCTGATGTTAGATACTGAGTTCCACTCTGCTGCACATAGTGTCTTTTGAACACTAGGTGGGGAGTTTGGGGAAATTTGTCATGTTTTAATTCAGAAATCCTTCTTCATTAAGTGCCCTTTTAATGTATGTAGTGGTAGTAGTTGCTGTGAGCTTTTTGCAGAATCAATACTTTAAAATATGATGGGGTAGATGTAAACTTCCTCTGTAAGTGTATTTTTTTAGGTGAAGTCTTTTCATGAAAGATGTATTCTGAAGCAGTAAAGTTTACAAAGATGATGGGATGTGATACAACCTTGCTTTTAATGGTTGGGAGGAGGAAACAGGAGAAAAAATGTACAGCTTGTGACCCAGTGAATTTGGGGACAACATTCTGTGTAAATTACGCCCTCTCAGACTACATGAAAATATAAGACAGTGAACTATATCTGTGGGCAGTAAACCCTTGGACTAAGCTGATTTACACCTTAAAATCTGTGTATTTAAGAGGCAAGATGTGATACATTTGTTTGTAAACGATTTCCTTCTTTTACCTATCTTAGTACCTTAATGACTGTCGTGTTAATTTAGTTTGAGTTCTACTTTTTATATGAGTTTGCTGACAGAAGTTGACATAAAAGCCTTTGTGAACAGGCTTGATTGGTTCTGTTTCTATAGCAACGTGGCTGAATAGAAGAATGATTTCCTTTAGGAACCTTTCCTAAAAGCTGTTTTGTACCCTGTAACGATATCTCTAGATTGCCATCCCTTGTCAGAGGTGAACAGAGATCACATTGAGGGTCAACTTTGTTCCTTGTGTTTATAGATTATCCTCTGCAATCAAAAGATTGCATTGCTCTTCTTTTTCTTTGTGGTGCTGAACCAATTCCATTCTCCACTATACACTGATGATAGGAAACTCAGCAAGACCTTTATTTTTCGAAACATAACAAATAAACTAGGACTAGACCAACTACTGTACTGTATTAAAACTGTCTCTGGCAGCTAATTTGACTTCGTGATTTTTCTCTTTAGTTATATATTAATTTGTAAATAATTTACTTTATGCAAGTTATTGTCCAGGAAAGCCTGAAATACTAAATAACAAGTTTAACAGTTCAGTTCAGTGCTGTGATTAAGAGAGAGCTAGATCTTGTTTAGTATTCTTGATCTTGGTAAACCCTGAGGCTTAGTATACAAATATCGTTTGTTAAAGTGTGAATGTGAGTTCCATTAATAGTGCAGTTTTGAACAGAAAAGATGTATCAAGTTATCTAAGTACCATGTTGGGGAAGTTTCTAGTCAAAGACAGTCTTAATAGTTCTATACCTAATATTATATAAAAACACAGTAGTAAAGCTTGCTACTCATAATTAATAATGATGAATATGTATGTAATTTCTTATATTTCCTGTCCATGTAGTTTTTACATAAAGATAATTAAAGACTTGCTTTTGTAATCTGACTTATATGAAGGATAATGCCTGTTAATAAATAATGTGTGTTTGTGAAACAAAGTACCTTTCTATCTTTCTCAAACCCTAATTTTAATAAATGTTTTCTGAGAGACAGCTTTATTCTCATAGTAAAAGTGGCTTAAGTTTCCTTCCTCTGTATAATGATAGGAATGCCTTTGTAATTTTCAGTCAGGTTTCTGAAATGAAGCTAGCAGTATTGCTCTTTGTATCCGTATCCTCAGCTACTCCACATTGGTAACTTTTGAACCTGTTAGACATTTTTATTCTTAGTTGTCCAGGTCTTAAGGATATTTAGGTTCTGTGCCAGTCGAGGAGAGAGACCAATGTCTGTGCCCTGCAGAGGAAAAGGCAGCTATTCTGTCAGACATCAGAGAATCCACAAAGAAGGAAACTTGTTACTAATGAAAGGCATGGGAATTTTGGCTTTATATTTTCTCTTCCTTTCAGAACTATTGGCTTATTTGCTTGGGGAGAATATAGGGCTGTTTCTTTTGACTGTGTCTATTTTTATTGTTTAAGTAACTTTTATTTGAAAACTGATATACTTAACTAAGATTTTTAATTGTTTAATTGAGAAATTTAATTGACAATTTTAACACTTTCAAAGGCTGTTAAAAGATTGTTTTTTAGAGTCTCTTTTAGAGGTATTTTCTAAAAATCATAGTCATAAACAGTGAGAAGTCTTGACACTTCAAGGAACAGAAGACCTAAAAGATATTTTATGCTAGCTATGCTTTGGGGATTTCATGGGAAATTCCTTTGTTCAAAAATAGGCCTAGGACAAGCTGTAAAGTGTATTAAAAAGGCTAATAAATGATAACTGTGGTCCTTGTGGTGGTATCATTGTCTCTATACAGCTAATTGGAAGAAAATCTAGAAGGAATAAATAATAACTTTAGTGGAACTAATTGTTACAAAGATACTCAAGGAGCTGTCCAAAAGAAAATATAGGCGAGAGGTAGTGGTCAACACAAAAAAGAAAGTTCTGATTATACAGGGAGTCAGACCAAACTAAATGATTGTGTATAATCTTAAATATAAATATTTCTTCCTCCCTGCTTTCTTTCCTCCCTCCTTCCTGCCCTCACAGGGCCTTTTACATTTGGGAAGAAATCACTGCAGGCTTTCGTCTACCTGCACCTGGGTGTTGTATTTTTCCCTTGTATTTTGTCAAGGTATCTTTTTCTTTTGCATGTTGCCCATGCACCTGTGTCATCTTAAGGAGCATGAGTATATTTCACTGTAGTTACAAATAATGTGATTTTTAGTAGTGTGACACCCTACCAGATGCTGGAAGGATCTGAATTGGTGCCTTTGCAATGCCTGTTTATTTTAAAAAGCAGTTGTCATAAAGACAAACAGTTGTTGTAGATGTCCTGAAACTGTAGAAAATTTGTTTTACTAGATATCTCCATCTTACTCACCCTAAGGCAAGTGAATGTTTTTTTCATTGCAGTGCATTCCTATCTTCTTTTCTTCTGTCACATCTATAGCATCAATTAAAAATGTATACTTCCACTGGAAAATTTTATGGTAGTGTGCTTGAATGGAATATGGATATACCTACGCAGAAAGAAAAGAATCTGTGAACTTATTAGTCATTATACAAATAACATTACAGCAATAAACACCTACTGCGTGGCAGGAAGACATATGTTTTTCGTATTCAATTGAGCAATATTTGGAGCACAGAGCACTATTAAATTCATTGACATTCTCACTGTAAAGCTGTCATTTCACCACTGATGGCAGGTGATAGTTCTACAAGTGCATGTCAAATCTGTGCTTATCTGTTTTGACATCTGTTGATGGAAGCTCTCTTTTTCTATTTGAGCTGGACAATAACCTTGATATTCCTCGTGAACAGTGAAGGCCCACAACTGTTGTTTTAAGAAGGATGTCTTAGCTTGTGACTTACACCTGTCATAACTAATTAGCAGATTATAACTGATAATAAAATAAACATTGGCACATTTGAAATAGATCCTCTTACAACATTAAATCTTTAGTTATTCTGCTCACTGACTACACCTTTCTGTCTGGTTGAATTTCATGAATGTAAAAGAACAAATATATTAGAATTTATTTGTTGATAATTATGTTGTTCCCTTCTCACCCACCTTCTTTCCTATTTCTGCCATCTCCCTCCCCAAAATTATCCTTCAGTAAAAGCACTTTTCCATTAAGTAGAAGTGAGCTTATACAGTAGTTACGGGAAAAAAAGTGTTTTGAAACATAACAAGCTTCCTTTCTTTTCTTTAGAACAGACAGACAAACTCCTTTAGGAGCAAAGTGTGGCACCAGCCAGAGGTATAAACCAGAAATACTTCCTTTTGCTCTAGTATCCATTGTTGACAATACTACATAACTTGCCAATAGCAAAAATACATTTAGAAGTAAATTAATATGACAACATCTCATTTTTCAGTTGAAATAACTACAAGTTTCTAAACCTAAACTGTGCATCTACAGCAAGTTGTTACTTTGGGTTTATGCCACTGTTACATTGTACAACTATTGTAATGTCAGGATGAAAAAGTCAGTATAAATGAATGCATTTATATGATAATTCGTTGATGATTTGGGCTAAATGACTATTGCATTTTTTTTTTTTTTTTTGGTGACATCAGTTGGCAGGCTATTCCTTTGAAATAAATTAGCGTATAGAAAAAAATAGGACTGGAGCATTAGTAAAACAGATTCTTCCTTTTCCTTTTAGTGATGAGACGGACTGCATGAAGTAGTCTGTGGATTGAATACAATTGATAAAATTAAGGCCTGTGGCAAATGGAAAACTATTTCTGTAACATCTGTAAGATCAAATAGTGATTTTACAGGCACCATAGTCCAAAAAATCGTCCTTTCAGGGCAACCTCAAGTTCATTTACAATCTCCAAATATAATTACTCATTTAGAATATAGTAGTACTTTCTAAATGGTAGTGTAATTCTTTCCTAATTTGTGGTTGCTTTGTTTGTATGATTACAGTGATTATGATGTTCATTAGTAGGAACTGGTTAGGTGCTGCAGTTCATATCATCAAACAAACTGCAGTATAAATGTGCAGAGACGAAATTTTAATCTTGAAAAACCTCTTCAGTGTCAGCAGATATTCTTTTAACAAAAATGTTTTTGTCATTTCAGTTGCAGCTTGATTTTGTGATGGAATTATGGTTGTATTTCCATTAGATACAGAGTCTCTGTTAAAGTACACTTACTCTGCAGTTATAGAGAAATTTAGTGTAAAATAAATACAATGACTTGGTTAGCACTTTTTGATTTTAACAAAGTGAGTTATGCCATGTTTTCCAGTAGTATTCCAAATGCTTGTTTAGAAGATGCCTGTTATCAAATGACTTACCACTCTGAAAAAGAAATGTGAAGTTAATGATTGCAGAAGAATAGTTTTGCTATCTGTTCAATGATTTATAATTCTTAAAATTTTATATGTAGTCCTATAAAATTAAAATTTTAAGACCTTTTTTCCCCAAAATTTTGTGTTCATTGGCCATCTCAAATGGAATTCAAGATCTTCAGATGTGTGAGTCAAAATAATAAATTTAAAATACTCTATATCAGGATGGGGACTACTTCTAATTTAAACTGCTAGTAATATCCTGATGCTAGCTACGCTATATAAGTTTGTTTTAACTGTTTATGGAGTTTTTACTTGGATAAATTTATTTTTCTTGATTTAAGCCCATTCATTTAATGGTATCTTTAAATGTTAACCGTTACATGAGTTGTATTTGCATTATAGAAATACAAATTCATATTTCGCACCAAAAGTTATTGTTAGTGGTTCTTTCCAACTAACTAACTAACTAAACTACAATAATACCAGCCCTAAATTATCCTAAAGAAAGATGGATAGATCAGAATGTATCTATAAATATCTAAACCTGAAGTAGATTGTCGGGGGAGAAAAAAAAAAAGGTGTTTTATGACTCTTCAGAAACACTAAAAAGCTGAGGATTTCTTGTGCTTCCATGATCCATGTTTACACAACATGTAATATATTTCTTATATTCTCTGCTATTTTGGCCTCTTGCAAGACTTTCAGTACCTTGAGAACCTGTTTTTGAACCAATTTCAACTTAATTAGAAGAAACAGGTTGTTGTTAGCATTCACATTCCATGATGTCAATGGAAAACTTCCTGCTAATTCAAGCAGGCTTTAGATTGGTCCAAATGAAAGAGTTGCTTGTCAACAGTTTCTGAAACAGTAGGTGTGCTGAAGTAGAAAGGGGAAAAATCATCAGTAATTGTTTATAAGCACTGTGAAGAAAAGTCAATACGGAGAAATCTTTCTTTAAAAACCTTTGAATTTGATTTTGTCAAACAGTGAAATTAGTGTATGATTTTTATGATAATCTTCTCCTTTAGGGTATCAAAGTCTAAGAGCTAAATGGCTTTTTTGAGTAGTATATTTGGATTTTTAGATGCATCAGGAAAACAACTGTTGCAAATGAA
Source organism: Haliaeetus albicilla (assembly GCF_947461875.1). Taxonomy (NCBI): domain Eukaryota; kingdom Metazoa; phylum Chordata; class Aves; order Accipitriformes; family Accipitridae; genus Haliaeetus; species Haliaeetus albicilla. The sequence goes on along the minus strand of NC_091516.1, from coordinate 19,966,438 downwards.
AAGCCCACAACCTACCAAGAAAAAGAAAAAAATAGTAAAAGGATAACTAAATGAAGAATCTTTGGTTCTGTAGAGACCTTGCAGAAGAAGTGAGAGGAATAGATTCTCTTTTCCAACCCTTGCCCTTTCCCAAGCTATAAGCCTTTGCAGGATCAACCAACAGACTTAACTAGTTTACCCCCTGTTCCAATACCAATCTTAATTTCCATATTACAGGAATCCACTGGTCATCAACATTGCCACAGCTACCCCATGTTGCCTCCACCTCTACCCTTCATGCCTGCATTTCCTCATCCTCTGTGTTTTTTATATTCCAGTAAGAAAATGAATTATTTAGACTTTTTCAGGATACAACTTTCATGGTAATAGGTTAATATTAGCCTGGAGATGCTTACTCAGATTATTGCAAAATACAAGCTGATACAGAATTACAGATTTCACATTTCCCAATTAATTCTCATCCTGGAGTATTAGACTTTACTGCACCCAGCAGTGAACATAACATTACAATTAAGAGAAAGCCATACCTTGAGCCAGAATAAATGATAAACTGTTCTTCCGTTCCTGCATCACTTTTATTCCTAAACTAGCAAGTTTTACTAGGTTCAGCAACAAACAAAACTTCCTCCAGGCCTGTAACCTGACTCCAGGCTAAGCTCGTTAAGTCTTTATCCGTGAGAGGTCTGAACATGCATGTTTGACTTCTGCTAACTTTTTCAGTATACTTTATTCATCAGCAAATACACCTTTTCAGGCCCTGATCTAACAGAACTTGATCCAGACCCAGCTGGTATTCTCAGTTCCTGTTGTGTAAAATAAGAATAATGTGATTGCCTATGACACACGTGTATGACATACATTATTGCTTGTGAATTGGTACCACATGGCAGTATTGAGTACTCATGAGGAAATTAATAATTCAGGTACTCAGGAAAGAGTTTGAGTGGTGTGTAGTAAATAAAGCATGGATTCTTGACATAAATACAGGGGTAACACGAAATCTTGAATACCTGCTCATTCTGTGAATATAACCACTGCTCTATATCAATTGAATTAGGCATCATGGGGGTCATAGTTAATGTAATTTGGGAAAGTATATTAATACATATGCCTCAGAACTGAATTAAAAGCCCATTATGATAGACCTTAATTTTTCCTTTTGTGATCTTTTGAGAGATGATTTTGCCACTAATTTACATTTTCTTTAAAGTGTGAGTTTAGCTCATATGTTGTATGATCTTACAGCTGTAGGTAAATAGAGGTAGATTATGTAAAGGAATTTTCAGAATTACAGATTTTAAATGAAAATTTTAAAAGACCATTTTTTTTCCTCTTGGGAAAATTAATAAAGATGCAAAATTGAAAGCAAGTCTTTGTTAAGATACGTAACAGTCTGAAAAAGTATAGCTATAATGTTAGTTGAGCTGCACTCAAGGAAAATGGGCTTATATTGCGAAGGGTCTGGGCACCAAATGCTGTATTCTGAGTTACGTGAAATCTAGTCAACATGAAGGAAAAGTTCTATGTTGCCTTATTGTATTGCGGCCTGAAATATAGTGAGACTTTCACTTTACTTGGGCAGAAGGTAAAAGGGGAAATGGAAGTAATTCTGTTCAGCTCTGTAGAATGCCTGCTGCACTGCAGTGCAGTGCCTTTTAAGTCCTAACAGTATCATCCTGTTAAAAATGCACTTAATGTTATCCAGATACAGAGAGAATTAGGTGGACCGGATTTTTGGCTCTACGTTTATGAAAGAAAATCCTGTCATATTTTCAGACCGATGCAATGCTAATGTTAGCATTAGGATGGTAAAGTGTGAGAAAGAAAATACCATGGGCTTTTTTTTGTCTTTGTTTAGTTTTGCCTTTTTTTTTTTCTTTTGGAACCACTTTAATTTCTGCTGCTTGCGATTTTTTATAGCATTAAACTTCAAAGAATTGCTCTTGTTGACGTTGAGAAAAGCCACAAAACTACAATGGTTTACTTTGCTACTAACAAACATGATCTACTACAAATTCTGTGTAGCAATACAAGAAGTGTACAATAAAAGAACAGCACACAAATTTGAGCTGGTTACTTTTAAAACATGAGAATGAATTTGTAATTAAAAGATTGGTCTGCTGAGGAGGTGCCACTGCTGACCCCTTCTGTTGTACAAAACTGAGGGCAGATACTTTGCTGTTATTAAAGCTGTCAGAAGAACAAAGTCTGGATTTCTATAGATAGGAGTAAGGACAGAAGAATGCTTGTGCATTCCTCCACCCAACACCCTGAACTTAGAGCTGCAATCATCTAATGATGTCAACTAAGCACAGTCATAATATTGTTGATTGCATTATATTTTTCTAGTCCCTTTCCATTCTTGTGTCAGGTATCTTAAATTGTGTAACTTGCACCTCTTCCTTTGAGGAGACAGTATCAATCTATTAGATCACAGGATTAGAAGCTTTTACTTCCTGGTTTGCCTAGACATAATTTGCTAATGGTTTTATGAAAAATTATTTGCTGTCACTGTTTGCTCATATATCTAATTAATAGGGAGTGATTGTGTCACTACTTCTGATGTAATTTTTTAACTAAGTTAGGTAGTCAATGACTTGAATTTATTCAGGCCAATTGATTGCCTGCAGGGGTCTAACTGCACAGATGCCAAATTTCATTTCTTAACAAGGATTTTCACTGTTAGATCTTCATAGGTTCAGATCTCTGAACTGGTTTTCCTACTCTTGGTGTGAGTGTTACGCTACTAATCATTAATTTTCTGTGGCCAGCAGCTCAGGAAGAATGATTCCTGAGAGTGTACTGGACCCAGTTTTTAATATCTTTTACTAAATTCTTCATTCTACATTATTTTTGTTTATCTTCTCTTATCCGTCCTCTTGCTCTATCCTGTCATGGTGGGAAGGTTGTCCTGTGATTTTTACTAATGAAGCAGAAGGAAGGGAAGAAGCATGGTTTGTGCACAAGGAAAATCTCTGCTTTATTAAGAAAGAACTATTGATAATCAAAGGGATTAACCAGAGCAAGAATAAAATGTGTGTGATCAGGAGACTACTGCCGTTTTGATAGCTTTGTTCACCATCTTTGGCTGCTGTGCCTGTTCAGAGGTTCTTGATAAACTTCACTGCCCCTTTCTTTGTGTCTCTATTGTGATTTAGATTAGCTTCAGCTTTTTTGGGGGGGGGGAAGCATGATTGCTGTGAACAGCATGTATTTTTCTGTTACTTTAATATATTGCTATGGATGATAACATTTATATGTTATGGACAGCTTCCAAGTGCATTGCAGAATAACATATTTAGCAATATTTAGCATATTTTAGTATGCAGCATGTGCTTTCTCCCATCTAGAAATCATTGAAGGGATTATCTGCATTGGATCACCATCATTATATACATCACTATTTGTGTAGCAGGTTCAGAACACCTCAGTATAGTGCAAAATTATTCTGAAACATTTAATTTTGACAATTTGATTTTTATAACTTTTGGTATTGTTGCAGGTTTATTTATGGCTTTGTTTTGTTTGATGTATGTAACACAGAGGGCTTGGTTTACATGGCATGGGAGGACATTGCACACCAGTAGTGATAAACGTGTATTTTAAATGCCTGTACATTTTGATGAATCCTATTTTCTGCATTTTTGCTTTTGACTGTCAAGTTAAGAGAGTAGGAAAAAATCTCAGACGTAGTTTCTCCATTTCACCGGAGTTGTGTGCTTGATGGAGAGTCCTATCACATTTTTTCTAGAACAACCTTAAATGCTATTTGACAGTTTTGGTCTCTACATGGAAGTAAAGTCTCCTGTGTAGAATGAGAAGGGGAGAGTGCAGGGTATCCACCACACAGCACAGGAAAGTAGCAAAGGATTGGGACACTTGGCAGTGAGTTACTTTGCACGTAAAGGTGTCCTGCCTGAATTTGTATAGAGTCCGTGAATCATCCTTAACTTTAACTAGTAGTTGTATGACACATCTGGCACTGAATGAATGAAAAGCTGATTCTTCAGGGCATTGGTAGATGAATGGAAGTGGAAGAAGTGGAAGGCAGCTCATCTGTCGCAGAGATGTTTCTTTTTTTAGATGAAGTGGGGTTAACTTGAGAGCATGAATCTCACATATGGGGCACTTCCTACTTGCTTGTCAAATGAAAAGATCTGTAGCACTCGGTCACTGTTCTTAGTTAAAGAAAAACAAATTGAAGCAGAAACATGTCACTTGTTACTACCAAATTGTAAATTTGGTAATTTTCAGCTAGGTAGATAAGCTCTTGTGTCACTAGAAGTACTAATTGTGAAAACAATAGTGCATCCAGATTCCTAATCCAGATGTGCATCTGGGTTGAGACTGGTTTTGCACATCTAGCCTTGAGCAACTGCTGGTCTCTCTCTACAGTGGAAACCTGGGTTTGCAAGCTGAATTGACTTTTCCTCTATTCTTCATTCTACTCTTTAGGACCCTGCTGCTATCAAATTAAGTTTATTCTGTTTATTCCTAGTTTGGAACTGTATACTCGGTTATTTTTGAGACTTTTGATGATACAGATATTAGAAGGGAAAATTTGTTCCCAGTGTGCACTCTACAGTCTGCCATCAGAGATGTTTTCTAAAGATTTTCAGCTTTGATGGGTGAGTTGGTGGTGTGCTAGCTTTTGGGTTTGTTTACCCTCTTCAAAAAGAGGCAGAACTATATATGCTTAGAGGGTTGTAGTGGAAGTTTTGCCATGTGAAAGAAACATCAGCTGAAATAAATATTGCTCTGATCAGAGAACCTCTCTGATTTTTATCCCGGTTTATTTTCTCATCCTTATCATCATTCTGTGAATTCTCTACGTTTTCTTCTCTACTCCTATATTACATTTCTCCATAATTTTTCAGTACAGCACACATATTAGTAAAAGATCTCATGTGAATACCTCTTGCTTCTCCTAACCTGGCAACCTCCTATTTAGCAGGTTGCATTGCTCTTGATTTTAGTGTATTTTTGTGTGTGTTTTTGGATATTCTACCATCTTCTGTACACCCAGAAGATGGTGCCTGTTTTCTTGAGCTTTGCTGTTTGGGGTAGTGGGGATGAATTTCTAAAATGAGCTGCTTTAAGGTTTTCAGGGCTGTAGCTGAGTCAGGGACTGAAGGAGCTCTATTCTGGTACCTAAAGTGTACCATTTAAAACACTTGCTGGCAAATGTGTACATTTTACCAGGAGAAATAAAGCTGAAAACTAGTAATTCAGTTGATATAAGAAAAATGCATAGTGCTGATATTTGTGATCATGGCTACTGTCACATTAAAGCCAACATGTTTTAGTCACCAGAATATTTCCATTTCTTTGCACTCTTTTTTTTTTTTTTTTTTTCTTTTGTCTGTCAGGTTTTCCAGTATTAGGTGATGGTTAGCAGCTAACTCACAAAAGGCAAAGGAACACAAAATTATGGTAGACAAAGTGGAGGTTGTTGTTAAGGCCTCTTTCAGGAGGCCTTATGCTTGCTCATTTTTGATCTTTTCATACAGGCCTGGTTGTCCAAACACAGAAGCAATCTAAAGCACTTGATCCCTGGGACTGTTCATGTGCTTAAGCTGGATCGGACGCATAAGCATCTATTGGATTTCATCTTTTTTCTCTCTAACACTCGAGTCTCACCACTGTGTTGGCATGGCTTTTGTTGACCCTTCCATCAGTTTTTCCCCTTCCAAGAAAAGAGATCTCTGAGATTTCCTTTAATCTCCAGTTCCTTACTTTTAAACATATGAGGTCATAGCCCTGCACATAAGTCATATAAATCTCTTCCTGTTCTTTCACTGAGTTGTTGAACTTTTATGCATATACAAGATGGTTTTTTTCTTGTTTTAGTCATTCACTTTCCCAAAAGACTTGCTCTACATATTAATTTTGGAAAAAAGATTATACAGTGATATATACTATTGAAACAGTACAGAGTTGGAATCGGGTTTTATTTTTAAAAAGGCATGAAATGTATTTTCTTTGAAGAAGGGTAAAATTAGCTGACATGCTAAAAAACAGCACTGTAAGACTGATGTGCTATTTCAAAGGAGGTGGTAACCCTAACAATGGCAAGTGGCATTATAGTCTGCTTTATCTGGGGGGAAAAAAAGTATTAACTATGTTGGTCTTCATCCTCATTGTCTTGTGATTGTTTTCCATGCTAACTTTTTCTGTTTGTCTAGAATATTTTCAAATATTTGAAGGATTTCCTGTATATTGTTTAGAAGGCCTCTTCCCTTGATGATACTTTTTTTTCCAGAATGTTCTCCTGATAATAATTCAATTTTTTCTCTTTTATTTCTTGCATTTCAGTTTCCTTATTCCATTCAAATATTTGCAGACTTTTACATCTTCTTTTAATTTTCACATAGCCAATGTATAAGCAGCATGCCAATATTTAGCTCTGTGATCTTCCTCCACAAGTTTGTCCTTACAGAGCTGCTCATGATGCTTCTGCCTTTATTTTAGTGACTGCTAATTTGCCTGCTTATTTTTAGTATTGAACCTAAAGGTGAATTTGTTTTGAAATTTTACTGGGATCTTATCAAGTGTATGTATATTTTCACATGTTCTTTAATGCCACTTCTTTCCTTGCCTCTACAAAAGTCGTGGTTTAACACCAGCTGGTAACTAAGCACCATGCAGCTGCTCACTCGCTCCTGCAGTGGGATGGGGGAGAGAATTGGGAAAAAAAAGGTAAAACTTGTGGGTTAAGATAAGAACAGTTTAACAGAACAGAAAGGAAGAAACTAATAACAACAACAGTAAAATTAAAATAATATTACAATAATAATAAAAGTATTGGAATATACAAAACAAGTGATGCACAATGCAATTGCTCACCACTCACCAACTGGTGCCCAGTTAGTTCCCGAGCAGTAATCCCTGCGGGCCAAATCCCCCCAGTTTATATACTGGTCATGGAGTCACATGGTGTGGAATACCCCTTTGGCCAGTTTTGGTCAGCTGTCCTGGCTGTGTCTCCTCCCAACTTCTTGTGCCCCTCCAGCCTTCTTGCTGGCTGGGCATGAGAAGCTGAAAAAACTTGACTTAGTCTAAACA